>NC_042620.1:206701833-207033578 GCF_901001135.1 Rhinatrema bivittatum | reverse complement strand
CTGATGTCCTGGTCCTGATGTATTCATCTTCACTTCTGCAACCAGTTCCCAGATTCCTTGCATCCACCTTTCCTGGCATGCCACCGTCATGGTCCATGACCAGCCCATGGGGGGCTGTGTGGGGCGCTTCGTGGTACAAGGCCTTCTTCTCGTCTGCAGTGCAAGTTTCTGGAAGATCCTTGTTTTTAATGTTCCGAGTTCCGAGTCTTGAATCCTGAGTCTTGAATCCTGTCCCAGTCTTCGGAGTTCCTTGCCTGCTTCTGTCCATGCTCAAGACTCTGCCAGAACCTACTCCACTCCAACGTAGTCTGCGACCAGCCACAGGTAGCTGTCTAGGGCGCGCCTCGGTGCAGGCCTCTACTGAATCTTTGACATGTTCCAGTCTCAAGTTCCACTACTTCGCCTGGAGTCTGCTTCGCGCTCAGCATGGTCCGCGACCAGCCATGGGCGGCTGTGTAGGGCACACTGCGATGCAGTTCTCACCCAGTACTTTCGTCTGAATCCTGAATGCTTGCCTGAGACCTTCTGAGTAAACTGAATCCTTGTCCGAGTCTTCTGAGTAACCTGAATCCTTGTCTGAGTCCTTCTGAGTATCCAAGTCCTTGTCTGAGTCCTTCCAAGTTCCAAGTCTTCATCTGAGTCCATCCAAGTTCCAAGTCTTCGTCTTGTTCCTGCCTTCAGCGCCCATCTGGCCTCACGCACACTCCATTCCCAAGATGCGGGTCTGAAAGGGCTTTCGAGTGGCCGGAGGACTACTCCTGAGACCAGCATTGCGTTGTTGGGTCTTCTTGGTGCGTGTGGGTCCAGTAGAGGGCTGATTCTGCATGGTTCCTGTTCTGAGTTCCTGGCTTTAGTTCCAGTCCTGCTTTGTTCCTGCTCCGTCCATGCTTGCATGCGCTCACCTCCCATGGTGTGGCTCGAGGCACCTCTCCGAGTCGTGCCATGGTTCAGGGGCTCATGCTCTACCATGAGCTAGTGGCCGAGCCCGTATCAGGATCTGTAGGTCATGGTCACAACAAATTGTACACAGTACTCAAGGTGCGGTCTCACCATGGAGTGATACAGAGACATTATGACATTTTCTGTTTTATTCACCATTCCCTTCCTAATAATTCCTAACATTCTGTTTGCTTTTTTGACTGCGCAGTACACTGAACCAACAATTTCAATGTATTATCCACTATGAAGTCTAGATCGCTTTCCTGAGTGGTAACTCCTAAGATAGAACCTATCATTGTGTAACTACAGCAAGGGTATTATACTCTACCCAAGACGGTAGAGTATAATAGAAGTAACTGACAAAAACTGTCTTGAATAACGAACAATATCCTGCAAGTTGCTGGGATATATCCTTTTCTCCACTCATCTATGCATGCTTTTGTAAAGAACAGAGTACATTCCTATGCATCTCTGCAACAACTAAGAAATAGTCTATGGATCCCAAATAGATTAAATTGTCTAGCTATTAGTCTTTATTTTTATAATATTTATATAAAATATAAACGTAACAGATCATAAAAATAATTCTTAGACTAACATTGTTTTCTTCATGTACTTTTTTGATGGTAAAGCAAAAGTAAAACTAAGAATTAAGTCAATGTGTCTTTTTGAGTGCACACACACACCAGGCTGATGCCAGAGGGATGTTTGTAATCTGGAAATAGGGAGGGTAATTTTCCAAGGCTTTTCTGTGGGTAAAAGAGTGCTTTACCTGCAAAGATAACCTGTTATAAAATTACCTGCCTGATAGGCACGTGTGTAGCCTGTATGCACGTACATTTACTCACAGCAAGCAGAGGTATTCCCCAGGTGGGGGCTGAAGAAGGGATTTGCACTTACAGTACATGCATAGTATTACTTTTTCAAAAGTATGCATGTAAATTTCTCTGAAAAAAAATGTAGCAGGTGTAATTGTGCACAGGTAGTTTTGGTGGGATAATTTTCAAAGGGGAGGTATATGCATATTTTCCCTTTGAAAAGTGGTATAAGTCGGGGCCGAGTCGCGGCATGCGGGGAGGGCCCCCCCGTTAACATGGCGCTTGCCGAGGGGAGGGCCCCCCCCGCCGGTTTTCCTTCCCCCCCCCCCCCCGATGGCGCTTACCTGCGGGACCGGGAGGCCGCGCAGCGACGCGAGGGCGGCACGGGACCGCAGAAGGGGCGCGATGGCAAGCGCGGCCCGGCAAGGCCGCCGCATCATCTGGCCGGGGGATGGGGGAGGAGCGTGATGACGTCAGCCTCGCGGATATCGCGAGGCTGAGGCCCCCTTTAAGCGGCAGCGAGCGCTGAGCCCGGTCTTTTTACCGGGACAGCGCTCGCAATCTTCAGATCGGGGATCTGCAGGCCGGAGGGCAAGGAGAGGGCCTGAATCGCGGCCGGACAGCGATCGGCGGCGCAAGGGCCCGAGCCCGGAGCTCAATCGCTACACAGGGGAAATAAAAAAAAAAAAAAAAAAAAAGAAACCCCGCGAACGGAGCGAAAGGTGGGCTTGCGGAGGCCAGTGGAAGACCCGGGGGAGACCTACAGTAGCGAGTGAGTCCGGGGACCACGCGGAGAGGACCGACCACGTGGGGAGGCAGGACACGAGCCCCGATTCCAGTGCTGTGAGTTTGGGCCAGCAGGAGCAGAGCACCAAGCAGCAGGAACCAGACGCTGTGGCCACGTGAGTAGGAGAGACGGAAGCAGAGAGGATACTTGGAGAAAGCAGCGAGAGGGCAGTCGGCAGCCGGTACAAGGACCCGGGACGGAGCCAGCAGTGACACAAGGACTCGGCCAGCGCCCCCTCCCCCCACCCCCCCCCGCGGACGGCAAACAGTGAGTACAACAGAAATAACAATAATAAAGCTAAAGGAGTTTCGTGTGTGGATTAATCACGAGCATGCCGGGCAGAGGAGCAGCAGGAGCACGGGGGGGAGCACGGCAGCGGCGGGCCGTGAAGCCACGCGGCAAGCAGGCGGACCCTGCCCTTGGCGAAGGGAAGGGCAGAGGGGGAGCCCCGAAGATCCCGAGACCGCCGAGCAGGAGCAAGAAGGGAGCAGGACAGACGGCGACGGCCCGGGGGGAGAAGAGTCGAGGCAGGCGGCAGCAGCATAACGCAGCCCCGGCGGGTCAGGTCAACCTCGGAGGTCCCACGCCACAGCGGGAAATGGGAACGGGCGGAGTGCCGCAGTGGGGGTGGCCCATGTGGACAGCGATGGGGGCAGGAGCCATGCCAGCGATGGGTGCAGGGGCCATGCCAGTGATGGGTGCATCGGGCCCATCCCCGGAACCATTGACCCAAGGCGGCCAGGGCGGAAACACATACAGCTCACAGCAATGGCAGCAACACATGTACCCCCCATGGTGGCAGGTACCACCGCCATGGTACGGCTCGGTAGTCGGCGGAGCGGCTGCTCCACAGGACAGTGACTCCGGAGCACAGAAATCGGCCGGGTCAGCGCAAACGCCCGGGAGGACGACCAAGAAGGGGCAACAACACGGAAAACGAATCGCGGTGCAGGACAAGAGCAGAGCGAAAGCGTCGGCAGGGATGGACATTGGCGAAGGCGCCTCAAGCTCAGACGAGGAGGGCGGGAGCCAAGCGCCAGAAACACAACCAGCAGTAGCGACGCAACCAGAGACAACAGTGAGAACAGGCGGTGGAGAACGGAACACGGAAGGACCAACAAAGAGAAAGGGTAATAAGAGAAGGAGGCCCGACAGCGAATCCTCCACTAGCTCGTCAGAGGACGAGACAGAGGGGAGTGGAGCGGAGGAAGGGTCCGCGGCGATGTCCCGAGAGATTTGCGCAGCAAAATCAGAAAAAGGGAGTACATCGATATCTTCTCCATTTTAGAGGGCAGGAAAGGGGCATCGGAGAGGAAGAGGAAGGGAAAGAAGAATGAGAAGAAAGGCGGGGAAGTTAAGGTGGCAAAGAATGTCATTAACTGGGCCAGAGCCTACCTCAGAATGATTAGCGTAATAGGAAGGGAGGACCCGTCCCAGTATGCGCCCATGCTTAACTACGCGGATGCGATACTCGAGGCCTATAAGGAATACCAAGGGTGGTGCTGGCTAAATTACGACGAGCAGTTTAGGGATAAGATGGAGGGTAATAGGGGCTTGTCATGGGGAACACAGGACGTGGGCCTGTGGTTACGGCAGATGACCAGTAAGGTACTCGATATAGGAGGATCCCACGCAGCGGGAAAGATAGGCATCGGAGCGGCAACGCCGGGGAGTAGTTCATGGGGCGACGGCGGGAATGCCAAGGTGTGGGGAGACGGTAGCAATAGCAAAGTCTGTTGGAGGTTTAACAAGGCGGGGGATGTACCTTTAATGACTGCAAATTTAAGCACATATGTTCCATCTGCGCCGCACCACACCCGGCGAGCAAATGCACCAGGAAGGGTCACTGGCCCGCGGGGAGTATTGGCGGAGGCGGAAAGCAATGAGGCGGTGGGGAAGGCATTCTCGCCGGTGAAATTGGCAATGATGGAAGAATGGCTGGCAGCATACCCCAAGCGGGAGGAGGCTGCCAGGCTTAGGGAGGGTTTTCGCGACGGCTTTAAGATACCGTTTCAAGGGCGCATCAGGAGCGCAAGTTTAGGGAATGCCGCCTCGGCAGGGAGACATGCGGATATTGTTCACCTGAAGGTTATGAAAGAAATTGAGATGGGCCGAATGGCAGGTCCATTCGTGGACCCGCCCTTCCGGGAGATGATTTTTTCACCATTGGCTGTAGTACCTAAGAAGGAACAAGGTGAATTTCGGCTAATCCAGAACCTCTCATACCCTCCAGGTGATTCGGTTAACGATCACCTGCCAGAGGCTGCATGTAAGGTACAATACACATCTTTCGATGCAGCCATTGCTCTGGTAAGGCGATGCGGGCAAGGGGCAATAATGGCCAAGGCGGACATAAAGTCCGCATTTCGGCTGCTGCCCGTGCATCCGGATAGTTTCCCGCTCCTGGGTTTTCATTTTAATGGCAGATATTATTTTGATAAATGTATGCCGATGGGGTGTTCCGTATCTTGCGCATATTTCGAAATGTTCAGCACATTTCTACATTGGGTATTACAAAGGCGGGCAGGGAACAGCAATGTGGTACATTACTTGGACGACTTTTTGTTCATAGGCCCGGTTAACAGGAACACTTGTGCGAAATTGCTAGCCACATTTCAGGACTTGGCACAAGAGTTCGGGGTCCCGTTGGCACAAGAAAAGACGGAGGGTCCAGCGACCACCTTGTCATTTTTGGGCATAGAGATAGACACCCAGGCCATGACGTCAAGATTACCAGTGGAGAAGGTGCGCAAGCTACGGAACATGCTTCGACAGACATTGGCATCCAGGAAGATCACCCTGAACAACATGCAATCCATAATCGGAAGTCTAAATTTTGCGACCCGAGTCATACCAATGGGGAGGGCTTTCCTGAGACGGTTAGCAGACGCGACAAAGGGAGTAAGGCGCCCGTACCACCATATCAGAATAACACAACCCATCAGGGCGGAAATGGCAATGTGGCTTCGTTTTCTAGACAATTTTAATGGCGTATCAATGTGGCAGGAAGAACCGGTTTCAAATCAGGACTTAGGTATATTCACGGATGCGTCCGGAGGTTGGGGCTTCGGGGCGTATTGGCAGGGCGCTTGGTGCGCGGCCCCATGGCCGCAGGGATGGAGGGATGGGGGTTTGGTGAAAAACATAACGTTCCTGGAGCTTTTCCCCATACTAGTAGCAATCACAGTGTGGGCGCACAAATTGCAAAATAAACGCATAGTTTTCTGGTGCGATAACATGGCAGTAGTGACGGTACTGAACAGGCAGGCATCCCACTGCACGCGCGTGGCAGATTTGCTTAGGGAGGTGGTGTTGCAGAGCTTGCAGTTGAATTTAACATTAAGGGCGAAGCACGTACCCGGTGTCCGGAATCAGGTGGCAGATGCGTTATCAAGGGCTAAGTGGGATCTTTTTCGCCAACAGGTGCCGGAGGCAGAGGCGGAGGGAGTCCCAATACCGGACCACCTATGGCAGATTGGAGCAAGGTCGGGCAGGGATTGCTGAGGGCGTCGGTGGCCCCGGCGACCTGGAAAGCGTACTGCAGGGGTTACGCTAGGGTGCAGGAGTTTCTCCAGGGGCAAGGTGGTACGGTAGGGATAGTGAGGGCGGAACAAGTGGTCCAATTCATAGCATGGGCAAAGGAGTCGGGTTGGTCCAGAGGGGCCACGATAAACCACTTGGCGGGCTTTGCCTTCTTTACGAAGGCACAGGGCTTAGGGGACCCGCTAAGTTTCTTCATAGTGAAAAAGTTATTGACAGGCTGGGCGAGGGAGGTGTCATGGAAAGGGGATAAAAGGAGACCCATAACGCACGAGGTATTGGTAAAAATGTGGCATGCGGTTCAGCAGGTGTGCACCGAGCCATTGGAGGCAGCATTGTTTAGGGCGGCCTTCTGTACGGCATTCTTCGCCGCCTTAAGGGTGAGCGAGCTGGTGGCACCATCCAAGAATGATGCTGGTAATAACGGCCTATTATATAGCAACGTGCAGGTGCACGAACGGTCTGTCAGGCTTCGGATACACAAATCCAAGACCGATCAGAAGGCGAGAGATGTGGATATACAGCTGGTGAAGGCGGGGGCGCAGGTAACCTGTCCGGTAAGGAACATAAGAAATTACGTGCGCGCCAGGCCTAAGGGGGGGGACCACTTTCTGGTCCACAGGGATGGAGTGCCGCTGACCAAGTATCAGTTTACAGCGGTGTTACGCCTGGTATTAGAACGCATAGGTTTGGATCCGAGGGAATATGGAACTCATTCGTTCCGGATCGGGGTGGCGACTAGCGCGGCGCAAGCGGGGTTGCCGATTGAAACCATTCAGAAAATTGGGCGATGGCAATCCGCAATAGTTAAGAGATACGTGAGGCCGGATTCTGTGCAATCAGGGAACTAATTCTGTTAATTTCACCCGCAGATGCATGGAGCCAGTTGAAGGTAGCATGGATAGTGGGACACTCCTTCGTGAGATGGGCAGCCAAGCGGGCGCAGGAAAGGACATATGGCATACATTTGGGCCTGGCCCCGAAAGGGGTTAGGCTAAAATGGATGGGGAGGTCAGGGATGAAGTGGGCCCAGCTGTTGACAGAGCTGCATCGCAACTTGGGACTGTTGCGTCAACCGGACGCGATAGTCATACACCTGGGGGGAAACGATATGGGGGACCATACAGCCAAACAGTTAATCGACAGGATAAAAGGTGATTTAGCAGCGATCAAAGAAATGGCGCCAGGAGCTATTCTCATATGGTCGGACATCATACCAAGGATAAAATGGCAGGGCAGCAAGCTATGGGGAAGGGGCAGAAAGAAAATTAATAGACAGGTGGGGTTATGGGCTCAGCAAAATGGCATACATCCAATTAGGCACGAATGGGCAGACGAGCCATGCGCGGGCTTATATCGGACAGATCAGATACACCTGTCTGACATTGGCTACGATATCTTTAACAACGCCATACAGGAAGCGTTAGAGCGGGTTTTGGTGTGAGATAGGGGAAGTTTGGGTGGGCCGCAGCAATGGGGGGGGCCCGGGACAAGTTGGCACTGTCCCGGGCTGGTGGCGGGGGTACCCGAGCCGGAAGGTGGAGGGGGACTTCGAGGACAAGGTCGGGGCGGACCGGAAGTCCTCGGGAAAGAAAAGGGGCGTGTGTTGGGCGTGGGCAGCCCGGAGGAATGGCCCCCTGGCTATGGCACGGCGGGGGGCCGAAAGATGGTGGCGGACTGGCTTAACACGGCGGACGCCTGTTTGGAAGCCCGGATTACATGATCGGTGAACACTGACGGCTCGGGTGCCGGAAATTATAATATGTTAATTTGTGTTAATGAAATTAATAAATGCTGCGGCCTTGTTTTCACCAAAACGGAGTTTGTGTAATATATTGGGGTCCGGTAAAACGGACGGGGGAGGCAGGGGGACGGACACGGAAGTGCAAGCTGCCCATGTTAATTAACTTGTGCATATATATGATTTGCAATGTATGCAGCTGTTATAAAATTACTCCAACATACAAAGATATTATGGCATACCACACAACAATAGTGAAACTCTAATATTATGTATTGGAAAATAGTAAAAACTACTGTTGGTAATTCTGCATGTTAAAATGCTAGCAGTCATGTATGCCAAGTTATCTGCTATTTTGGTAGAATCTTGTGCATGAAAGTCAGATCTTGGATGGACAGGCTTATTTCTTTCCTGATGAAATGTGCTCTGCATATAACTTTATCAAATCTTCTTTTTTTTATAGGTGACAAGAGGGATGTTGTGTTTCTAATTGATGGCTCCAAGAATGCTGGCCCTGAGTTCAGTTATATCCGAGATTTAATCAGAAAGATAGTTGAAAACCTGGATGTGAGTTTTGAAAACACACGCGTATCTGTGGTTCAGTTCAGTGAGGATCCCAAAGTTGAGTTTCTGCTGAATACTCACTCTACAAAGGACGATGTGCAGAGTGCAGTGAGGAAAATAGTTCCCATAGGTGGGAGAGTGGTGAACACAGGGAAAGCTCTTGATTATGTTTCAAAGAATATCTTCACCAGGCCATCTGGAAGCAGGATTGAGGATGGCGTACCTCAGTTTTTAATCCTTCTCAGTTCTGGGACATCTGATGATGATGTAGATGAGTTTGCAAGCCAAATAAAACAAATTGGTGTAGCTCCCTTCATGGTTGGGAAAAATGTTGACTCTGAGGAAACCAGAAAGATTTCTCTGAATCCAGAGTATGCATTTTCAGTGTCAAGCTTCCAGGAACTTCCAGTCATCCAGCAGCAGCTGCTGACCCCCATATCGACTTTGTCTACTCAACAGATTCAGACAATTCTGGCAACAACAACAGAAGATAGTCTTAGTGAGTATGCTGTGATAAACACAATTGCTTTGTTAAACCAAATAATTCAAGATTCCAGATAATAGAACCAAGGGTCTTCTTATAAAACTAAGGGACCTGTGTAATAAACATTTTTCCCATAGATACAAAATGGGAAAACCCTTTAATACATTTGTATTTTTAAAAATTGTACATATATTGGATTTATTATTTTCTTAGGGGTTCTACTCCTTTTGAATTTTGTTTATTTTTGCTTTGATGTTAAATAAAATACTTTTTTTTGAGATAAATGAATTCTGGAAAAGCACACAGGACAGCTTTGAATTACATATGGATATGTAAGATCCGTTTAATTCTACACTACCTCCTACAATAGACCATGGAGGATTCAATTAAACTTAGATGAGATGTGTTGCTTCTAAAGGAAAAATAATTTATTGATGAGATCAAATATTATTTACCATATCACACTAGCCTTTCAGTTTACTCGTATCACTGTACCTCTATTGGATTTGATACTTGTAGCTTGTTGTGAGTTTTTGATGAAAACTCAAGGTTTAGAGTGATTCTGGTATTCTATATTTTTCTCACCCACCTCAGTCAGCAAGTTAATGTGATTAGATGATGACAGAAATCCTACAATATTTGCCAATAAACACATGCAGGTGAATTTTCAAAGCATTTATGCATGTAAATATACCATATTATCGTAGCAATTTTCAAAACCATTTACCTGTGTTAAGTACACCTAGACAATAACTTTTAAACAAGCACACGAGCGCACTTGTGCACGTTTCGTCGACCTGCCCAGGGATGTGTCCATTTTATAACATACGCACGTATATGCATGCATGTTATAAAATAGCCTGAAAGCAAGCACATGCGTGCACAATTTTAAGTGGACACACGCCTATGCGTGCAAATGCCGCTTCTATCGCGTAAGTGTGTGTGTGGGGGGGGATTTTAAATAGACACACGCGCTGACACCGTTACCAGTTTCCTCAAATCGTTCCCAGTTCACACACGTAAGGGATAGGACTTCCAAACCCCCCCCCCTAGTTTAATAGCCTCCCTTCTCACCTGATAGCTCCAACCTTTAAAATCCCACTGATCTACCTAAAAATGTTTTTGTTTTACAATTTACAAATCATCTATAGCAGAGGTAAAGTTACACTGCAGGGGGACCCCAGCGCACCGCTGTATGCATAAGGAGTCAGGCGCTAATTTCAATGTGAAATCCAGGAACGCCCATGCCCTGCTCAGACCACGCCCGCCCCACCCCCCACTTTTCATTTGTGTGCATAGCGGCAAATATGTGCAAACTTTAAAATCCACTTAGATTGCGCTGGGCAGACTTATGTGCATATCTCCAAGTTTTGGCATGCGACAGGCTTTTAAAATTCACCTCTTAATGTGGGTAATTCAATGGCATATGTTGTCACAATTTTCAAAAGTCCTCTTTCATGGGTAAAGTGAATTTACACATGTAAAACCCAGTTTGAGGTGTGTAAATGCTTTTGAAAATCGGGCCCACAATGAGATCATCCAAACTGAACTCATGATTACTTAAATATACAGGGGTAGATATTCAAAAGCCATTTAGACGGATAACCAAAGAGTTATCCATTCAAATGGCTTACCCACAATATTCAGTGACTTATCTGGCTAAATTGTAGTCTGATAACTGTTTATCTGACTAGAATTTAGCCGGATATGTTGGGGGCATTCCTGGGATGGGCAGTAGGCATTCCAGCTAACCAGCTAACTCTGGCAGTGTTGCAGGCAGGTCTAAAATTAGTCAGATATACTTATCCGGTGAACTTTTAAGTTAGCCAGGTGCTTTCACGTCACTGAATATCCCAGTAAAATTAGCCGGGTAAGTGAATCTGGCTAACTTGTCTAGCCTCTCAGCGGCTGAATATGGATCCCACAAATAAAAAACAAACAGCGAGGAGAACTTTTATGTTTCTCAGTATCCAGGTACTTTGGTATACAGGTTCCTAAGGATTATCAAATTTTTTGTCATCCAGCCCTTCAAACCATACTGCACTGGGGAGGAAGGAAGGGGACTTACTAGGGTTGAGTGACCCAACAGTTTAGATATGGAGTGTCAGAATCTGGTCAGAGAGTGCCAAGACCAAGATTAAGTTAGAAGATAAGCAAAATATCTCATTTGACTAATGTAAAGGCCCCTCAAAAATAAGGAGGAAAAAGGGCCTGTATGCATGCAGATTCTCATTCCCATCCTCCTCTCCACTGCTGGAAATGCAGTGAATTTCAGACAGAGTGCATGGGTAAAACTGTATGTGCTTACTCTGCGTGTATTCTTTTATCCATATAGAGGCCAGGCAATTTTCCAAGGCATGTTTTATGTATGTACACATCTTCACTTGTGGGAAATGCACAAAAATGACTATCTTTGCATCCAATATGAAAATTATTATATTGTATATCTGCTTTAATTAGGGAAATCAGTTTTCAACAGTCTGCATAAGTCAGTTCATATGCATGTAAGTTGGCGCTTGGAAAGTTACAGCAGAAGCTATACAGTTTATAAAATAGCGTGTACCTTTGTCCCAAAAGTATGGCCATATAGTTCAATATATAGAGGTAAATTTTAAGACCCATGTGTGGGCGCACATGTGCATGTGTTTGCCGGGGTGCACACATGGAAGCGGCGATTTTATAACATGCGGGCATGTATACGTGCGCGTTATAAAATCGGCTATACACGCGTACACGTGTGCTTGATTTTATATTGATGCACACATCTGCAAGCAAATGGCGACTTGAGGGCGTAAGTGGGGGGAATTCTAGTAGATGTGCGCACCAACACAATGACCTGTTTCCCCAGTTCATTCCCAGTTCGCCTCAGTAAAAGAGAGGACTTCTTAAAGCCCCTAACTTGCCTCTCTTTTACCCTATTAGCCCTGACCCTAAAAAAAGTCTGCTGCCAAGCCTAAGATTTTTTTGTTATATGATTTAAGTGCTGTCCAGAGCAGAGGTAAAGTTATGCTGTGGGGAGACCACGGTGCATGCTTGTGCACATAAATGACTTATGCGCTGACTTCATTTTAAGGACTCGGCCTGCCCACACCATGCCCCTTTTGGGATATTTGGGATTTGTGTGCATAGCGGGAGATATGCACGTACCCGCGCATGTTTTAAATCTGAGTCACGCATGTATCTCTCACTGGCCTGTGCATGCTCGCCCTCCTCTCGTGACTGGTCCCAAGCCCGACAGTGATCTGTACTAGGTGGCAGCAGCAAATCATGAAGGTCAGCGCAGGTCGTGTGAGCCAGTACAAGCTCAAAGACGCTGCAGTGGCCCTTGCACCCACCTCATACAGTGCTTCCTGTTACCACATAGACTCAAGCAAGCACAAGGCCTGTGAACGTGTTCTGGCTCACACATTCTGCACTAATTTATACTAACAATGCTGCTACTGCTGCCAATTGAGGTACTTGTGACCTCCAGCTGAAGGTTTTGTGACCCCCATTTTAGAAGCCCTGACCTACATACTGTCCCGGGACAGACTCCTCTAAATTCAGCTAAAAGTATGAATGTAGATGAAAAACATGCTTACTTGTACCATTGAGGAAAGACAATTTCAGGTCAGCTATGAACCAATGCACTCTTTTTCTCTGTTGATTAGTTTCGTCGAGTTTCTAATTCATAGGTAATATTTCAGAGTTTTACTTGGATTCGCTGCTTGAGGCCAGTGTATTTTTCTTAACATGGGTACATGAGTGGCGATGTACAAAATTGATTTTTTTAAAAATGCAAGCAGAATTTGTACATCTATTCTTTGAATCAACAGAAACAAGCTACAGAAATGTGGCTGAAATACATGGATTGATTTCTCCTTTCTGCTATATAACTGATGTCTTCATATGTATTTTTTGTCATCTTTTTCTCACCCCATCTATTACTTTTTATAGGTCCTGATGGTGAAAAACAGGACATTGTCTTTCTCATTGACAGCTCTGACAATGTTGGGCCGACCGGACTCCCTCACATACGTGACTTCATATTAAAGGTTGTTCAAAATTTAGATGTGGGACAAAATCGAGTGAGGATTGGAATACTCCAGTTTAGCAATGATGTCTTCCCAGAATTCCTACTGAATGCCTACAAAACCAAGTCTGATGTGCTGCAACATATAAGGCGACTCCGCTTTAAGGGAGGGTCCCCGCTAAACACTGGAAAAGCTCTGGACCATGCAGCCAAGAACTTTTTTGTTAAGTCTGCTGGAAGCAGAATAGAAGAAGGAGTCCCTCAGCAATTGGTGCTGCTCATGGGAGGCAGGTCTCAGGATGATGTCAGCAGATCTGCTCAGATCTTGAGAGATGCTGGAATCAGAAGTCTGGGAGTAGGAGCAAAGAATGCAGACAGAACCCAAGTGGAGTCAATTACTTCTGATCCTCAACTTTCATTCATAATCAGAGATTTCAAAGATCTTCCAGTCATGGAGAGCATACTTATAAGAGCAATTGAGAAGTCTCAGGATATCACACCAGAATCTCCGTTGACACCATCTGTTGGTCAGTATTCTTCCTTTGGAAAAACAAAAGTAGCATTGATATATTATGTGCTTTTTTGAAAGGAAACTTTGTCTAGGAACACTCAGTGTGGAAAAGTTTTTTGTAGGTTTTATCTGAACATATGATCAATAAATATAGGAGTCTTAACTTGCTGCACCTCATCCTGTTTAACCTGTTTAACCTTTGCTGTGCCATTCCTCAGCTGAGATTACTGACCTCTAGTACTCATATTTCTGAAAATGTACCTCATTTGTGAAATATTATATCCCCTTCTAGTCCAACACACACACAGCTCTGCCAATATACTTCAGTCCTGATCTGCAAACACCACTTATAGTTTTATTCCAGTTCTAAATTCCCAATACACAGCTTGAATGAGCAGTTCAGTTCTGAACTGGAATACCCCCTGCTATTCCAATGACAAAGGCATTATTTTTCCAAAGCACCTTAATCCTAACCTGAATTACCCCCTGATATTTCTGTTTTGAGGGCTAATGCATAATGTACCTGAAAGCTGTTCTAATCTGCAGTACCTGGTACTGTTCTAGCAGAATGCCAGTCATAATTAACCAGCTGTGATTTATTTATTTTTTTATTTATTTAAAAGCTTTTATATACCGAAGATCATTTACAAGTACATATCACTTCAGTTTACAGATAACCAGAATTAGAAATACCATGGGCATGGTGTACATGGAACAATGAACATTAAGCAAATAATACAAATATAAATTATATAATAATAGTAATTAGGGATGTGAATTGTTTTTTGACGATTTAAAATATCGTCCGATATATTTTAAATCGTCAAAAATCGTTAGGGCCATGATACAATACCAATTCCCCCGATTTATCGTTAAAAAATCGTAAATCGGGGGAAGTGGGAGGGCAGGAACTTACTTACTTGCCCTAAACCAATGGCAGGAAAACCGGCACACTAAAACCCCCTAAAACTCACCCCCGACCCTTTAAATTAAATCCCCCACCCTCCCGAACCCCCCCCCCCAAATGCCTTAAATTACATGGGGGTCCAGCGGCGGTCCGGAACGGGCTCCTGCAATTGAATTGTGTTGTCCTCAGCCGGCGCCATTTTGCAAAATGGCGGCCGCAAAATGGCGGCGGCCATAGACCAACACGATTCGACTGCAGGAGGTCGTTCCAGACCCCCGCTGGACTTTTGGCAAGTCTTGTGGGGGTCAGGAGGCCCCCCCAAGCTGGCCAAAAGTCCCTGGGGGTACAGCGGGGGTCCGGAAAACGATCTCCTGCCGCGAATCGTTTTCTGTACAGAAAACGATCTCCTGCCGCGAATCGTTTTCTGTACAGAAAACGATTCGCGGCAGAAGATCATTTTCCGGACCCCGCTGGACCCCCAGGGACTTTTGGCCAGCTTGGGGGGGCCTCCTGACCCCACAAGACTTGCCAAAAGTCCAGCGGGGGTCCGGAACGACCTCCTGCAGTCGAATCGTGTTGGTCTATGGCCGCCGCCATTTTGCGGCCGCCATTTTGCAAAATGGCGCCGGCTGAAGACAACACAATTCAATTGCAGGAGCCCGTTCCGGACCACCGCTGGACCCCCAGGTAATTTAAGGCATTTGGGGGGGGGGTTCGGGAGGGTGGGGGATTTAATTTAAAGGGTCGGGGGTGGGTTTTAGGGGGTTTTAGTGTGCCAGTTTTCCTGCCATTGGTTTAGGGCAAGTAAGTACTTCCCTCCCAAAGTTGATGAAGTATTAAGGCATTTGGGGTGGGGGATTTAATTTAATGGGTCAGGGGTGGGTTTTAGGGGGTTTTAGTGTGCCGGCTCACGATTTTAACGATTTTCACGATATTTTAAACACCCAAACGGCAACAATACGATTCCCTCCCCCTCCCAGCCGAAATCGATCGTTAAGACGATCGAGGACACGATTCACATCTCTAATAGTAATAATGTTAATAAAAATAATAATAATAATAAAAATAAAATAAAAATCAATAAACTGTGAGCATGCAACAAACAGGGTAGACATTGAGTATGTGGTGCATGAAGAATTATGCATGGAGAACATTAAATATGTATGTTACAGTTAAGGTAGCATATAACTTTATTTTTAGCTTGGGAACTTTAGGTGAAGGCCTCCGTGATTAGCCAGGTCTTCAACTTTTTCTTGAAAGTCCGTAAGCAAGGTTCAAGGCGAAGGTCCGATGGTAGATTGTTCCAGTGAGTAGGACCAGCTATTGAGAAGGTGCGTTTTTTCATTGGGGCCTTGGTAGGGGGTACATAAAGGGTACCTTGGTACGTTGTTCTAATTGGTCTGGATGCTGAGTGAAATCGGAGAGGGCAGTTTAATTCGAGTGTGGTTTGTGAGTAGATGGTTTTGTGTGTTATGGTTAACACTTTGTATAGAATTCTAGACTTGATGGGGAGCCAGTGTAGGCTCTTAAGTATAGGAGTGATGTGTTCACTTCTACTGTTCTTGGTTAGGATCCTGGCTGCTGAATTCTGTAGCATTTGTAGTGGCTTTGTGGTGACCGCTGGAAGACTGATTAGCATGGAATTGCAGTAATCAATTTTGGAAAATAAGATAGCTTGGAGCACTGTGCGGAAGTCATGGAGATGGAGAAGAGGTTTCAAGTTTTTTAATATATGTAGTTTGTGAAAGCATTCTTTTGTTGTGTTGTTGACAAATTTTTTTAAGTTCAGCCGGTTGTCTATGGTTACTCCAAGATCTCTTACGTGTGTGGTTAAGGTCATTTGAGTTGAAGGGGAGTTTTCATCCTGAGTGATGAGCAAAAGTTCAGTTTTTGAAGTGTTGAGCACTAGATTCAGACTGGTGAGAAGTGTGTTTATGGATTGTAGGCAGTTGTTCCAAAAATTCAAAGTTTTTGTTATTGATTCTGAGACTGGTAGCAGAATCTGGATGTCATCGGCATAAATACAATGCGTAACCTTTAGGTTAGTGAGAAGTTGACAGAGGGGTAGAAGATAGATGTTAAATAGAGTAGGGGATAAAGAGGAGCCTTGAGGGACTCCGAGAGTGGCTTTGACTGGGTGCGACTCTTTATTATTTATTCTAACCTTGAATATTCTGTTATTGAGGAATGACTTGAACTGACGACTTGATATTTTGGTGTACATGAACAGAAGGAAAAGGATGCATCACATCAAATTATTTCTTAACTCCTTTGAGGCCAATATTGAGCAGGGAGACAAATATAAAGTAACCTGGGTAAATGTAGCCAAGATAGTCAGTGGGAAACACATTCTGCTGAACACACTGGGTGAAGTTTAAAATTATTTGGGTAAGTTTAGACCTCCTTTCAACCCAAAGAGACCTATCCAGTGAAACATAAGCCCTGACTAAGTTTAATTCCTGGCTCTGGGATGCTTCTGCTCCATCTCTTCTTTTATGTGGGTTTTTAATTGGGTGATGACTTATCTGGCTAAAACTTACCAGTTTAGTGAGGCAGTAAATTCAAAATGTGGGGTTTGTCAGGATAAGTCATAAACTTAACCAGACAAAGCCCTTTGTATGTGAACTTTTATTTACTGTGTTTAAATAGATCCTTTTTACATTCTATGCATCAATTGAAAAAGCACAAATAGACAGAAATACGTGAGAACATACAGCATTCCACAGTATATTTACTGTAAGAATGCCTAAATTGTAAGCAAAATGTTGCCATTTAATGATTTATATGAAAGTGAAACAATGTATGTTATTAGTGGCATTTATTTAACTGATCAGCGCAAAGAATGGTGGTCTCCATTTTCATCTATTTGAATGTGTAGAATTAAGAGTCACTGACCTGATGAAGATAATTTTCAAAAGAAAAGAAGTCTCAAAAGCTAGTCACAGGTATATTAAGTTAGTCCAATAAAAATGTATCGCCTGCAACTTGCTTGCTAAACCTTTATTTGATGTATAATCCACCTGTTAAAAAAATATTCAAAGCAGAAAACAAATTAGAATATAAAAAAACAAGAGGTAACATGAAATAAAACTATAATACTAATTAACAAACACAAGAATAAGACCCAATGAGACTATGTATTAACTTTCCATAAAATAATAACAAAAATGTTTTAAGCCATCATTAATAAAAACAAACACAAAAAAATAAAAGTAAAACAGAATCAGTTAGAAGCCAATGAATCTCCCAAAACTCTCTAATTGCCATCCATAATTAAACAAACTGCATTATTTTTGAATGAACTGAAGTTTATGGATAGGGGTTTTTTGTTTTTTTCTTTTTTGGCAAATCAAGGTACAGAGAATTATAGCACTCAGTGTGTGAAAGCGCCAGTGCATAGCTAATAATTTTTAGATCAGAATTCAGAAGATATGGGCTTAATGGCCATACCATATCAGTTTTTTATGCATACTACTTGAGACTGAAGTAATATTGGCTTCTGAATTTAATTCAGATTCCGATATAACTTCCAGACTCCTGATTTGATTTTTCAGAGTGAAAGTTAAACCATCCAGCACTTACTGGATATTGAAATATCCAGCTCAGGTTTTACTTATGCATAGCACCCCTTTCTTAGTAGGGTTCAAAAAACGTTTATTGGATCTCAGCCAATCTTCATGAGTAAGGGGAGGAGTTTCAATAACTGAATAGTTGGTATGAATGGGCAGACTAGATAGGCTGTATGGTCTTTTTCTAGCATCATATTTCTAGGGGTATGCATTGATAAAACTGTCAGCTTGTTTTAGTTCATCATTTCATTTTTTAAGTGACTTCTCTGGTGATCTAGCAGCCATTCAATATACCCGGATATTCAGCAGCCTGCTAGATAGCCAGCTAAGTCCTACTTATCCAGCTATTGAGCACTGAACGCGCTTTGAATATGCCACCCAGTATTTTTAAACATCTGTGCTTGATCTAAACTCTTAATCTTTGCAATTGCTCATTTCAGTTTTTTCCTTATCATGTTCCTCATTTTATCAGTCACCTTTTTGAAAGTTAAATGCTGTCACAGTGGATTTCTTTAGTGCTCTTCCTCCAGTTATTAAGTCAAATTTGATGATGTTGTGATCACTATTGCCAATTATTACTGTGCTGCTGATTTTGTTAGCTTCCCTAATTTCTTTTAGCATGTCATTGTCTGTTTGTTCATTCTGGCCAGGTGGATGGCAATACACCCCCACTGCTATTTTATTCCCCTTTTCACCTGGAATTTCTACCCATAAAGATTTAATATTGCATTTTGTTTCCTGCAGAATTTTTATCCTGTTTGATTCAATGCCCTCTTTCATATATAGTGCCACCTCTCCACCAATTTGATCTATCCTATTATTTCAATATAATTTGTACCCTGGTATCACAGCATCCCATGGTTATCCTCCTTCCACCAGGTCTCTGACATGCCAAAAAGCAAACCAGGCAACTTTGGATAAATTTAACTTTGCTATATAACTTGACTGTCTTTGGGCTGAACATCTGAACAAAGCTAACCTGACAAAGATTAATAGTTAACATTGTCTGCAAAGGTCTAGCTGAATATCATCCTCTTTATGATCTCTATCTATTTTTGAATTATTGCTCATTCATTTCATTTGCTAACACTTATTTATTCTTTCTTGTTTCAGATGATAAAAAGCAAGCTGATATTGTTTTCTTGGTGGATGGGTCAATAAACTTGGGAAAAGATAACTTTGAAGAAGTCCTCAAGTTTGTATATGGCATAGTTGATGCAGTTTATTCTGAAGGTGACTCCATCCAGGTAGGACTGGCCCAGTACAACTCTGATGTCACTGACGAATTCTTCCTAAAAGACTACAGCAATAGAGAGCGCATCTTGGATGAGGTCTCCAAAGTTGGGTATAAAGGAGGTAGATCTGCAAACACAGGAGCTGCCATCAAGCATCTTGACGAAAAACACTTTATAAAGGAAGCTGGTAGCAGGATTGACCAGGGGGTGCCTCAGATTGCATTCATTATAACTGGTGGGAAATCTGCTGACAATGTAGAAGGAGCAGTTCAGTCACTGGGAGGGAAGGGCGTCAATTTATTTGCAATTGGACTGAAAGACATTGTTTTGGAGGAGGTGACCAAGCTTGCTAGCAACAGCGCTACTGCTCTTCGAGTACCCAATGTACAAGAGCTCTCAGAGTTGAATGAACAGATTCTGACCACCTTGGAAGCTGTTATGCATAAGAAACTGTGCCCTGGGATACCGGAAGTTTCCAAAGGTATGTAGCATGTACACATACTTGGATTAAGTGACTGCAAGACTATCCCACAAAAGATTCACTATGTTGCTAAAAACTTTATTTTATGAATGCAAAGACCATCTAGGATGTAGTGCGGTGTGCCACTGTGCAGCAAACTTAGGTTTCAGTCTCCTGTCTGATTGGACTGAACATCACAGAGGCAACATATATGATCCTAGGGAGGGCATGAAGTTGGTCGCTACTACTGCAGCACGCCAGCTGACTGAAAAATTGGCACTGAGGATCTCAAATGGGTCAACCCTTTAGTCTTCCTAGCAGTGAGGGTATTTGACTCCAGGGCCAGATTTAGATTTTAGGCACCCATAGGCAGAATTGGAGAGTGGGGGGGGGGGGGGGGGGGAGTGGAAGGGTAAAAGACCATGGAAATCAGTGGGTGAAGCCCCTCTACCACTACCCCTCTCCAGACTCCCAGAATGCCATAGCAGAACCACTTTGAAGTGGATGACTGACTGGAACTGGCACAGTTGCACTTATCTTTGGCTTGGGCATTTGATGCCTTCAAAATTTGGCACCCTAGGCAATTGCCTGTGTTGCCTATGCCTAAATCTGGGCCTGCTTGAATCATTTCAGCATATAATCTAATGTGCGGGGAGATTAGAGAAGTGAAATCCTTCTAAATAGCAAGCTAAGCAGATCTGAAACCCTATTGTTCATTACGAACATACTGTGGGGAATAATCAAAGATTACCCATGTAAAATCGCATCTTGATTATTACTTTCATATATTTTACAAGCAGGTGTAAAAGTGTGTGTGCATGCCACACTGTATTCTGCATGTACCAGCTAATTTTCAGAGTGGACCTATGCCTATGGCTGCTAGGGATGTGCATTTGTTTAAAAAGAATGGGCATCCCAAAACAAACTGGGTCCAATTTGTTTCTTTCAGGGGTCCACAAAGGAAATAGAGAGGGACCCCCAACTTAAACAAATCCTATTCTTTTCATTTGTTTTGAAATGAATGATTTCTATGAACTATTAAAGTCAATGGCCTCACAGAAATCAGTGTGAGAGCAACAGGTGTAGTTAGGAATTGATGCAAAGTATAGAACAGCCAGCTAGCAGACATGGGTGAGGCTGACATGTTGTCAAGGAGACAAGAGAGATGACGTATTGCAGTGAAGCATTTTTTCAATCCAACCTGTCGCTTTGTACCAGGACCAGTGACTCTGATCTTGAAGACTGAGCATGTCTGAGATTGTCTGCATTCCTTCTGTCTGTGAAGGACACAGTTTGAATTCTCTCTGAGTTCCTAGTTAACTTTTCCCAAACAAATTTTTGGCTGCTGCCCATTTTAGATTGCTACTGTACCAGTCAATAAAGTCAGCCAGGCACTGCTGCATAAGCTCTATGTCAGGTTGTTACAGTTTTTTCTCTCCCTTTGTGGAGGGTGAAGATAGAGTATGGAGAGTTGCTTACAGAGCTGCTACTGATTTTCTCTCTGCCTGGGCAGTGGGCAGTGTGGGCAATGGGCACTAGTTGAACATTAAGGGCCGGATTTTCAAAGGGTTATACGCGCTGGGCCTATTTTCAAAAGGCCCGGCAACGCACGTAAAGTCCCAGCAACGCGTGTAAGTCCCGGGGCTTTACTAAAGGAGCAGAGCCAGAGGCTCCCTCCAGATTTACGCACGTAACCCTTTTAAAATCCGGCCCATAGCCTCTCCAACTCTCCTTTCTCAGCCTCATCCTTTCTCTGGCACTGCTGTTTCTCTGTCCTACAATCCTGCTTCCACACTATTCTTCTCTCAACTTCCTTCTTCTCTCCTTTTTCTCTTCATTGGCCATCTTGTTTGTGTAGTTTGAACAGTATCTTCTAACTTTATTCTCTTCTTTCCCCCCCCTTCCTATTAATATTCTACATGTTGCTCCTCTTCTGTTTCTCTTCCCTTGCTTTCTTCCCACCCCATAGTTTCTGAAGTGCAAATTAAATCTGATTTCTGGATTAATTAATACTAAATTAATACTCATTTTTAAGTAAAATCTTAATTCCCTTATCTTCTCTTGGCAGATATTTTAAAAATTATGGGGCGGATTTTCAGAGCCCTGCTCGCGTAAATCCGCCCAAAACCGGGCGGATTTACGCGAGCAGGGCCCTGCGCGCCGGGAAGCCTATTTTACATAGGCCTCCCAGCGCGCGCAGAGCCCCGGGACTCGCGTAAGTCCCGGGGTTCTCGGAGGGGGGCGTGTCGGGGGGCGGGCCCGGTCGTCGCGGCGTTCCGGGGGCGTGTCGGCAGCGTTTTGGGGGCGGGTACGGGGGCGTGGCTACGGCCCGGGGGCGTGGCCGCGCCCTCCGTACCCGCCCCCAGGTCGCGGCCCGGCGCGCAGCAGGCCCGCTGGCGCGCGGGGATTTACGTCTCCCTCCGGGAGGCGTAAATCCCCCGACAAAGGTAAGGGGGGGGTGTAGACAGGGCCGGGTGGGTGGGTTAGGTAGGGGAAGGGAGGGTAAGGGGAGGGGAGGGCAAAGGAAAGTTCCCTCCGAGGCCGCTCCGATTTCGGAGCGGCCTTGGAGGGAACGGGGGGAGGCAGCGCGGCTCGGCGCGCGCAGGCTATACAAAATCGATAGCCTTGCGCGCGCCGATCCAGGATTTTAGTGGATACGTGCGGCTCCGCGCGTATCTACTAAAATCCAGCGTACTTTTGCTTGAGTCTGATGCGCAAGCAAAAGTAGGCTGATCGCGCTTCTTTTAAAATCTACCCCTATATGCTTAGTACTTTACTACATACTAGACTGAGTATGTATCCACATACATACTGTGGATGCTTAGTGAATCGTGATCTGGAATTAATCCAGATTGGATCATTTCCTGTTTACTCTGAAAACTTGCTGAAATGACCTTTTCTAGTCATTCCCACAAAACTTCAGCCTCTCTCCAGCTTTCAGCATATTCAGACTGTCTTCATCTGTCATTTATACAACTCTCATCAGGGAAAATAATATTGAGCAAGGCCCAGAGTGCTAGAGGTGTCTTGTCAATCTTTTATCTCTGGGTGAGGGGTACTTCACCTTCACTGTGGATGCTATAGATGCCAAGAAAAGAAATACTGAAGACTATTGTATTAGTGTCCCAAAAAAAAAAAGTCTTCACTGAAGAAATTCTGATAGGTAAATGGCACAACAACTTAATCCTCAGCACCATTGTGATTTTTTAATTACAGTCTTTTCCCTCAATCTCTGCCTGGGTTTCTAATACCAGGGCCAGGGAAATATCTACCCTCCAGGACTTGGCTAAGATGGGCAGGATATTCTTTAGAAAGGCAGGAAAATCCTTTCCAAATTCGTAAAAATGCAAAAACTCAGTCTCTGCACAGAGAATCCAGACCCTCTCTCTCCCCAGGGGTGAAGACTCCATTTCAGTGTCCTCAAAGGTGTCCAATATTTCTTACGCACAGTTAGGTAATTTGTCTTCACTTCTTTCTTTCTCAGTCCTTTCACGGATCCCATGATGGGAAGGATCCTCTTTGTAAAAGGCAGCTCCCACTGTTCCAGATCAGGAAGGAAGCGGTAACAAAACAATCCCTCCTGGATCTTACAATCAAAATCCCTTTTACCCATGACTGAAGTCAACATCGGAGTTGCTTCCTGCAACAGATCACTACCATACCTCCTTCCTCATGGAGAGTGTAGAAAGGCAGGTCTTCCCTACCCAGGGCCCTGCAGACTTAGGGTTCCTTATTCCTTGAGTCCAGGTGATACCCAGGGGTCTCACAAGGCTCCTAACATGAAAAATGTAAAATCCTGAAAATCAACCCAGAGGGAGACTCAACCAGCTAGTGAGCGGACTGGAAAAACCACCTCTCGACCCTGGTTGGGATCCACAGGCACGTGTTGCCTGGAATCCTCCAAGTGGGCCTGAAAACCAATGCAAAACAACGCTCCTTACTACCGCCTAGCTCTCAGAAACCTAAAGGCACTGCCCCCAGTCTTTTAGTAGAGAGATGCTTATAAAACCTTAAAGAAGGGATGGTCATTCCAGCACCCTGAAAGAGAGGGGCTGCTTTGAATGGATCCTCCCCTCATTATTTCACTCTAACTGCATGTGGCAGATACCCCCAGTCTGGCCACTGGAGGCCTCTAGTTTCCATGTACAGAACACACTATAGAAAGAGCCATTCCATTCCCCTGAGTCACTCCCAGGCATTTTGGAACACCAGGGGATCAGTTTGAGGAAGCTTTTGAACAGTAAGGATATTTAAGTTTCACACTCTGGTGAGGGCTCCCAGCTTCACCCAAATGGAGTTTGTTAGAAGTGACACCTTATAGTCATTGCTTGCCAGAGGGTCTTTCTCTTACTAATTTACAGAGAAATAGATTTTTACACCAGATATCCTTTTGGAGTAGAAGGGCTGTCACCAGGGGACCAAAGATCTGTGAGCCTACTTTAAGATAAATAGTCTGACTGATTTCCTAAAGTCTTTGGTCATTTTCAGGTACTTTAAGAGGCACCTGTGAACATCTAGGGACCTTAAATCTCTGTGTTTCCCTATGCATTCCACCTTCCTAAATACAGGAAGAGAGATGAACTGATTGAGATGAAATTCCGATTCCACCTTGGGTAGAAAGGTGGGTACCAGCCTGATCGTCACTTTTTCCTTTGAAAAGGAAAAGTATGGATCCCTGCAGGACAGCGCTTGCAACTCTGAGATCCTTCTTGCTGAACACAGGGCCACTAACATCGCTGTCTTTAATGTTAAGTCTTTTAAGGAAACCTCCCTGATGGGCTCAAAAGGCACTCTGACTAGTGTCTTCAGTACCAAGTTCAGGTCCCATGGCGGTACTATGACCTTACGAGAAGGCCTCACCTGCTTTGCTCCCCTGTGAAAGCGTACCACATCTGTGTTAGCAGCCACAGATATTTCTCTGCATGGCCCTCTGAAACACTTGCACCCTCAGTGTGTTAACTGCTAGCCCTTTGTCCAGCTCTTCCTGTAGAAACTGCAGGATTGAAACAATCCCCTGCTTTCATTGGTGCCAACCCTGTCCAAATGTGACTATATGTGAAGGAAGTGAATTTCCTTCTGGCCTTTAGTAGGGTTGTGATTATTTGGGCTGAGTACCCTCTTCTGTTAAATCTTCTCCTATCAATAGCCAGTCCATAAGAGATAATTTTTATGAATTTGCCATTACTATTGGCCCTTGCTTGAGGAGTGCTGCTATCCCTTTGAATGAGATCAACTTTGTCTTCTTCAATCATATCATATCTGCGTACCAGGGATGTCTTGGCAGTCTGGTGCTATTAGGACCAACCAAGGACATCTTGTAGCATAATATAGGCTCATGAGAATATACTTATTACCTCGAGTTGTTCTCTAGTGGTCACATGAGGTCCATGGCCACCCTTTCAAAAGGGGTTTTAATTATGGACATAGGAATGAGAGGTGCCACCCAAACACCGGCAGGTTTGGTGAGTTGGCAAGTAGGGCAGGACTGGCAATACCACTGGATCTGTTATATATCCCCAGCCAATAAAATCGGGTCAATATTTTATCTCGGCTTTATTTCTCACCAAGGTAGCCCCCCTAGGAGATGGCTATGCATTAGCTGCATGACTTTCAGGCGAAAGGACTTGGGAGCTAGACGTTGTTCTATTAGCTCCCCTTCCACACTCCCCTTATGACTCAATATAGAAAGTCTCCAATTCACTATGAAATATTGAGGCTCAGACATGTCGCTGGAGCTCCTGGAACCCCTTTACCTACTTTCCTCTGTAGGTACTCCATAGGCCACTTAAAGGACTCGTCCTCCCTCATCTCAGCACGTTTGAATCCCTCTGATTTACCCTCCCTTTCCCAGTTAAAGGGATTGGACATAAGCTTTGAGCTGGGGTGTGGTTTTTCCTCTGACTCAGAGGTAGGGATGTGTAGCAGGGACGGATTCGTCCCATTCGGTATTTCTATTCGTCGGGACCCAAATCCGTTGCATCTGTTCTCGGGGGACCCCGATCCGTTCATTAGTTACATATGTATTCGTTTCCCCAAAAAAACCCCATCCCAACCCTTTAAATTTAATTAACTACAACCCCTCACCCTCCTGACCCCTCCAAGACTTGCCAAAAGTCCCTGGTGGTCCAGCGGGGGTCCTGGAGCCATATTATCATATTATCATAATTGATTTGGACCCGTTTCACCAGCTCATATCGAATGAGGGTCTTTACGCTTCCCGAATCTACCAGGACCTGTGTTGGGATGCCATCTACTGTGACTGAAATTACAAAAGTGCCAGTCTCTTGCCTGGGAATGTCCGCAAAATGAAAATAATGCGGAGCCAAAACATTAATGTCTATAGTTTCTTCTTCACAGTGGGGACAATCCTGGGCGAAATGGTCGCATTCTCCATTTGCGAAACATGGGAGTCTCTCCAAATTAGGCTGTAAGGTTACAACTCACATTTGGGCCTGGTTCAAAGCAGGTGTAAAAGTTTTGGTATTAATGAGTCCATGATAAAAAAAACATTTGTGGACCCGATAAGGCTTCATTTGCATATTATGAACCCTCATTTATATTTGGGTATGGCTATTTTTTAAAAACAAATTTTATTTATTGTAATTTTCCAAATATCAAGTTAAGCAAAACTTAACATAAGAAAAAATACATATGAACACATTAAGAATAAGCAAATATGATAAAGAAATACTCTTATATTACATATTGCATATCAAGTCCCCAAAAGGGGTGAGGGTAAGTATAAAGGAAAAAAATTCAAAGGAAAATAAAAACTAAATAAGAAAAAGATATGGTGAACTAATAATAACTAACATCGCCCACAAACCTCTTCAGCTAACCAGATCTATTCTCCAAAAAACTTCTCCAACTGAACTGGATCATAAAAAACAAAGTGAGCCCTTTGATATTTAAGGAAATTTGAGGGGAAAAAACCACACCCAAAGATACAACCCTATTCTGCAAAGCCAAAAACATTTTCCTCTTATCTCGAGTGACCTTACAAAGATCTGGGTAAACCCTAATCCTTTTCCCAAGAAAGAGAACATCTTTATTCTTAAAGAAAAGGTGAGATGGGGAGATATGATAAAGACATTCAAATATCTCAAAGGTTTCCATGCACAGGAAGTGAGTCTTTTTCAATGAAAAGGAGGCTCTGGAATGAGGGGTCATGAGATGAGGTTGAAAGGGAGTAGACTCAGCCATCTATCTTACTGTGCACGGGATAGCCTTTTTGCATATCACACTATTTTTAGTATGCACAAAAAGCCCTTACAGTGCATCTTAAGTTCCTATTTTTAGAAATCAGCGATTTTATTTTTACAAGAGTCTAGATACATCAGCTTTTGTGAGAACGAACTAGAGTTCCCATTTAGACTCTTATGGTATATTTCAGGTTTAGGGAAGGTAATTTATAACTGTGTGCATTCAGATAAAGGGCTTGATTTTCAAAAGCATTTACATGCTTAAAATTGTATTTTACACATATCAATGACACTTTACCAGTGTAAGTGGGCTTTTGAAAATTGCTACGATAGTATGTTATGTTTACATGCATAATTCCTTTGAAAGTTCACTTGTAAGCCTGCTTATGTTTTACATACATAATTTACCTTGAATTTTCAAAATTATCTTATATGCATATGTTCACTTTGAAAATTTGCATATAATTTACATAGTATGCACACAGAATAACTTGCACAAAGTTACATCTGCATATAAGTTCCAATTTCATCCTCACAATACCTTTCCCCAATCCACAAAAAAGTACATGCAAAACCAGATTACATGCATGCTTTTTTGCAACTGAGCACTGACTATAACAGTCATTTACATGCATAAAACCACAAGTGCATAAAGTACACAAGTGACTTTGAAAATCAGACCTAAATGTACACGAATAAATAAATCTGTTGACCAGGAAATTCAGATTAAGTAAATTCCTTATTTTCAGCCGTGTTCCTGAGGCATAGAGAGCCATTTTAACCTGAAAATAGAATGCAATGCTACAGTAATAAACCACTAAAAATGGATAAACATGATAAGGTGGACAGTTTCACTTCTGTTACTGTCTACCCACTTATGTCTCAGCTGTACTTTTTTTTTTATCCATCTTTGCCACCTATTTGTATTATGTGCCTCTACAGTAAACTACTAACTTGTCATTTCAGATTGCAACCTGGATGTGATTGTTGGATTCGATGTGTCAGATATCAGTGCTGGCCAAAACATGTTTGCAGTTCAGAGAGGAATGGAATTAAAAGTAAAGAACATCCTGGAGAGAATTTCCCAGATGGAGAAAATCAGCTGCACCTCTGCCAAGGCTCCATTGGTGCGAGTGGCAGTCATAGGACAGAGTACCACTGGACCAATGGAAGCATTTGATTTTGCAGAGTTTCGAGATGAGCTCTTTGATAAGTTTCAAAGGTTGGCCACTCGTGGACCATATGTTCTTACTGCCAAAACTCTACAGACATATGCAAATAAATTTGCTACAGCATCTGATAAAAACAGTGTGAAGGTAAGATATCAAATAATATACTGTATTATATTGTATAGTTTTAAAGGTAAAAGGGATCATGCTTAGAATCATGGACTATTGACTGGGAGTCTGATGTCACCACTTTTAGTCCTCACTTTGCCAATCTGATTGTAATATTGGTTGAGTTGCTACATTTTGTGGATGGCAAGAAATAAGGAATCCAGTGATGAAGTGGTTTTTGGCACTCCAGCCATTCAACTATAAGATGTGACACAGAGCCAGAAAAGAGAATGCCAAGGACAACTTTCTGTCCAGAGAGGTGTCCCTGGTACAGGCAGGCACTCAACCCAGAAAGGCTGAGCTGTGGGACAGGATGTATGAAGGAGTATATAGAAAAGAGCCCAGAACACCCTAAGGGACCAGATCTTGGTGTCTATTCCAGTCCACCTTAAGGTTCAATCCATAAGGGAATAATTTCCCTAGGAAGAGGAATAAACAAGCAGACCCAAGAGAATAGGAAAAAGCAAACAGAACTGTTTATGTTTGAATACTTTACTATGACTGCTGAGATAAGCTGGCTGTACCTGTAGCTAAAGACAGATCCCACAGTATCACAATCTGTTTTTACTTCATTATGTAATTTTAAATAATTATTTTCCTGACATAAATCTATGGAATTATTCCAAATAGCTGTAGCCATATAGCTCAAAGTAGATTGTCTAGTTCAGGGGTGCTCAACTCTGGTCTTTGAATATCTGCATACAATGGAGGCAGTGCATGCAAATCTATCTCAACCATATTCATTGTGGATATCCTGAGAATATGGCCTGTTTGTGGCTCTCAAGGACCAGAGTTGGCCATCTCTGGTCTAGTTGTTTGGAGTCTCATTCTAGACAGTGGAGGAATTGTTAAAAGTTCAAGCTAAGAAGAACACAGGAATTGTCCTAGTTTATAAGGCAACAATGCATCTGCAAGATAAGACAGGCAAGCTCTATAAAGTGACTTAAAAGCAATTGAAAAAATCTTGAATTAGAAAAGGTACAGAGAAGGGCGACCAAGATGGCAAAGGGAATGGAATGATTCCCCTATGAGGAAAGGCTAAGGAGGTTAGAGATCTTCAGCTTGGAGCAAAGACTGCTGATGGGAGATATGACAGAGGTTTATAAAATAATAAGTGGGATGGAACAAGTAAATGTGAAACAGTTGTTTAGTCTTTCAACAAGTACAAAAACTAGGGGAATGCAATGAAGTTACTAAGCGATACATTTAAGGCAAATTGAAGAAAATTTTTTTTTTACTCAACTCATAATTAAACTCTGGAATTGATTGCCAGACAATGTAGTAAAAGCTGGGCTTAAAAATAGCTTGGACAAGTTTCTAGAAGAAAAGTCCATAGACCATTCTAAAGGGGGGCTTGGGGAAATCCACTGCTTATCCCTGAGATAAGCAGCATGAAATATATTGACCTTTTGGGATCCTGCCAAGTATTTGTGACCTGGATTGGCCACTGTTGTAAACAGAATCCTGGGCTTGATCTGACCCAGTATGGCAAATCGAATGCTCTCATTCTAAACGCAGTTGGTAGCCCATGTAGTTAAACTAGGAGAGGCATTATGTGCTCACATTTCTTTGCTCCCAATAGAAGCCTAGCCACTGTATTCTGAAGGAACTGTATCCATTTCAAAGTGGTAAAAGTGAAACACTGATAAAAAGAATTACAATAATTTAGATGACTAACCACCATAGTGTGAACAATCAGCTCCGACTCTTTCCTACCAAAAAATAACACAGTTGTTGAAAATATTGTAAACAGAAAAAAAAGTTGTATGTGACAGCACATTGACTTGATTGCTTGTAGACCTGACCATCCTGCTTAAAACATATAATAGTTATTGTCTCCTTCAGATGAATTTGAATTCCTGATAACTTTGGAAAAATGTGTAAGGGCTGATTCAATCTATTAGCCCAGAGAGCCTCAGATATTGCAGCATTCAGTTTCAGTTTGTGATCCTCAAACTACGTAGAAGAAACAGAAGAAACACATGAATTCAAGTTTGAAAAGCCATCAGGATATTGGCATTGATAAAAAAAAAAAACTAGTAGCTGTATATTGCTACCATCTGTGCCTTTATTGTGCTGCCTCTGGGCACCACGTCAAAACCTGTATGCAGAAGCCAGGAAAACTTCATAGTGTAGGACTGGCTGGGGAGGAAGCCCTAAATCCCTCTGGAACCATTTCTCCCTCTCAGATGGTCCTGCCTATCTATCTTCAAACTAATACCAAAGCTATTCTCACCGAAGCCTTTCTTGACTTGGGTGCGGTGGAGAACTTCATTGAAAAAAGTGTGGTAAGCCATCACGCCATTCTCCTAGATCTTCTGCACAGACCGCTCACGATTTCTGTTATGGTTTTGAGGTGTTTGGTGGATTCTTAGGTGCTGCAGTGATGGCCACTCCCACGGGGAGGAGCCCCATGGGGAACTGCAGTACCAGGCTAGAATCAGATGCACAAACACAGAGAGAGTTTTTATTGTACATCTAGTTCAGTTCACCAGAGGTGGCAGTAGTGAGCAGATTTCCTGTAGCAGCAGTCTGGGGTCCTCGGCTGAGGAGAACCGTCCAACAATGGTGGTATAGGGAGCTCCGATGCAGATTTTCAATGAGGAGCTGTAGGTGACACAGACTGGTAGATGTTAGTTTACTCACACTCTTTTAGCTGTAATGGTGAAGTTCCCAGCAGGTAGCAGGCACCAAAGTAGACAACTCAGGCCCTCGAGGAGCCAGTACCTGGATACTGGATAGGCACCTGGAAAGAAGCATAGGGCCCCTGAGGAGTGGGTACCCAAGTTAGTAAAACCCCGGAGGGTAGAGAGAGCTTCCAGCAGCAGCGAGAAGCAGCAGAGCAGCTTAGACCGGATGAATCAATCCTTGCTAACTTAAGGTCAGTCAGAACATGGGCAGCCTAAATACTCGGATGTTGTGACGCCACTCGAGGGGGATGCCCTCGAGGTTCGCACCAACTTTGGAATATAGATGTGGGTAGCATGTGCGTGCGCACCCTAGAAGGTCCTCAGGTGAATCATGGCGGAATGCCTTCCCATAGCTGTTCTGGGGACGCCGGGGAGTGCGGCAAGCAGACGCAGTGGTCGCCATTTTCCCGAGGCTGGTGGAAAAAGCGAATATTGAGGTGAGGCATGTTGGATGAAGCCATCTGAGTCCGACGAACACAACAGTACCCCCCTTCAAAGGACCTTCTCCAGACCCCCTACCTGTTCTTGGTTTCTGAGGATACGATCGATGATACTGATTCAGCATCTCTTTGTCCATGATATTAGCCATAGGTTCCCATGAGTTATTTTCTGGTCCATAGCCCTCCCATGACAGGAGGTATTCTCAAACTCTGCCTCTCTTCCTTACATCAAGTATTGCATCAACTTTGTACTAAATGTCCTCTTCTGCGTCAACAGGAGAGTGATCTGGTGTCTTGGTGCTGAATTTGTTGAGAATGAGTGGTTTTAATAGAGAGACGTGAAACGCGTTATGGATCTTCATTGCTGGGGGAAGTATGAGACTGTAAGAGAGGTTGCCCAGTCATCAGAGGATGGGAAATGGTCCAACATAGCGTGGAGTGAAGCAAGCTGATGGTAGCTTAAGTCTAAGATGTTTTGTAGACAGACAGTCTTTATCACCAGGCTTGAAGTCAGGAGCCTTGCAGTGATGAGCATCATAGCCCCTTTTAGCTCAGATTCCAGTTTTAATGAGCATCTCCTTGGTCTTCTTCTAAAGCTGTTGAATCTCATCGGCAGTAGCTTGAGCTGCCGGGGACAACACTGTTAGCGGAAGTGGCAAAGGTGATGAAGGTAGTCGTCCATATACCACTTTGAATGGTGTTGATCCAGCAGATGTTGCTGGATGGGAGTTCATGGAAAACTCGGCCCATGGTACCAGTTCAGCCTAGTCATACTGACGTGAACCAACGTAGGCATGGAGGAACTGCTTGAAGGTACAGTACATCCTCTCAGTTTGGCCTTTTGATTGAGGATGGTAAGATGAAGTGAAGTCGAGAGTGATATCAAACGTCTTGCACAAAGCCTTCCAGAATTTGGCTGTGAATTGTACGCCTCTATCTGAAATGATGTGTTTAGGCATGCCGTGCAGGCAGAAATTGTGGCTGATGAAAAGCTTTGTAAGTTCACTAGCAGTTGGTAAACCAGGAAGCACCACAAAGTGAGCCATCTTTGAGAAGCGATCCACTGTTACCCAGATGGTATTGTTGCTCCCAGAGAGTGGTAATACCACCACAAAGTCCATGGTGATGTGAGTCCAGGGCTTGTCTGGTACTGGAAAGGGTTGAAGCTGGCCTCAAGGACATCCGGGCCGAGGCTTCTGTCTGGCACGGTTGTTACAGGCCACTACGTAAGCAAAGGTGTCTTCTTTCATAGACGGCCACCAGTAGTATTGCTGTAGCTTCACCTGCATTCTCCATTGACCGGGGTATCCAGCCAATTTAGAGTCGTGAGCCCATGCTAGTAGTTTCTTCTGGAGGTTGTTAGGCACAATAGTCTTGCCCGAGGGCACTGGGTGAGTAGCAGAAAGAATAACACTCTCTCTGGGTCAATGATATGTTGCGGAGCATCAGGTACATCTTCAGATATGAAGGATCGAGATAGGGCATCCGCTCTGATGTTTTTATCTCCAGGTCAGTATTTCAAGACGAAATCAAACCTGTTAAAGAACAGGGACCATCTCGCCTGTCTATGGTTGAGGCGCTGGGCATGGCGAAGGTATTCTAGGTTTTTATGGACTGTAAAAACTGTGATTTGATGTTGAGCACCTTCGAGCCAGGGACGCCACTCCTCGAATGCCATTTTTATCACCAGTAGCTCTTTATCTCCAATGTCGTAATTTCTTTCTGCTGGCGTGAAGCATCTGGAGAAAAAGGAACATGGACGTAGGACCTTGGAGTCACTGGTCTGACTTAACACAGCCCCTACACCAACATCTGAGGCGTCAACCTCCACAATGAAGGGGCATGCAGGATCCAGATGATGAAGACATGGCTTAGTAGAGAAAGCGTCCTTCAGCTTTTGAAATGCAGTGACAGCCTCAATAGACCAATTGGCAACATTGGCACCTTTCTTTGTCAGAGCTGTTAATGGCACAGTTAGTGAGGAGTAATTCTTTATGAAGGTTCTGTAGTAATTAGTGAATCCCAGAAATCATCTAAGAGCTTTTAGACCAGTGGGTTGAGTCCATTTCTGAATGCTCTCAAGCTTTTGAGGATCCATCTGGAACCCTTTATTAGATACTATGTACCCTAAGAAAGATACAGAGTCCTTGTGGAATTTGCATTTGGACAGCTTTGCGTATAGATGATTCACCCGCAGTCTCTGTAAAACCTTCTTGGTTACCTTATGGGTATTCAGGTCTTGCGAGAATATCAGGATGTCATCTAGGTATACAACAACACATTGGTAGAGTAGGTCACGCAGGATGTTGTTCATCATCGTTTGGAAGACAGCTGGGGTGTTGCACAAGCTGAAGGGCATCACTAAGTACTCAAAGTGTCCGTCCCTGGTATTAAACGCTGTCTTCCATTCGTCGCCTGAACAAATATGAACAAGGTTGTATGCTCCTTTAAGATCAAGCTTGGAGAATATCTTGACTCAATATGTCTGTGAAATAGCTCTGAGATGAATGGTAAGGGATAGTGGTCTTTGACCGTGATCTCGTTTAGACTATGATAATCAATGCATGGACGTAAGGTTCCATCCTTCTTCCCCACAAAGAAGAAGCCTGGCCCAGCAGGAGACTTGGATGGCCTTATGAAACCCTTTTGAAGATTTTCTTGGATGTATTCAGACATCGCTTTATTTTCTACCACAGAGAGGGGGTAGACCCTTCCCTTGGGTGGTTCAGTATTCGGTTTCAAGTTGATAGCACAGTCGTAGGATCTGTGTGGAGGTAGTACATCAGCAGCTTCTTTAGAAAATACATCCTGAAAAGATGCGTATTGAGGCGGCAGCCCAGGCAACAAAGGAGTCGTTGGCATGCAGGGTATAGGAGAGACTTCCTTCAGGCACTTGCCATGACAATCTGGACCCCAATGTGAAAGCTCCAGAGTAGCCCAGTTTAATTGAGGCATGTGCTTTTGCAGCCATGGTAAGTCAAGTACTAAGGGGTGCATAGCCTTCTCTAGTACAAAGAAGAAATGGTCTCTGTATGAAGAGCACCTGTCCTTAAACTTACTGGTTCAGTAAGTAGGGTTACTTCACTCGGTAAAGGCTCTCCATGGATAGAAGATAATAGTAGCGGAGACATCATGGTATTGGTGGAGATCCGCAGATGTTCCACTAGACGTTTTAGTATAAAGTTTCCTCCTGCCCCGGAGTCCACTAGGGCAAGAGTCTGAAATTCAAACAGTCCGCATATCAAGGAGACTGGAAAAGAGTGGAAGAGAGGGTGCAATTAGACCTAAGAAGAGTCCTCCCATAGGACTTAGGTCTGCTAGTTTCCCGGACAGATTGGGCATGTTTGTACAGCATGGCCAGCTTGTCCACAATACATGCAGAGGCCCAATCTTTTTTGTGTTCTTCTCTCCTTAGAAGTCAGGTGACTGCAGCCTAGTTGCATTGGTTCTTCCTCGCCAGCAACAGGATTAGACTGAATAGGCTTAGTTATGGCCTTGACTCGGATTTCTCCCTGGCTAGGTCTCCTGGAACTCTTGACCTCTTGAACCTTATCCCAAAGTCGGTGATCAATTCTTGTGGCCAACTTCATCAGGTCCTCCAAGGTCTCAGGCATTTCTCGAGCCACCAGTTCATCTTTTAGCTGGGAGTTTAGGCCTTCAAAGAAGAGTGTCTTCATTCAGCTCGAGTCCCAATTTAACTCTGAATCCAAAGTCTTGAATTCTATGGTGAAGTCTGGTAAAGGTTTATTACCTTGCTTCAGATGAACCAATGTAGATCCTGTTGCAGTATACTGGGCAGGGTCATCAAATACAGATTTGAATAGTTCCAAAAACCCAGTAAGATCCTTCAGGATGGGATCATCGTGCTCTCACAGCGGAGAAGCCCAAGCCAGTGTTCTTCCATTCCAGATAAGACAGGATATATGTGGTCTTGGCATACGCTGTAGGAAAGTGGTTAGGTTGCAGGGCAAAATGCATGCAGCATTGGTTGATGAATTCTCTACATCTCCAAGCTTCCCCTGAGAAGTGTGTAGGAGCGGAGAGGGGTACAACAGTCTTAACCATCACTTCTGGCAGTGTTTCTTCTTTACCTATGGTAGCAGAGGCGTTCATCTGTGAGTGCAGTAGATTAAAGGCCACAGTCAAGCTATCCAGTGAGTTCTGTTGTTCGGAGATTCGCTTAGCCAGGCCTGGAATGGCCTGCAATGCAGTGAGCTGAGCCAAATCCATGGAGTTAGCAATCTGGGTGACTCGCCAGAATGATGGCTACTGCCTGGAGACAATACCCTTATTCAATAAACATATACATGCTTACTGTGACTCCAACATCGCTCTAAGCTTCAACAGCAAGAGGAAACGTGGAAAAAAGGATTTGCACTCACAAAGAGGGGAGTAGCTGGCTTGTTACAGCGGTTACTACCCCAAACCAAATAAGCCTGATACTTCACTTTCAATGCATATACAGCATAGTTCTCTGCTTCAACGGCAGGGGAGAAGAAAAAACGGATACTTCACACATCCAGCAGAGCTCTCTGCTTCAACGGCAGGGGAGAAGAGAAAAGGGTTCGCACTCACAAAGCGGGGAGTAGCTGGCTTGTTACGGCGGTTACTACCCCAAACCAAATGTGCCTGATACTTCACTTTCGATGCATATCCAGCATGGCTCTCTGCTTCAACTTTCGATGCATATCCAGCATGGCTCTCTGCTTCAACGGCATGGGAGAAAGGCTGATACATCACGCATTTCCAGCATAGCTCTCTGCTTCAACAGCAGGGGAAAAGAAAAACTGATGCTTCACGCATATCCAGCATAGCTTCAACGGCAGGGGAGAAGAAAAAATGATTCGCACTCACAAAGCGGGGAGTAGCTGGCTTGTTACGGCGGTTACTACCCCAAACCAAATGTGCCTGATACTTCACTTTCGATGCATATCCAGCATGGCTCTCTGCTTCAACGGCATGGGAGAAGACTGATACATCACGCATTTCCAGCATAGCTCTCTGCTTCAACGGCAGGAGAGAAGAAAAACTGATACTTCACGCATATCCAGCATAGCTCCCTGCTTCAATGGCAGGGGAGAAGAAAAACAACCAATAAGGGCTGTATAACATAATCTGGGTAAAACAAGCATGGGTGTAGCTTGCTTATTGTGGTGGTTACTACCCCTACTACCCCTAACTAATCAAGCTAGATATTTCACTTGGATGCAGCTCCATCACTGCTCTCTACGTTAATGGTGGGGGTGGAAGGGAAATAGAACCAAGAGCTAAGAGAAACAGATAAGTATGAGAGAAAAGATGTGTGAAGCTTGCTGGGCAGACTGGATGGGCCGTTTGGTCTTCTTCTGCCGTCATTTCTATGTTTCTATGTTTCTGTGTTATGGTTTTGAGGTGTTTGGTGGATTCTTAGGTGCTGTAGTGATGGCCACTCCCACAGGGAGGAACCCCACGAGGAACTGCAGTACCAGGCTAGACTCAGATGCACAAACACAGAGATAGTTTTTATTATACAGCTAGTTGAGTTCACCAGAGGTGGCAGTAGTGAGTAGATTCCTGTAGCAGCAGTCTGGGATCCTCCGCTGAGGAGACCCATCCCACAACGGTGGTATAGGGAGCTCCGATGCAGATTTTCAATGAGGAGCTGTAGGTGAGACAGACTGGTAGATGTTGGTTTACTCACACTCTTTGTTGGTGTTTGAGGTAGTTGTGGGTGGATCCTTGGGCTGGTGGCAGATGACCACACCCCCGGCGGAAGATCCCGAGAGGGATCACCGGTCAGGCTCAGAGTATGGAGACAGACACACAGTAGTTCTTTTATTAGACAGTATATGGAATCACCAGAGGTGGCAGTAGAGAGCTGGAACGCCCGGAAGGGCTGTAGTCCCTCAGATACTGGAACAGCAATCCTGGATGACTGAGCTGTAGAGAAACTGAATATAGTGAGTAGGCAGAGTTCAGGAACAGGATCTTGATGGAACACTCACACAATAGTCTCTTAGAAGCAGCCCAGGAGCTGGAAAGAAGTAGGCCCTCGAGGAGCGAGTACCTGGTTCCAGGGAATGCTTTGAGAGAGAGATGGTAACTCACTGGTGTTATAGGCAGTGATGACTTCCTGGCAGAAGTGGTATTCAGTAGCAAGTCCGTGTACGAGGGCCCTCAAGGAGCGAGTACCAGTTCCAGACTGCGAACTGAAAAGCAAAGAGACCGAGGCCCCCGAGGAGCGGGTACCCCTGGAAAGTCCGAGGAAGCAGAGTAGCTAGGAGCATACGAAAACCATTCCTTTACTTGCTAACTCAATTAGTTAGCGATTTCAGAGACCTTAAATATCCGGTGGAGATGACGTCACCTCAGGGAGACGTCTCTGAGGTTCGCGCCACTGCTGATACGTGAGTCGTGGCCATGCCGCGCTCACCCTTAGGCTGCTGGGAAACATGGCGGGGTGCGGCGTCTAGCCGGTCAGGGGATGCCAGAGGAGAATGGCACGATGACGCCGCAGCAGCCAAACCTCCAACAGGCAAAGAGGGAATCGCCAAAGAGGTAAGGTGGGTGTAGTGGAGACGTCGGGCAGCGACGGTCACAACACTCATGTAGCTGTAATGGTGAAGTTCCCAGCAGGTAGAAGTATTGGTAGCAGGCACCAAGGTAGACAACTCAGGCCCTCGAGGAGCGAGTACCTGGATACTGGATAGGCACCTGGAAAGAAGTATAGGGCCCCCGAGGAGCAGGTACCCAAGTTAGTAAAACCCCAGAGGGTAGAGAGAGCTTCCAGCAGCAGCGAGAAGCAGCAGAGCAGCTTAGACCGGATGAATCCAATCCTTGCTAACTCAAAGTCAGTCAGCAAATGGACAGCCTAAATACCCGGATGTTGTGACGTCACTCGAGGGGGACGACCCCGAGGTTTGCGCCAACTTTGGAATATAGACGTGGGTAGCGTGCTCACGTGCACCCTAGGAGGCCCTCAGGTGAATCATGGCGGAATACCTTGCACAGCTGTTCCGGGGATGCCGGGGAGTACAGCAAGCAGATGCCGTGGTCGCCATTTTCCCAAGGCTGGTGGAGAAAGCGAATATTGAGGTGAGGCATGTGGGACGAAGCCGTCTGAATCCGGATGCAACAATTTCCTTGTTTTATAGAGAACCACTACCCAGGAACATCATGGCCATTATGCAACCGATCACCCTCAGGGTTGGCATCTTTTACCATGAACAAATGTCATTGTATGTTCTTTGGAAATCTGTTGCCACTGATCCTGGGCCAATCATGGCTTCAGCAACATGGTCCCACTATAGAATGGTGCATGGGAGACATCTACTCTTGGAATCCCTATTGCTTTCAGCACTGCCACAACTCAATGGTCCTGCCTATTACCAGATCTTGCAGTGCCCTCCGGCTTCCCTTGGGTCTATGCAGCCTTCATGACATGTTTAGTAAAAAGTACACAAAAACCCTTCCCCCTCAATGGCTGTATGACTGACCCATTGATCTTCTACCCAGGAAGATGCTGTCTCTTGGATGAGTATACCCACTATCCATTCCAGAAATACAGGCGGTCTGAATATATCACAGAAAATTTAGAATGGTGTTTCAGCCACTACTCCTCATCACTGGCAAGGGCAGGTGTTTTCTTTGGTGGAAGAAAAAGAATGGGCCTCTTAGACCCTGTATTGACTACCTTGGTATGAATTCCATCACAATCAAGAATAAATCCCTCACTTATGAGTTGTTCAATCAATTACGAGGTGCCAAGATTTTTACCAAGTTAGACCTTCAGGAAGCCTATACTCTGATAAGGATTAGGGAAGATGATGAATGGGAAAACTGCATTTAATGCTAGAGACAGACATTATGAATACATATTCATGCCATTTAGACTTTCCAGTACCCGTGCAGTATTTCAGAACTTCATAAAATGATGTGTTCAGAGACCTCCTGCAGTAGTGTGTTTTGGTATATCTGGACAATATCCTAATCTTCTCCAAGACCCTCACTCAGCACCACTCGCAAGTAAAAACTGTCTTTCAGCATGTTTGGGGAAACAGACTATATGCAAATTTGCAAAAGTGTTCTTCTGAATGGCTGGAATTGCACTTTTTAGGGTATATTTTCTCAGAACATGGCCTGAAAATGGACGCTACTAAGCTCTCGGCTATCAGGGAGTGGCCCCAGCTCATGGGACTCAAAGCACTACAACATTTCTGGGGGGTTCACAAATTACTATTGCCATTTCATCCCCCAATTACTCTGTGCTTATTGCCCTTCTCAAGGCCCTCACCTGCAGAGGGACATTCTCTAAAGACTGACCCAAAGATGCAATTTTGACCGTTGGATAATTCAAAGCGGCCTTCAAGTCGGCATCCTTCCCTCAGCACCCAGACTGATCCTTCTTCTATTGGGGCTGTGGCAGTTCTTTTGCAGGCAGCCCTGGATGGTAGGTTTTGCCTGTGCTCCTTCTTCTCCAGAAAGTTTTCATCCACTGAGTAAAGCTATACAATTGGAGATCAGGAACTTCTGGCCATCAAGCTCACCCTTGAAGAATGGCGTCATCTCCGGGAGGGAGTCTAAACCCCCAGCAGGCTAGTTGATCCTTATTCTTCAGCAAAATCAACTTCTGCCTGTTCTTTCACCCTGCTGAAAAGAATGCTCTGTCCCACTCACTCGACCCCTCTGATGCCACCATCAAACCACAGTTCATCCTAAACCTAGCCAAATTCTCACTACAACCTTCTTTACAGTTGCTGTTGGGAAAACAGTAGTGCCCACACACATTAATAGAGAGAAAGTTCACCAGTGGGGCCACAACTCTAGGCTGGGCAGACACCAAGGGGTCCGGAAGACTTTAGAATTAATCTAGTGCCTATACTGGTGGTCTTGCATATCCCAAAGAGATCCTGGTGCCTGTGGATTCTTGCCCCAACTGTGTTTGCAACAAGCTGTCCCACCAGCACCCGTGGGCCCTTTTCCAGCCTCTGCTGGTTCTGGACAAGCCATGGATTCATATATCCACCAACTTCATTACAGACCTTCCAGCATCAGAGGGCTAAACCATCACCTGGGTTGTCATGAACCACTTTTTGAAGATGGCACACTTCATTCCTTTGCCTTCTTTACTCTCAGCAACTACTCTTGCTTACCACTTCTTTTGAAAAGTCTTCCATCTACATGGAATACCCAATCACACTGAGAGCGATAGAGGGTTACAGTTTATGTAAAGGTTCTGGAGAAGCCTTTGTAACAGACTCAGTGTGTATCTCGATGTTTCCTCTGTTTACCATACTCAATCTAATAGGCTAACTGAGAGAACCAACCAGACCCTGAAAACCTTCCTTGGGCCTATGTTTTAGAGCATCAAAATAACTGGACTCAGCTACTACCATGGTTGGAGTTTTGTTATAATAACCATACCAGGGAATCTTCGGGGTCCTCTCAATACTTCATCATCCATGCCAGACACCCCAAAGTGCCCCTTCCACTATCCTTGACTACTTCAGCACCAGCAGCCAACCAAACAGCATTCAATCTTCTCAAACTTTGGGGAAGAACTCATCAACTTCTCCCAACACTGCCAAAACCTATAAGAAAAGCACCAACAATAGAAGGCATTCTGCATCCCATTTCTTGCCAGGAAACCTACTTTGGTTAAGTACACAGAACCTTCACTTAAAGCTTCCCTCCACATTCCCTCCCCATTTCATTTATCCTTATCCTATCCTGAGACAGATTGGACCTGTCACATATCAACTTAAATTACCTCCTTACCTTGCAAAACCACAGTGCCTTCCACATGTCATTGCTGAAGTCCTTGGTTCTTAAGTGGATATATTTCACCCATTGTAGTCTTCTCAGACCCTGACCAAGAATTTTAAGTTCAAGAAATCCTGTATGGCAGCTGACGATGAGGTAAACTTTATTATTTGATCACATGGAAGGGATATGGTCCAGGGAAGAACTCCTGGGAACCAATGGGAAATATCCAATCCCCTCTCTTAACTAAGAGTTTCACCAGTTCTTTCCCCGTAAACCCAAGCCTAAGGCCCCGGGGAGGAGGTTTAAGATGGGGGAGTATTCTAATGCTCCTCACCTCTGGTGAGAAGTGATTTTGGCATTATGCTGCATCCAAATACCCTAGCAGAATGTCCTGCAACTCCTAAGCCCTTTTATAGGTTCTGCTGCCTGGACTTCCTGTGACATGGACTGATGACATCACATCTTGCTTAGTATAAAAAGAAGCTCAGAACAATCACCCATTGCCTCTGCAACAGGTCTCCTGCTCATTTTGCAGTGATAGTTTCTACAGTGTGTTTCTGTCTTCATTCCAGCTTTGTTCCTATGTATCCCTGCCTTGCCACTGTCTCAAGCCTGCCTTGCCCATTCCTGTCTGTCCTGCTGTGTCTCATTCCCCTTAAGTTCACCTTGCTCTCTGCCTTACACTTGGCAGTCAAAAAAGAAAATAGAATGTTAGGAATTATTAACAAAGGAATGGAGAATAAAATGGAGAATGTTATAATAACTATATATCGCTCCATAGTGAGTCTAGGCCTGGAGTACTGTGTGCAATTCTGGATGCCATATATCAAAAAAGAGAAGGGAGACCTAAATGAAAAGGGGGATGAAATGCCTCCCCTATGAGGAAAAGTATATTTATGTTCTTATTATGAATGTTATTTTTATTGTAAATCGTTTAGGCCTCTTCTGTGTTAAGCGATCAATAAATCAAATAAATAAATAAGTGTGGTTTTGGCAGTTAGTGTAACTGGGTTTAAAAAAGATTTGGATATGTTCCTAGAGGAAAAATCCATAAACTGCTCTTAATCAGTAAGGAATAGTAACTTGAAATCTATTTAATGTTTGGGTACATGCAGGTACTTGTGAGTTGGATTGGAAACAGGATGCTGGGTTTGATGGACCCTTGGTCTGACCCTTGATGCCATGTCTTATGTTCTTATCACATGGCCCTATAGTTACCCACGTGGGAAAGATATTCAGACTAAAAGGTTTAGATTTATGCTTCTCTATGAATATTGTGTACATGATCCAATGCAAAAAATGTGAAGAAGAATGAAACAAGCTAAAAATGAAGAACAAGCATTAACCTTTATAGGCATAACATTAAATATTACAGAGAAAAAAGGAATGAGAGCTCAGCAGCTGAACACTTCTCAAAGGAAGATCATTATCATTTCCTTAATGACATCACAATCAGGGTACTTAAACGGAACTTAAGGAGTACACAAGAATGGAAAACATTTGAAATTAGAATGATCAAATACGTTGAAATAAAAAAAACATTAATAAGGACATTGGCTTTCTTACCTATTTTAATATATAGGCTCTTTCAGCTGTAAAGCTTTACTCTCTCATCACCTCTGGCATTCCCCGCCCTATCCGCCCTTCCCTTGGCTGAATTGTAATGGCATAGGAAAGAATTAGGAGGCCTAAAATTCTATTCTGAGGCACCCGACTGAAGTCTTCACCCAGGGAAAGAGACACTGGGGAGTCTGTGCAAAGACTGTAATCCTTTTGCCATTCAGTATTTTTGGAAGAGGTTTTCTATCCCAACTAAGGATACCTTGTCCAACTGGGAACCTTGTGTAATCCAGGGGATTACAAATTTAGATTGGGGGGGGGGGGTATTTTTTTTTTTTTAATTAAAGAGGAACAATGAGGGACTTGGAGAATAAAAATAAAAATAATGTTACCTGACTGTGTCCCTGAAGCTGCTGGGAAGTGAAAGAGTCATGGCCCTGGGCTGTCCTGGCCCATGCCTGTGTACCCTGAGTGGATGCTGGCTGTGCTGAGCTGCTGTAAAGACAGGGTGATTACGGGTGTCCTGTGCTGCCGGCAGGGGAGGATAGCAAGACTTTTTTGCAGCCGCAAGGGTTCCTTGCTCAGCGGCTGCAGGAGGAGGGAATTCAGCAGCGTGTTTTGCCCCCGGGTCGCAAGTGAGGGACAGGGGAGGTGGGACTAAGGCTGCGATCCCTATGACTGAGACAGGCTACTACGGTAAAGTTTATTTAAAGTCTCTGGTGCTGACAGCATGTTGGGCTGCAAACTGAAGTGCCAGTGGATGCCATTTCCAGTTTCCCGGCTTAAACGGGGGTAACTTTATAGTTAAATAAAAATTAAACAAACTAAGCAGCAAAAAAAAGCAAAACACTAAACTCAGATTTGGGGTAGAGAAACCCTGCTGAAGCCCCCATATGGTTTTCCAAATCCCGAGTGCACATCAACCGTCTTGTTATTAAAGTGCCCTAAATCTTTTGCAAAACATTAAAAACGTGGCAAAACAAAGGTTGGGGACAGGTCAAGGTGGCTACATGATTTTTAAAGCCCTGACTGGACCCTGATGACCCTGGCAAAATACAGGTGTTAAAACACTTAAAATAGCCAAACTCTGAACCAAATGCTAGCTGTGGACAGGTATGAATGGCTTCTTGATGCCTAATCTGTCCTTAAGAAGAGTTTTTTGGGGGGGTTTAATGACTAAAAATGGCAGAGATTGTAAACATGTTAAAAAGTGGCCGAAAATGCAAGTACTAAAAGGAAAATGGAGATCAGAAGACAGTGAACACCTCAGGGAGGTAGTGATAGGGGAGTCTGATGAAGGAAAATGCTTTTAAACTAAAATTTGTGGTAAAATTGGCCATCACAGTATAAGGTTTCAGGATTCCCATGCCCACTCTCAGTAAAAGTTGGCAGCATTCTCAGCTCAGGAAAAATGTCGGTGAAGCATATCCATGGCAACCTGGGTGCCTCATGCCTTGCTGACAGGAAAGTTACTGTAAAGTGATCAGCGTAAGGATACTAAACTGGCATCAGATCAAATCATTTCTGTAATCTTTGAAAGTTCTGACATAAACTTCTAGGGTATTGAAAATCACTATTAGTCCTAATAACTTGTAATATGGAGTTTTGGGGGATTTTTGCGTTATTAGAATCCCTTACACAGGCCCTTTCCCCACAAGACCTATTTGTCCATGACATCAGAAGGTGAATGATACAGAAGGTGGAATGATACAGTTAACACAGTAAGTGAATCCAGGGAGAGAAACATTGAGATTTGAGCAGAGCAGAAGGATTTCTGTCTCATCTCTTTCAAAGAGACTGCAAATGTTGCTCAAAAATATAGTTAAAAGCACATTGCAAAGAAACTTAACTTGGGGCTCTTGGACTGTGTTAGTGTGGAAGAAAGTTAAAGGATTGGCCCCAGGACCCTCATGTATTCCTGCCCTCTGGTCCCTAAACTGGAGATGGAATTACATTTAAATTTTATTTTCTGCTCATTTATGAGGTTGTGTTTTTTTATTTTCTGTTGTTTCAATTGTTATTTTAAAGGTATTAATTATTTATTTAATGTTTAAGCTAAATTGTATTAATTTATTTTTATTGTACATCACCGTAATTTTATGTAAAAAATGTGATTCTTCAAATAAAGTATGACATCACAAAAGTCACCCTTGTAAGGCAATCAGATAGCCTATGTACATTGTGTAAACCTAGGTTGTAACACACTTTATTACACAGTCAGTGTTATCTTACAATCGATGAACTTTTAACCATTTGTGTTGCTTGATTTCCAATATTTTTCTCTCCAAAGGTTGTTATTCATCTCACTGATGGAATAGATGATGGGATGGCTGAGCTGCAGGTTGCATCCACTGCATTAAAGAATTCAGGTACAAAGTTAATTTAGAATATCTTCTGGCTCTTGAATAAAGTAGTGTGGCTGCTGAGTTAGCACACTTGAAATAAAAAAAGAGATGGGAAAGAGGGGATCACTTACTATAGAAACATTCAAATATCTGGTAGGGATGCTTGAGGAAATCTTTCCTTTTAGTTTGTTTTATGCATTTTTAGATCATTTCTTATTCAATTTTTTTGTTTTGTGGGCTTTTTTAAATTTTTAGTTTTATTCCATTTTGAAAAGAAATCGTACACAATAGGGCAAATTTTCAAAGCCCCATGCATGCTGACTCAGGGAGATATGCATGTGGCTGGGCCGCACACGTGCCGCATGGATTTTCGGAGGCCTGCAGCCATGCGCATATCTCATGGTCCACAAATAGGAAGAGGAAAAGCAAAATGATGTGGGGGCGGGGCATGGGCATTGCTGGGACATGGGCGGGCCGGGACAGAGTCATTAAGGCACAGTCCTTCTGAAGCACACACCGGCAACGACAGACCTGCATAACTTGCTGCTGCGCTGGAATGTGGGTAAGTATGAAAACAAAAAAAATCTAGGGCAGTTAGCAGGGTTTTACTGGTCAGAAGTAGTAGGGTTAAAGGGAAGCAGGTTAGGTAGGGGATTTAGGAAGCCTGCTCCTTTACTGGAGTAGACTGGAAGCGAATTGGGGACAAGGCCCAATTTTTTGAAGTCTTCACTCCTATAGAAATAACCGCCAGTTCTTATTTACTTAACCCTATTCTGTAGACGTAAACTTTTCATGAAGACTGTAATCTGTAAACACCTGTATTTATTATAAGAATTTGTATTTACTATTTATATTTATTATTTAGCCATTAACATTGTTCTGTTACCACTTGGTACTATTTCTCTCCTTTACCTCAAACTCTAAGTTCCTACTAAGTTAGCCATGTTATTTATACCCAATTGTTGGATGTAATTGTATATTTGTTTAATTGTTCAATCTGTTTGATGTAATTTTCTGTTCCTTGTTCTGTGTAAACCGAAGTGGTATGCACAAGTGCATGAACTCCGGTATATAAAAGCCTTTAAATAAATAAATAATAAATAAGGCCTATCGCATCGACATGCGCATGTTATAAAATCCCCCCCCCCCCCCACTTATGCACACAAGACAGCATTCATGTGCACATGTGCGCCAATATAAAATCATGCGCACATGTGCATGCGGGTGGTGGATTCTATAACATGTGCGTGTCGACACACAACCGTCCACACCTGGCCCCCACGCGTGGGTCTTAAAATCTACCTTTATTTGTAAATAATTCACACAAATTTCTAAAACAAATGAACCCCAAAATTTTGAGGATTTTGTGGGATTATGTATTCATTATTAGAGATGTGAATCGTGTGCCAGATCATCTTAATGATCAGATTCGGCTGGGGGGGGGGGGGGGGGGGCCGAATCTGATCGTTAAGATATGTGAATTGGAACCGTTTCTGATTCCAATTCACATCGCTAATTTTTTTTTTAGGGAGGCCCGCGCCGCTAAAAAAAACCAACCCACCCGACCCTTTAAATCGACCCCCCCTCCCAACCCCCCCAAAACCTTTTAAAGTTACCTGGTGGTCCAGGGGGGCCTTGGGGGGCCTCGGGGAGAGATCCAGGGGGGCCTCGGGGAGAGGAGAGATCCAGGGGGGCCTCGGGGAAAGATTTCCCATTCCCAGGCATCAGCTGTTCTAAAAAAAAAAAAAAAATGGCGCCGATGCCCCTTTGCCCTTACCATGTGACAGGGTATCCGTGCCATTGGCCAGCCCCTGTCACATGGTAGGAGCACTGGATGGCCGGCGCCATCTTTACTCATCAGCCCATAGTATAATAGGACCACCACTGGACCACCAGGTAACTTAACATTTTGGGGGGGTTTGAGAGGGTGGGGGAGGGTAAGGAATTGGTTTTAAAGGGTCAGGGTGGGTTTAGGGGTTGTTTTGGTGTGCCGGTTTTCCCGCCCTCCCCCAAATAATTCCCATGCCCTATTTAACGATACAATACAAATGCCCCTGACGATAAATCGGGGGCATTTGTATTGTATCGTGCACTCTAACGATTTAGGACGATTTTAAAATTATCTAACCATAATTTTAATCGTTCAAAAACGATCCACATCCCTATTCATTATAAGTAAAAAAAAAAGTCCAATTCAGTTTCAATTACCATTCATTTTAAAACAAATGCACATCCCTAATATCTAGCAGGCTTCAATAAAGTGTAAGATAGTAGCATTTTTCTTAAAGCTGAAAGACTTGGGCCATAACAAAGTAGAAGAAGGGAAGTTTAGAGGCAGTGTGAGGAAATAATTTTAGACATTTTGCTTGGTCATTCACAAACTAATATAACAGACACCTAATAATTTAAAAACCCTTAGATTTAAACATACCCGCTCCTTAAATAACCTTAAAAACTTTAACATCTCAAGAAAAATTAAGATGCAGACGAACGTCCAGCAGCGAGATGGAGGCTATCAAGGTTTTTGCACTGAGTGCCAGATATATGATTATGTATGCACCCACTGCAAAGAGCTCCTAGCTCTCAGTCCAATCTCTGGAGGCCAAAGTGGAAGACCTGAAGGAACTGAGGCAGACAAATTGATATATAGAAGAGATATTCAGGGACATAGTAGAGCATTCTCAACTCCAGTCTAGTAGTCTTTATGCTAGACCAGGAAGGAGGCTATCACTTTGGTGGGAGGAAGTGATACTGTAGGTAGGACCTGCCCTGCATTATCTTCTCATATCAAGGATAAGAACATAAGAACATGCCATACTGGGTCAGACCAAGGATCCATCAAGCCCAGCATCCTGTTTCCAACAGTGGCCAATCCAGGCCATAAGAACCTGGCAAGTACCAAAAACTAAGTCTATTCCATGTTACCATTGCTAGTAATAGAAGTGGCTATTTTCTAAGTCAACTTAATTAAAAGCAGGTCATGGACTTTTCCTCCAAGAACTTATCCAATCCTTTTTTAAACACAGCTATACTAACTGCACTAACCACATCCTCTGGCAACAAATTCCAGAATTTAATTGTGCGTTGAGTGAAAAAGAACTTTCTCCGATTAGTTCTAAATGTGCCACGATGTGTACCCAGTGGTGTGTGTCCAGGAAGGAAGGGTTAGGACTGCCATTATAGTTGACAATTTGATAATTAGGAATGTACACAGCTGGGCGGCTGGTGAATGTCAGGCTGGCTTAGTAACTTGCCTGAGTTACCTAGATTAAGATATTAGACCATGCTGGGGAGTTGCTGGCTATAATAGTATATGAGGGTACCAATGATATAAGATTGTGCAGGATGGAGGCTAAATTTAGGCTGTTAGGAAGAAAATTGAAATCAAGAAACTCCAGGTTACCTTCTAAAAAATGCCTTCTGTTCCATATGCAGGACTCCAGAGACAGGCTGAGCTCTAGAGTCTCAATGTATGGATGAGATGATGGTGCAGACAAGAGAACTTTAGATTTTTGTTAGAAACTAAGGAACATTTTAGGGAATGGGGAGCTTGCTCCAGTGGGGTGGGGTTCATCTTAACCAGGGTAGGACTTGGCTACCTGTACCATTATTTAAAAAGGAGACAAAGAGACTTTTAAACTAGACCATGAAGAAAGCTGATAGTTGCTCAGAAACACATATTTTAGAAAGAGGTATCTTTTAAGTATACTTGCAAAATAAGGAAGTTAGAATATCTCAATACAGACTAAATGGCCAGCTTTTCGAATGTCATTAGTGGAGTACCTTTGGGACCATTTGGTTTGTTAAATGTATTTTTTGGTTCAACTTGAATGCCAAAACAAAAAAGTCCATTAAAAAAACCCCAAACAAAAAAAAAAAACCCCTAACAGATAAAATAAATGGGTCGTTGGTGTTCCTGGCTGATATTCCCAGGCTAAAAAAATTGTCCTGAGTCAAGTCTAGTATTAAGGCCTACTTCTAGCATTGCATCAGACCTAGTGCTGAGGCCTAGCCTGGAACAGGCTGGGGCTGGGATCTTGAAAAGTTCAGGAGCCACAAAGTTTATACACTGGCCCACTCTTACCTCCATCCTGGCTCCAGCTTTGGGGGCAGGAGCAATGCTAGTTACTCCTGCTCAAGTCTTGATGCTTGAAAATGGTGCCATCTACTTGTGGATATGACTGAAATGGCATCACTTTGGCACCTTCCACCAGTGTAGTCAGTGCCATTTTGTTATATGGCCACAGATTTCTATGCCCATATATCAAAATGGTGCCGTCCACTCTGGAGGAAGGTGCCATACTGATGTTACTTTGTCATCATCTTCCAGGAGGACAGTGTCATTTTTCAAGCACTGGGACATGGAAGTCCCAGCCTGGGCCTAGGCTTCAGCACTTGTATGAGGCCTGAGTGCCAGTCCCCAGATTTAGGACTAGGCCTCAGCAGCAGGCCATAGCACTGGGCTGGGGTCTAGTACTTGGTGCCTGACCTGGCCCAGGACTAGGCCTCAATGCCAGGATTAGGGCTCAGAGCTAGGCTCTGGTATTGGGCCTAGGCCTCCACACCAGGACCAGGTGCTAAGCTAGGCCTGACCTGGCTCAGGACTAGGCCTCAATGCCAGGACCAGACCTCAGTGCTAGGCCCCGGTACTGGGCCTAGCACTGAGTGCTGGGCCTAGGCCTCCACACCAGGACCAGGCCTAAGCACCAGGTCCTGATGCTGGGCCTGGTCTGGGTCTATGTTCCATGCTGGGCTTAGCCCAATTGGTGCCAGGCCTAGTTCAGGCCTATGCAGTGGCACAAGAACCTGGCCTCCATGCGAGGCCCCAGCACCAGGACCAGACCTCAGCGCCAGGCCCAAGTGCCAGGTTGTGGTCTAGACTTTGGAACAAAGACCAGGCCTCAGTGCTGGGTCCTGGCATCAGGTCTATATGTTTGCACCAGGCCTAGGTCTCAAACCTGGCCTGGGCCTATGCCTTGGCAATGGGATCAGGCCACAATGCCTTGGAGCTGGGACAAGGCCATCAGTGCCGGCTCTGGCACCAGGCCGGATTCTAGGTTTTGGCCCTGAGTTAGGCCTTGGCACCAGGTCTGACTCAGGGCTAGTTCTGTGCCAGGGCTAGGCCTTGGCAACAGGTTTTCAAAACCTAAAACACAAAGATGGAATAAAATGCAAGCAGAACAAAATAAAAAGAAGAACTTAATGATTATCAGCTGCAATTAGCCTTCTTTCATTTCCAGAGTTTTCTCTTTGCTACCATAACTACCTCAGTGTTGTGCTGAATTTACAATAACAATGCATTTTGTTTTACTAAATCCCAGGTGTGAATGCACTCCTCTTTGTGGGGCTAGAGAAGGTGCCAAAGTTTGAGGAAGTGATGCAGTTGGAGTTTGGACGAGGTTTCACCTACAACAGGCCTCTGCGACTCAATCTATTGGATTTAGATTTTGAGATTGCAGAACAACTTGTAAGTGACTGATTTTTTAGACCCTGGAGTTTGCTTTGGCTACTGTAGCAACCACTTTGATATTTTACTTAATAGTTTCAATGTTTTACTTAAAGGCGGAATATAAAATAAAGCAATGTACTAACTACTATAATGCAATATTAACATTGGCACAGCAGATTAGACATCTTGCATGAAAATGAGAATATTTTCTTAAAGGCACTCATGTTTTCAATTTCAAAATCATATTCAAAATATTCAATAAGATTTACCATAGTGTACCTGTAATATTTGGCCGGCTGCAGGATAGTCCCTCAACTAGCCACACTCACTCCCAGATGCTGCTGCCACTGGGAGGGCCTTCTTTATGGCCAGGATGCTACCAGCCTGCCCTGATGCTGCCTGGAGATATGGCCTTGCAGGAACGCCGCCATTACCCTGGCCTCCGTGCTCGTCATGCTGATCCTTAGGCACACGTGCGCACACCAGTACTTCCTTTAAAGATCCCAAGGCAGGAAACAACCCTTGGACTCTCTTGATGATGTCAGGGCTTTCTCTGCATATAATTCGGTCAAACCTCTGCATCCTCGCTTCAACAACGCATCCTCCTGCCTTGCAGTATGTGTTGCTATTCTCCTGTGCCTTGCTTTACTGTTTGTTTCTTTGCCTCGTTGTTCCTGCCTGCCTTGCCTGGTGCCTGCCTTGCCTTGCTTCTGTTACTTTGCCTTGGCCATCTTGTCTTGCCCTACATACTCTGTCTTCTCCCTGTCCTGTCCATCTTGACGTGATTTCTGGTATTGATCTTTGCTTCGGACCTGGACTACTCTCTTGCCTGCCACCTGCCTTTAACCACTGCATTGGTCCTGGACTACTCTCTTCCCTGCTGCCTGCCACTCACAATTGCTTTGGACCTGGACCATGCTTTACATGCTGCCTGCCCTGACCCTTGGCCTATACTTAGTGATTCTCTGAGTGTTGCTTACCCTGGCCCTGGACTCTTTCTTTGTCTCTGCCGTGTGAGACCATCACCTATGCCCTGCCAGCCCCTGGAACCCAAGGGCTCAAACTGTGGGGAATGGGACTGGTACAGGTGAAGACCCAGCTCTATCCCAGCCCAGGGAGCATCTGCCAGCTGTCAGCATGGGCCTAGTGGGTTCACCTACTAGGCTGCACCAACATCGCCACAGCACCAAAGTCCACTTTCAATTCAGTGCCCTAGAAGCAGTGATGGATTTCATTAATTGCCTCCCATTGTTTGTTCTTGGGATAAGCAGCTTGGAATCTGTCTACCCTTTGGGATTCTGCTCTAAATATGTAAATACCAGGGCTTGTACAATAATTAAAAAATCTTTTGGCAGCAGCAACAATCTTAATCTCACTACAGTTTATAAAAAGAAGCATGGGCAATTGCATGAACTGGAGGGGTTGGATAAGTAGGAAAAAAAAGCATTAACTTCCTCTTTATAAAGTACTATCTGCTTGAAATCACTCCAAAATATTGACCTTGTTTAAGCTGTAGAGGGGAAATATTTACTTGCCTGGACATTTGTTTTAATGGCATTACTTTCTTTTTGTTTTATTGTCTTTTTTATAGGACAATATTGCAGAAAAAGCATGCTGTGGAGTCCCATGTAAGTGTTCTGGACAAAGAGGAGACAGAGGGGCTCTCGGTGCCATTGGACCTCAGGTAATAATGTTACTATTGTTGTAAATTTGTAAAAAAATATTTGTTGCCTAAAATAATAACTGCCATTATTGTGAATAAGATAAATCACTATGGGCCTCATTTTCTAAAGTATCGCAGGCCTGCGGTACTTTAGAAAAATGCGGTAATGAGGGCCGGGGGGGTCAAAACAGGGGGGGGGCGGTCCTGCGCTAGCCGGCAGCCATCGCACCTCCGCGGTGCGATGGCTGCCGGCGTCGCGCCCAATAACTACACCATAAAAGGTGTAGTTATTGGGCGCGAAATAGGCAGCAAAAAGGCCCTTACCTTTTCGCTGTCTGCGCCTTCTTCGCAGGGTTGGCCCCGGTGACGCCCCGACTCCTCCTCTTCCGGGCCAACTCCGACCCGATGACGCTAGCACACGTTTGCGCTAGCGTTAGAAAATGAGGCCCTATGTCTTTTTATCATGAACTTTTATCTTCTTTGTGGTTGAATCAGATGTACTTACCTGGGTCTCTAAGGCAATCTAACTTAAATGTTATTACTCAGTAATCAGTCTTGGAGGATATATGTACTGGGGATGTGCATTCATTTGAAACAAATTGCTAAAACATAACACATGAGCTCATATTCATTTTCATTCATAGTCCCCCAAAATAAATGGAGGGGGTCTCGCAACTGAAACAAAAAATACTTGTCTCATTTGTTTACGTTTCCCATTCATTTCTAAGGCCCATAAGAATATATGGCTCTGATCTAGTTTTATTACATATGTTTATAACATTGTGTTGCATTTCATATAGATTTTATGTTTGTTTCATGATTTTGTTTTTAATCTATTAATGCTTTGTTAATTAAGTATATTTGGCTATAACCCATCTAGAATTGTGGATAGGTGGGTTATAAATTGGTTAAATAAAAAAATAAACAAACAATTGCAGGTAACTTTGCAACCAGTTATTGCCTGTGTGACTTCACCACCTTGTCACAGCTAAGGCAGAACAAGTTGGCAAGGAGACTAGCCAGAAAACAAATCACAGCGTAGCATCTTTTTAAATACCCTACAGCTGCTATCTGGATCAAGTCATGCTGACATCCTCCCACTGTAAAGTCTGAGCATGTACAAGAAATAGTCTGTATTTCCTCTAGCTCTTGTCAGAGAAGGATGTGCTAGAAGAAGCTCTCACAGAATTTTTTAAAAGTTTAGAAACTTTTGGCACTAGTAAAGGGTTCCATCTAATCTTTCTACAGCAGTGATCTCACTCACTGTGCCAGGAAGAAAGGCAGTACACTGCTGCTAATTGTAAATTTTCTCTTTACTGGGGTAGGGTCAGGATGGGAAATAGTGTGGAGATTGCAGTTGCAGCTAGTGGCCCTTTTGTCTGTATGTCTGTACACTAGTGAGAGGAGTGGTGCACACTCAGAGACTGAAGAAAAGAGTCTTACCAGGTTACCAGTCTTCTTTGTCCGTTAGTGTTTTAACAGTTTTTTGTGTGTGGAGTCAGTCAGCACAAGTACACACAGCACAGCACACATACACTGTACATGTGTCTGTTTGTGTGTAAATGAGACAGACATTTCTCCATATAGTGACTGCTAATATGAATGGGGGTACAATTACAATTCAACTAAATAAATGTATTTGTAATATCCAAACCCCCAGTAAGCAGTGCACAAATTCCATCATGTCAGGAAAAAGGAGAGGACAGAATGTTGGCCCATTGACAGCTTTGGTGAGGGAGCAATAAAAAAGAAGTCCTGCCCCTAAATTGAAGCGGGACTTTTTAAAATTTAATTTTTATTGAATTTTAAACATATTATGAAGTATACAATATTTTCAGAACTGAAATATACATCTTGCAAAATTTCTAAAGAAAACATAAATTATTCTGTATATATATTATCCATTATATTCAAGGAAATATAGGGAGACCAAGATGTAAAAGAAGCAGTTATCCATAGGGGAAATAAACAATGACAATACAAAATGCTGTGTAGTTCACTCTGCATTACTTAATTATACCAATCCACAGTGGTGATTTTTAGGAATGAGAATCTAAATAAGAGCGTAATTGATCAGGGTCATTAAACATATACTTAGAATCTTGATATACAATCATGCATCTACAAGGAAATTGTAGTACAAATTTTGCCCCTCTAGCAATTACCTCCCCCCTCATCGCTATGAACTTTCTCCTTCTAAGTTGGGTATTCCTTGCTATATCCGGAAATATTCTAATCTGGTGACCATAAAAATTTAATTTTTGATAGCAGAAAAAAGACCTGAGAACAGAGTCTCTCTCCATCTCAAAGGTAAATTGAACTAACAAAGTAGCTCTTGTATTTATGGTCATCTCATAGGATTTCTCCAACAGTTCCGATAGATCCACATTTAAATCCAATTGATTCTCTTGCTGTCAGACTGTTTCTTCAGATGGTTGAGGCAAGTAATACATTTTTTATATTGCAGGTAATGCCTGGCCTGGAAATTTCAATATATTCAAAAGATAACTCTTAAATAAGTCATTAGCCGTGATCATCTTCGTTTTGGGGAAATTTAAAATCCTGAGGTTTGCCCTTGTCATTTGATTTTCTATTATTTCCATTTTATCCATTTTGATTTTTTCAGATTTTATATGATTATTTTGAATTTTTTCCATCTCTTCCATTTTCCCCTCTATTACTTTTACCGATATTTCCATGTTCTCCATTTTAGTTTCCAAATTCTGAGTTTTATTTATGGCCTCTTGTACCGTCGTAGTTAAATTATTTATAGATTTATGCATGGCTATCAACATATTCCAGATTTTCTCCAAAATTATTTTTTGCGGTGTTATGAGTGGGGTATTACACAAAACTCTTATTTTATAGTTCTCTGTTCCTACCTCCGCTGAGCCCTCTCCCAGCTCATCTTGGCATTGTTGTATCTCTCCATCTTGGCTCCTGGAACCCTGCACTTCTGGGTTCACTGAAGGACATTCCCTCCGCTCTTCTCTGGATGCCAAGGTTTATCGAGATAGATTTTTCCTTCAGGTTTTCAGGTAAAGATTCCATCTCTCTCGATCCGGACAGTGGTTCGGGTGTCGTTGGTGCGCCAGGGCTCAAAGATGTTTCATAGGTCAGGGGGCTCAGTAACTGCTCCTTGCCGACTTCCCCAGTGACCACTCTTCCTGGCTGTACTGGCAGGGTCCTCATGAACAAAGCCTTAATCCGTGGCTGTCTTGATTCAGAAATTGGTGTCGAGGTCACATCTCTAACTCTGGCTTTCCTCTTTGTATGAGGCATTTCCAGAGCAATTTTTCAGGAAAAAGAAAATTATCTAGAGAAGTAATAGCCATAGCCCAAAACTGCTGTGTATGCGTGCACACTACACAGCAGCCATCTTGGTCTAACTCTCAAAGAGGGACTTTTTTAGGTCTAGAATGGCAGGAGAGGAAGGAAGCTTAATGCAGAAGAAATTGAAATTTGGAGAGCTTGGGCTTATCACTGTCCCAGATCAAGAGGCAGATAGTATATAAAATAGCAATGAGGAATATCAAGGAAATGATTGCCCTTGATGACCAGCCTATGCAGGTAGTGGAGAACGTGGGCTTTAAGCATCTGCTATATGTGTAAATCCCCCAATTACAACGTGCTCTTCAGGACTATATTTAGTAGGAAGGTCATCCTCACCCTATACAACTAATCCTGTAGTCTCATGCAGGTACAGCCAAGAGGCAGAGGGCAGTAACATGCATTTCACCAGCAATATCTGGACCAGCACGAACGCTATGCATTCTTAGCTCTCCCTGACTGGTGGAACCTGGAAGATGCAAGGGGCTGGCAACAATTCTAGTGGGGAAGGAGCATCAGGGTGCAGGTGGGCTTTGCTACACACCCAGTTGATGCATATCCCCCACATCTCACGAAATATTCTAACAGCCATAAAAAAGATGCTGGAGGGTCGAAGAAGCAAGAGTTTTCAGGCATGTTTAGTTGTAAAAGACTGGTACAAATATGGTAAAGCCAATAGAAGCTTTGGCTTTCAGGATATCCATTATTTTGCACACTCAGTGCACCTGGCAGTGACGGATGCCCTGAGACTGGGGCCCAAGGGTGACAGGAATCCATTACTAAAGGACCTGTAGGAAAATAGCAGTGTATTTCCATTAAAGTGTAAAGTTGAGGCAGCTTCTCCAGGAGAAGCAGAAATATTCTGGAGGAAAAGTTAAAAGACTTCGGCATGGAAGCAGAGGTGTTGCAGTTTCTGGACGTCTTGGAGCTGCAGTTGCAAGAGAGACTGAAATCTCTCACACAAAACAATACATACAAGCTTGCTGCACTTGTTTGATCCATGAGTGAAAGGGATTATTGCCCAACTACATCTCAGAGTAGTGCCAGCAGAAATTTCTGTGATACATTATCTCGCAGAGCCCATCAACGACATGGGTAACAATGTACTGGCATACTGGGCACCCAAGTCCACAGTTTGGCAAGATCTAGCCAAGTTGGCTTACCATTATCTTTCCTGAAAACCCATCTGTGTGCCCAGTGAACGTTCTTCTCAATGACAGGAGAAATCATGAGCCCTCATCACGCAAGGCTGGTGCCAGAGTTGATGGAAAAACTGGTCTCTTTGAAAATCAATTTGTCTTTGCTTGGGTTTTCAGAATTTTCTTGTGAGTTGGCCACTCTTCCTACCTACTATGCCCCCAGATATACCACCTTAGGGGTCTTGCTGCTACCATTCTTCCTACTGCTACCTCTCTGCCTACCTGTGATGCTCCCATATACCACCTGCCTATCTGCCATGCCTCAGGTATACAATCTTAGAGATCTTGCTACTACTACTCTGCCTAGCTGCCATTCCCTAGATGTGACACCTTAGGAGTTTTTCTGACATTCTGCTTATCTGCCTTGTATCACCTTAGGGGTCTCCCCCACTCTGTAGCCCTCGGCCATCTAGTTGAATAAATACTGGGCCTTTCCCATCAACCACTTTTAAGCCTCCAGAGGACTAATCTGGATCCTTGGTGGCATGGCCATATTCCAGGTTAACAACTGGGCTGAGGCTGCCTGATTTTAAACCATTCTGTGTCCTCATTAGCAGGGGACTAGCTCTTGAGAAATCTGATACTAAAGACAGTAGAGATATGCTTCAGTTTATCGTGTCGGGCTTCATTTCGGCCCCCCCCCCCCATGGGAATTTTGTTTTTCCCGCGGTTCGGGAGTTTTTTTCGGGGCCCCGATTTTCGGGTTAGTGCTCACTAACGGGAGTTAGTGCGCACTAACTCCCATTAGTCAACGCTAACTCCCAATTCGCACACACTAACTCTGCCACATTTGTGCTCACTAACCCGAAAATGAATTTTTTCCAAAATTTCAGAAAATAGTCAATCGTTTTTCGGTTTTCCCGAACCATTCCGAATTAGGCAATTTCATTGAAATTGCCTAATTCAGCAAAAACAATTGCACATCCCTAGAAGGCAGACAATATCCATATAGAGACTATACCAAAACCCTCAGTCAGAAGGAAAAAATGCATGCATAACAGAAACCATGCACAGGAGAGACCTTCTGAATATGGGAAGAGAGAACTAATGCAACATCAAAAAATCAACAAAGGAAGGAAACTATGTTTAGTTACAGAATATGGGACAAGTGTTTTTCATAAAGCAAATCTCACAGATTACTAGGAAAGCTATACTGATGAGAGACTATTTTCATGTTTCGATTGTGACAGAAGTTTCAATCGGAAAGAAAATTTCACAAGGAACCCAAAATTCCACTCAGCAGCAAGATCAGTTTCAAGTACGGAATGTAATAAAAACATAAATAACAAAAGTGTTACTGATGACAGCTCAGTCACTTGTACTAAATCTGCCAGGTGGAAGTACTTCAACAGGAAGACAGATTTCTCCCATGCCATTCTGCCTTGCTACCCCTTATCCTATACCTTAGAGGTCTTCTCAGCATTGCTGCCATACCCTGACTTTGTACCTTGAAAGTCTTGCTGTCACTCTGCCTTGCTGTCATACCCCAGACTCTAGACCTTGGTGTGTTCTTGCCGCTGTAGAGGGCAGCTTTGCTCCTCTCATGGTGCTCTGGTGTGTTGAGGCCATTTCTTGTGCTGCTTTTTCCTTTATCGGTGCCTTGAAGTTTTTCCTGCCACCTTTTCTGCTTCATTCTCTCTTGATGGTGCCTTAGGATGTTGATGTCATCTTAATGCCACTTTGCCTCTTGTGCTGCCTTCAAGGATTCATGCCACTTTATTGGTGCCCTCTTTTGAAGCTTTGGAGTGTTCTTCCCACTCTTGCTGCTTCTTTGCTCCTCTCATGGTGCCTTGGAGAACTCCTACCACTGCTTGTACCCCTTTGCCCCTTTTTGTTTTTGTTTGAATCTAATGAACCGAACAGAGGGACCCTAGAAAACGAATGAACAAACACTATCATTTTTCCTCTACATATTCCTAATGTGTACCTGGCTTTTTTTTTAGCTAAGGACTAGGACAGGTTGCAATACAGCACGGTATAGTTTCTTAAAAAGTGGGTTTAAGTAAAATGCTTGACTTATTGGTACAACTTCATTTCATTTGTTTAGGGTGCTGATTTTGCACAATAGTAAAATATCTTTTACCAGAGGGGAATCATGTTTTAATATATATGTCTTCAATAATGAATGATGGAACTGTAGACATGACTGAAGAGTAGGAGACCTCACATTTTACCAGATAGTAAATGATTATAATATATTTATTTAGAAGTGCGCAAAGGTTTTCTTCAAGTTATAGGATATGAATTTACCTCTGTTTAGCTTATTTTTCTCCCCACTACAGACATGTCCCATCCAGGCCAAAGTGCAATACTGAAGGGCTCATTCTCAAAAGAGACTTCCCTTCTACCTTTTAGCTAGCAAGGATATATGTTGTCTTGGAAGCCATCTTTGGGAGAAGGAAAGCACGGCTTTCTGAATCCTGCAGTAATGGAGGTGGGGGGTGAAGCGGGGGATGGGCCTGCGAAAGCCGGCAGTGATCGCACCACCATGGTGTTATCGCTGCCGATTTTCGCACCCAATAGCACCACCGTGAAAGGTGGTGCTATTGGGTGTGCTACTGGCGGTGATAACGTGTCTTACCTTATCGCCGCCAGTAAAGTTACCACCGTATCCGCCCCAACGCTGCCCCGACTTTTCCTCTTCCGGTCCCAACTCCACCCCTATCTAGCTATTGCATGCGAAAAGGGACTTTTCGCGTGCGATATTGATAGAAAATGACCCCCAAAGGGAGAGAGAAAATGGCCTGGTAAAAGGGTTTATGTTGTATTGAACAGAAATCTAGTTCACTATGGAGAAAAAGAACAAAAATGAAGTCAATAAATAAGAACTTTAAATAGATCATCAACTAGATCAAAGAAAAAGCTTCTTAGAGAAGGAGCGGGCAATTCGGTGTGACAGAATATGTTACCGCTTATTTAAAGATACTTTTCTGTTTTTCAGGGCCTCCCAGGTGAAAAAGGTCACAGAGGCTTCCCAGGCGAAGAAGGCGGTGTTGTAAGTGCAGCATTTCTGTTTCATTCTATGATGTCTTTGTCAGTTCTATATGGAACATAGAGCATTAAAAGTATTCTCAACTTTTACAGAATTGTGAGATAATTTGTGATTAAATTCTTTATTTTCAAGATTTTAACAAATTACAGTCATATCATTAACATTAAAGAAAACTTGGCAATATAATTTAGGAATAATATACCATTCCCAAAGGAACCAATATTAAAAATAATGGGGACTGAAATATACAAAGAAACAAAGAAAAAGGAAAAAAAGCTCAATAATTATAATGTACCCTCCTTTTTATGTGGAGACAAAAAGGAAAAGCCAATTATGGAGGTACTATCAGGGGTCTTTCCCTGTTTTGTAAAAAGCCTTCCAATTGGTCAGGATAAAAAATATATATATTTATAGGTGCCAAATTTAACACACTTACACGGAAATTGAAGAAGAAATTTCGCTCCTATATCAATCACTCATTGTTTTTTAAGCAAAAATGCTTTCCTTCTTAATTGAGTTGCTCTAGCAACATCAAGGAAAATCGCAAGATGTTGACCTAAAAAACTTTTCTCTGTAAGACGGAAAAACATTTTCATGGTCCAAATTTTATCAGATTCAAGAGCAAAAACAACTAATAAAGTCGCATAACCAGATATTTCAATTTGAGAATCCTGTATTAAAGCTGTGAGATTATCTAAAGGATTAATTTTATTGATTACGTAATATATTGTATTTTTATTCTTACTTTGTTTTAATTTGTTTTAATTTTTTAATTTTTTACTTTCATTTTTATTCAACCAAGTTATTTCTAATATAGTTTTTGGTTTAAAGTTTATTTTAATATTATTATTGTAAACCGCTTTGGTCGGTGTTTTTCACTGGTAAACGGTATATAAATAAGGCTAAATAAATAAATACATTTGTGAGGAAGGACTCCCAGGAGGTAAAGATACCTGCCTGGATGTAAGTAAAAAGCTTTAGTGATAGGTAGAATAGAAGACTGCGGAACATTTAGGACCTCATTATAGAACTTCCTAAGTAAACTCTATTGCAGATACTGAAACAGATTTAGGAAAATTTTATATCCTCAAATGCAAACACCCAGAACAATTCTCTTAAGCTTCCAATCTATGTTGAAAAACTTCTTGACCCTTAACCAAAGTCATATCAGTATTTCCTAAGGTCTCACATTTCTGCTCCAAAAGAGTAATGCACTGCGTAGAAGCCTTTAAAGCTTGATCTTGCCCAGAAATCTGATTTTGAACTTGAGCGACAGTAGCAACCAAATTATCAAATCTAGTCCCCAATCATTGTTCCAATCCATTAATGGCAATCCAGAGTGACTCCATAGTGACATGCACTGGTCTCTCAGAAGTACTGGCAAGAGACAAATTGCCAGTAGGAATCTGAGATGACAATAAACCTTGGATTCCCCCCACAGATGAATCATCTAGAACATTTTGTACTAGTTCCTGATTCACTTGAAGTCCAGATACTAGCACATGTTCTAAACCCTGTGGTGGGCGGAAGTCAGGGCTTAAAGAGAGAGAATTTACAGAAGCGACAGGACTTGTCTAGCTGAACTAGCCCTGAAGGAGTACTCGAGCTTGAAGGTTGAAAATATCCTGGAATGGTCGATTGGGACATCGAAGGGGGAGCTGAAGAATCAAGGGTGGGAAATCAGACAGTTCCCTTTCTCTTCTTCCCCATAAAGCCAGGCAGGAAATCAACCAAAGAACTGAAGAGGAGAGCACTTACTTGGAAATAGTTGAAGGCAAAAAACCCCCAAACTGCACACCCCCTCGGTGCGCGCGGCTTAGGCAGTGCACCGGTGGCAGCTGCACACCGCAGAACATTGAAATTTAAAGGCCCTTCCTGACGTACTGGGTAGATGACGACAGATGCCCAGGACATTCAGGGAACTCAGCTGGAACAGGCACCGGGCAACCAAAGCACTGGAAGCAAAGGTAGAAAATGCTCTCCTCTCAATCCCAATTTGTGATTAATGAAGATACATTTTTTTTCCTGGAACAGGGTGAACGAGGACCTCCAGGTCTTAATGGAACTCAAGGATTCCAAGGATGTCCTGGTCAGAGAGGAACCAAGGTATAGCATTTTCTCACTCATTCCCATTCTGTTAGAATGTAAAACAAAAAAGGCAAGGGATATTTTTATAACTAAATAGAGACCTGCATATGTTTTTAGAGAGATGGTAATAACTTTATCCAATTATCATATAAAATAATTTGAAGATGGTCACATATGCTTCTTTCTGCATGGATTTAAGTAATGTTAAATGGTTTGAGGATTAAGAAATTGGCTTTTAGAAGTGGGTTAGATTATAGGGGTGTGGGGTAGAGGATTATGTTTATTATATTATTTTTTTCTTAAATTTTCTTAATTTGTTTTATTTTTATTTATTGGCTTATTGTTATGATTATTTGCATTTTCTATTGCTTTAATTATTGTAAATCACTTATAGATTTTTTTATATCAGGCAGTATTTTAAATAAATAAATAAATAAATAGATACACATTAATAAGAGACCATCTGAGTCTTACCATAGGATTTGATTTAAATGAGTTTATACTGTCAATTTTAACACAACAGAAAAGTCCTTATTTTAGATTTTTGTATTATCACCTGTCCAAAAGTGGGCCTTCCCAACCCATTTCTATACTTCTCTGAGGATCCCCTTGATTTACAAGTGTTGGGTTCTTAGTACTCTGCAATGCTAAGTCTCTACAATTTTAGTCCCCAATTAAACGAATGCTGTGCAGCATATTTCCCATATCCTTAATTGACTAACAATTTATTTTCAGCCCATCATTCCAGTTTGATATAGATGCCTATGGCAAATGTTTGAAATGGGCCAAATGCGTTTTGGGGGTAAAATACAGCCCTCTGCTAGTCCATGGCTTCTGTTCTAGACAAAAGATCCAGAAGAATAGAATTAGGCAATATGTTTGATTGCTTAAAGAAAAAGGGGGATAAATGCTTTTTCTGATATAACTGGAAATCCATTTCTTCTAGTTTTTAATCCATTTAAGCACTGGCTATACATTTACACATGAGATATCACTCAACCTTAAACCACAGGACAGTTTACAAAGGAGTCAGTTTTACAGGGACTTCAAATCATTTTTGAGTACAGAAAGCTTAAGTTATCATTGTCACTGGGAAATAAATTCTATAGGACATGGCTGATGTGCTTGACTTGGTGTTCTAAAATGTTATTTTTTTTCTTTCAGGGTTCGCGTGGCTTTCCAGGAGAAAAGGTATGTATATATTTTAGAAAAATCACTTCACTTTACAGCTATGATGCATGTAGCATCAAAAAATCCTGAAAATATTATCATGAGTAGTCACTTTTTGATCATATGATAAGTTGATCAAGAGTAGCAGTGCTTTTGGTTTTATTCAAACATGAAAAATCATGTAAGGAATTATTAACCATGATCACTAATTCCAACTAGTAAAGATTGACTGTGAAACCAAATATTATTTGCAGAATAAAATACTAGTTTGCTTGTTTAAGTTACATATTATTCTTTTGTGTATGAATTTGACTCTTATATTTTTTGTATTTCTTATGATGGCTTACAACAAGCTCTTTAACTGAAACATTTTCAGTTTCTATTTAAGAAAAAGCAAACAAAATTTATGGATGGATTTCTATTTTAATCAAGTATTTTTACTTCGACTTTGTCTTATAGACTATTTTAATTAAAAATTAAAAATATCATTAGATCTTTGTGATATGCGGTAAATGTTATCAACAGTTGAGTTTTTCATTGTCCATGATATTACAAAATTTTGCATTAGCAATAAAGTAAAACTAACATTGCATTCCATTTTTCACATGTGATATGCTGTAATGACAATTATATAATTCTACTGTTATATTCTCAGAATTAGGCAAGGCACAGTAAATATCTTGTTGAAGAAGGTGAATGTTGCTTAACTATTGTGATTGAATAAACTAACTAAATCTCTGTCCATATTTCTTTTTATATTATGGTTCTTTTTATTCTTTTGCAGGGTGAACAGGGAGAAATGGGTCTGGATGGAATAAATGGAGAAGATGTAAGCTATTATAATTGTAATTCTAATTGTACTAGTTTACTAAGGGCTTGATTTATGAAGTTTTTTTCCCAAAGACAAAAAAACAAAAACATAAGAGTCCAATATTCAAAAGTTCCTGTTCATATCCCAGTTCAGTTCAGCTGCATGGGTTTTTCATCCCTGTCTGCAGATGGAGAAAGAGAAGAAAAGATCTACTGACACTGTTACATAACACAGCATGTCACCTATAGTCCCTCAGTATTTCTCTGTCTCCAGCATATGGTAGAGGTGTAAAACCTGCAGTCTGGAGTAGAAAAAAAAAGAAAAAGATGGAAGATGCCAGATCAGGAAAATAGATCCTGGCGGGGGGTTGGGGGTGGGGTTGAGGTTCCTTAGTGGACCATCTCCTCTAGATGAGTAAGGCGAGCATGAAGTTAGTGACCCTGCGGAGTCTCATCTCAGGATCCATGAGGGTTTAGAAAGTTGATGGTCTGGCTTCCTCTCTACCCCATGTAGCCCTTCCATCCCATCCATGGCCTCGGGACAGAAGTCAGCTTCAGGGAATTATCTGATTTGTTGTTAAAGATGTTTATAATAAAAAAAAAAAAAAAAAGAAGTGGTCGCTAGGAGAAGGCCAGCCCTTCAGCTGGGGTCAGTGGTGTGTCATGAACAGAAGGAAGGGGAGGTGGCTGCCACTGTGGGAGATTGGGGAGCGGCTGAGAAGTGCAGTGAGGAGATCCAGTTGTGAAGGGGCTGCGAGCGGGAATTGCTTTGGCGGCACATGCTGCTGAGCCTCAAATGGAGTTCGTGGATCATAGTAAATACTGCCGCTCATGCGGAGAATAGCATTTTTGCCTGACAGCAGTAGGTCTGTATAAGCCAAATGTCTCTGGGGAAGAGGCATCTCTGGTGCAGTCAGTGCAGCATTGTCTGGCGGGAGAGTAACATGGTCATCAGAGGTAGGCAAAATGACTCCATCTGATGATGTGGGAATGTTATCTTCATGTGCAGAGTAACTGGAAGCCTTGGGAGAGGGAAGATTTCCCCTCATCCATTATCTCAAGCCATCCAAGGCTCTGCTGGTGTACTGGTGGAAATAGAGGGAGCTGAGGACTTCTTAAATGAGGGGTCAGACAATTCAGAGGCTGTTTCCTTGGAATTTGTTCTGCTCTTGCATAAGGCCTTTCTGGCTAGAAAGAATGCTTCTGTCCATAGAATTGTCTATGGCAGGCAAAGGTCAAAAGATTGTCTCTCAGGAGGTGGGTCTGGAAGTATTCTTCATATGCTTGGTCTGAAAGTCCAGCCTGGCCATGCATCGGAGGACTTGGAGGATTTGGAAGGTCCAGCGGAGGAATCGCTGGAAGGCAATGTTGTTCAGGATCTCTCGGATCTGGCAGAAGTGTCTGTGGCTAAAGGAGATGACTCTATGGTGGATGGGCTGTTCAGGAAGGAAGAATTGAGGCCACATGTGTTGAAAGAACTGAGGATTAAGGTTCCACAGAAAGAATTTGATCGGCGATCATGAAAGAGTGGACACTGTCATGGAAGGATTGTGAGGCCTGGTGAAGGTTTTTCCCTTCCATAGGACAGTAAAGAAGGTAGTAGTCAGAGAGTGGGATACTCTGGAGGCTGGATTGAATGTGGATAGAGAGATATTGAAGCTGTACCCCGTACTTGAGGATGCCTTGGACCTTATGATGCTTCATTCTCAGTGGTGACCAAGAAAACCACCATCCTGGTGGCAGAGTCTTTTGCGTTGAAAGATGCGCAGGATTGGAAGTTGGAGATACATCTCAAGAAGATGGTTGAAGTTTCAGCCTTAGGCATCCAGGCTACAATCTGCAATAGCTTTATGCAATGAGCCTGCTTGTGCTGGGTGCAGCACTTGCGGTGGTGGGTGCAGCACTTGCAGGTGATAGGTGCAGCCTCCTTGGTTCCCACCAAGCAATCAAAGCACTTGGAGGTGAGACTGGCCTATATTATGGATGCTTTGTATGACTTAATTCATACATCTGCCAGGATTATGGTGTCGGCAGTGTCAGCCAGAAGACTCCTGTGGTTGTGAAATTGGTCAACAGATGTCTGGTCCAAGTCACAGCTGAGTAATCTCCCCTTTAAAGGTAAGCTGTTATTTGGAGAAGACCTGGAAAAGCTGGCAAAACACTTGAGAGAGTCCATGGGTCATAAGCTACCCAAAGTCAAGCCAAAGGGAGGCTTCCCTTTCCAATCACAGATCAGAGACAACAGGCGATATTGTCCAAATAGAGCATTTTCCTCCTCTCAGAGGCAGGGCTCTGGCAGGATTCAGTCCTGCTGGGATCTGTGTAGATCAGTCCGGGAAAACTTCAGTCAAGGAGCCAGAGGGAACAAGACCATACAATGAAATGAGGTGGAGCCACTCTTCCTTAGAGGTCATCAGGGGGCAGCTGGCCCTCTTCTATGATAAGTGGACCAAAATCATAATGGACCAGCAGGTACTGGAAGTGATAAGAGATAGCTACACTTTAGAATTTGCTTGTCCAGTCCAAGAGGCCTACATGATCTCCCCTTACACTTTCCATGTCAAAAGAGAGGCAGTTCATGCCATGTTAGATTGATTGAGGCACCTGGAGGCTATAATTCCCATTCTGCCAGGGGAGTGAGGAAAAGGAAGGCATTCCATTTACTTTTTGGTTCCAGAAAAAGAGGGATCATACAGACATTTGAAGAATGCAGCTCTCTGAGTACCACGGTTTGAATAGAAACTCTACAATCAGTGATAGTGACGGTCTGCAAAGGGTTGTTTCTGGCGACATTAGGTTTAACAGAGGCGTATCTGCACATTCTTATCAGAGTAGAACATCAGAAGTTCCTGTGATTCATGATACTGGAAAATCATTTTCAGTTTTGTGCTCTCCCATTCGATGTAGAGACAGCGTCTCAAACCTTCACCAAGGTGATGGTGGTTGTGGCTGCCACTCTGCGGAAGGAAGACACCATGGTGCATCCTTATCTGAATGATTGGCTCATTTGGGCAAAGTCAGAGGCCCTATGCCAACAGTCGGTACAATGGGTCATACAGAGGTTGAAACTCTGGACTGGGTGGTGAACCTGGCAAAAAGAAACTTGGTGACAACTCAGTTGTTGGAGTATCTGGGGGCCCATATCGACACCAGTCTAGGCAAGGTGTTTCTCACAACAGACAGGATGATGAGGCTGCAGGCACAGGTCTGCCACTTATTGCAGCTATCAGTACCCAGGGTATGGGATTATTTACAGGTCCTGGGTTCTATGACGTTTATGTTCAATCTAGTTCTCTGGGCATTTGCACAGATATATGGCCCCTTCAAAGGGTGCTCCTGTTTTGCTGGAATCTACTGTTGGAAGAGTTTCAACTTCCACTACTCTCCAGGAAGAATCCAGGTCCAGTCTTTCATGGTGGCGTTCTTGGGCCAATTTGGAATGAGGAATGGAGCTGTAAATCCAAGATTGTGTGATAGTGACCACTGATGCCAGTCTGAAAGGGGGGGGGGAGCCATTTGCCAAGGGCAGACAGCTCAAAGTCAGTGGTTGATGGTGGAAGCATTGCGGTTTATCATTTGCTTAGAAACAAGGGTGGTTTGCTTGACATTACTTTTGTTTCTTCCATGGGTACATGGGCGAGCGATGCGAGTCCTATCAGTCAGTGTGACAACAGTGGTTTATATCAACTGCCAAGGGGGAGGTAAGAGTTGTATGGTATCTCAGGAGGCCCAAGAGATTTTATGTTGGGCTGAACAACATCTGGCAGCTCTGACGGTGTGCCATTTCGCCAAGATGGACAACATTCAGGTAGACTTTCTCAACCGGCAAGTGTTGGATCCTGGACAATAGGAGCTGGCGGAAGAGGCGATGGCCCTTATTTTTACCAGGTGGGACATTCCCCAGCTGGATTTGATGGCATTGAGACAGAATGCCAAGGTGCACCACTTTTTCAATCACAGAAGAGAGAGTGGAAGAGAAGGAATCAATGGTCAGGTTCTCCCATGGCTGCCAGGGATTCTGTTATATTTCTTCCCTCTGTGGCCCCTGATAGGAAGAGTGTTATGGCGTATCTTGAGGTACTTGGGAAGGGTGATTCTCATGGCTCCAGAATGGCCCCATCAGCCGTGGTTTGCGGTCTGGTGAATCTGGCTGTGAATGGTCCTCTAAGGCTCGGGCATCTTCAGAAATTGCTTCATCAGGGTCCAATCTTCTTGGATCAGGCGGATCGCTTTTGTCTCACGGCTTGACTTTTGAAAGAAATCATTTGAGATTGAAGGGATATTTGGAAGAAACCATTACTACCTTGCTAAAGGCTAGAAGACCTTCTACCTCCTTGGCTTATGTCAGGGTGTGGAGAGTGTTTGAGAAATGGTGTTTGTTGTTTCAAGGAAGGAATTGAGCTTACTCAAGCTTCAGTGTCTCATGTTTTGAAATTTTTGCAGAATGGCCTAGTGAAGGGACTTTTGTTTAATTCTTTTAGAGTTTAGGTGGCAGCCTTAGTTTTTTGTTTGTTTTTTTTTAAGTAAGGTACACAGTATGTCCCTAGCTTCGCATCTGGATGTGGACCATTTTCTTCGGTGGGTGAAGCATTTGCGTCCTCTTGTAAGAAATGTGTGTCCCTCGTGGAACCTTCATTTGGTGCTACAGGTGCTCTGTGGAGCTCCATTTGAGCTGTTAAGAAAGGCTTCATTAAAGGATCTTACCATGAAGGTGCTCTTTCTGGTGGTGATTTGCTCAGCCAGAAGGATTTCGGAACTTCAGGCTTTGTCTTGTAGAGATTCTTTCCTTCAGTTTTCGGAGGATGGTGTGTCATTGTTCATGGTATCTTCCATTTTATCAAAGGTAGTCTCTGCCTTTCACCTCAGTCAGCTAGTGAAGCTCCCTGATTTTCAAAGTTTAGATCTGTCGACTCCACATGCACAGAAGCTTAATTTGTTGGATGTCCTGTGAACCTTATTGCATTATCTCAAGGTTACCAATGGTTTTAAGAGATCTGACCATCTCTTCTTTCTATGCAGTAGAGCGAAGATAAGGGGGTAAGGCCTCTAAAGCTACCGTTGCACGGTGGCTGAAGGAAGCATTGTATTGCTGTATATTTCCAAAGGTCGACCGATACCCGATGGACTGCATACTCATTCTACTAGGGTGCAGTGACAGTTGGTTTCTCTGCAGGATGTCGGGTACTGAAAACGGTTGATTTTGGAGAGAGTGTGCTACAAGCAAGTCTTTCAGATTCCCACCCAGTTTAGGGGAGCTTGGGTACATCCCATGCATCTGGACTGATCTGGGATATGAACAGGAAAGAAAAATTGGTTCTTATCTGTTAAATTTCACTCCTGGAATATCCCAGATCAGTCCAGAGCTCCACCTGCTCTGGAAAGATCACTTTCCTTTACGTATTTACATAGTGGAGAATTGGCTAATGGTTGGGGAAGTTTTAATCAATCCCCATAGTTGACGAAAGGGCAGCAGTTTGTGGAGGGGGACTCCACCTTCCTCTTGCTCGGTTTAGGGGGGGGGAGGGTTTGAAGTTAATTTTTTATTTTAATCTCATCTTGGCTTGGGTACAGGCATACTTAGGGACTGCAATGAACACGCTATCTTATGTAACAGTATCAGTAAAGCTTTTCTTTGCCTCTATCTGCTGGTAGGGATGAAAAACCCATGCATCTGGATTGAACTGTGGTATTCTAGGAACAAAAATTAGCAGGAAAGAACCAATTTTCCTATCTAGGTGCGTGAATTAAGGAGTTAGGCAGCAGATATTCCATAAAAGCTGAGCTCCTAAATTAAGGTTTTAAGTTAGGTTCATAAATTAGGTATCTATTTTCAGTCAGGTATCTATTTTCAGTCAGGGTTCCTATAAGTTTTTAGCTGAAAATTAACCTAGTTTAGGGCCCTAAATTTAGACCTGCTATCCATTTGTCTAGATTTAGGTTCCTAAGTTTAGTGCCTAGTGCTGAACATCAGTGCTAAGCATCAAATATTTTCTCCACCCTAACCAACCCCTTAAAAAACCCTCTTTTTCAGGTCCTAAATTTAGGATCTTGGTGAAACATGACCCTAAATTAAGACAATTTATGTGCCTAACTCTAAAGCTAGGAATCTAAATGCATTGAAAATGAACCCCTAGGTGCCTAGATCTTGCAAATTGAAAACTTTCCCTATCTGTGCACCTAAATAGTAGGTAGGACTAAGAGAGGGGGTCAGGTCAGGGCAATGAAGTGAGGAACTCAATGTTGATTTCCAGTGTTAGGTGCCTATCTTAGGAACCTAAAGGTATGTAAGCAAATCACAGGTCTAAATTAGGTATTTCAGTTTTAAACACCTAAAAGGTGGCTATTTTCAGTTAGACACCTAAGACACAGCACTGCTGAATATCCCAGCTATGTTAGCCAGATAAATCTATACGACTAAATTAGTTAACTGGCTATCTTTTGAATATGGACCTTTACATTTTCAAATCTGTGTATTATTCTGCAGAATAAGCAATGCAACTTGTAATGTCCCAGTAATCCTGATCAGGATTTGGATTTATTTTTGCCTCCTGCTAGTTCAGTTCTGTGTGTGCTCCACCCTGTGATTTGGGGATACCTCACCAAGCTGCCAGGAGTCAGAGGTTCAGGTTCCACACACTCAGAGAAAGCAGGAAAGCGACTACGTTGTCTGTAATCTACATGCATTAATAAAAGGAGTTTATCTCAAACCTGGGTCCTGATTTCTGAAAATATTAGGATACTACACCAGTTACTTTTTCCTTGGACAATTTTCAATGTAAAGTTTTTTGAAAACTGATGCAAACGTACCTACAGACTTTGCATCTATGTAGGTAGTTTTCAGAATTGCCTCTATAGAAATTATACATGAGATTACATATGGTTTATTTACTTCAACATAGATCCCCTTTGTAAATGATAGCAAAACTAAGGGAAAATGAAGATGATTTTTATTAAGGTTTCAAAGAAACCTTAATAAAATTAAGGCTATTGCTTCAATAGATCACATTTTATTTATTTATCTGTTTGTTCATTTATTTATTTGAAATCTTTTGTATGCCACCTATATACATGTTTTGTAAGATCTAAGATCTGCTTTTTCTGGTAAACAAATACTCAAATGTACAGGCACACTTTATTCTCATAAAAATTTGAATCAGGCTGAATTTATATTGGTATAGATTTGCACTTTATTATAAAGTAAACGCTTCCCTATTTGTGCATCTTCATTTCAGGGATAATAAACAGTGCATCATTATTGAACATTAAAGGGTGAGAAAAGTCTCAGAAATGTCCCTTCTTTAGGCACAGAGCGGGAGAAACCTTTGGCTAGTATTGTGAAGCCATTTGCATATGCCATGGAAATAATACTGAAACATTTCCTTACAGGGAGACAAAGGAATAGCAGGTCTTGCTGGAGATCCAGGGAGCTTTGGCTCTAGAGTAAGTATTGATAGCAACTACATTTTTTATTTAATTACTTATCTTTTTCCAAATCTGAGTTCATGGCAAGTTACGGTTCAGGTACTGTTATCTTTCTGCCTGAGAGAACTTACAATCTAAGGCTTGGGTTCACCATTCTATCGCAGAATGGTGAATCCAGCGAAAACAGGGGGCGGGCCTGCGAAAGCCGGCAGCCTTCGCACCACCGTGGTGTTTTCGCTGCCAGCTTTCGCAGCATATAGCGCCACCGTGAAAGGTGGTGCTATTGGGTGCGCTACTGGCGATGATAAGCTTACTAACCTTATCGCCGCCAGCGAAGACACTGCCGAGTTCGCCTCCTCGCCGCCCCGACTCCTCCCGACTCTGCTCTGACTCCGCCCCTACTCTGCCCCCCCAGCTCGCTATCGCACGTGATAAGCCTTTGAAAATGACCCCCTAAGTTTGTACCTGAAGCAATGGAAAGTGAAGTGACTTACCCAAGATCACAAGAAGTATCTGAGGAAAAAGAAAGATTTAAGCCTTGGCTTTCTAGTGTTCAGCCTTCTGCTCTAACCACTTAGATTGTGAGCGAAATATCTACAGTACCTGAATATAATTCATTTTCTTCCTTCCAGGGACATAACTAGGCATAGGTACATGAAACCCATGTTATAAAACTTTTTGATAGTGCTAGGAATCTTGGGCCAGTGAGAGAGAAAGAATATCAGCCCACTGGCATCTCACATGGCTTCCATCTCTTACAATCTGCCTTACTGGACCGCATGTGTCACAGACACTACTCCAGGGCAAGCAGCCAGCCTGTCCTAGCTTCTAGCTTTATCTCTGGGGAGCAACTTTGTGTCACTCTGACGGGTCCATGTGCATGTTGCTCCTAGAAGAAGGACCCTTTTCAGCTGTGCTCAGGTGTGAGAGGACCACACAGGATGATCCCATAGGCTGCAGCAGCCTCAGCAAAAAGCAGGCAAGAAAGGCTACTGAGTTGCTGAAGCACCCTGGGCAGACCAGTAATGCAGCCAATGCCAGCCAGTTAGCTCAACCAGCTAGCTACTCAGTCAGCTGGCAAGTCCAGTCCAGAGTAAATGGGGGTAGAGCCCTGGGGGAGGATGAGTGAGAATGGGGTAAAGGAAGGATTATTGAGGTTGAAGGGAAAGCACTGGAGTTTTGCAGGATAATTTTGAAAGTTAATTTACAAGCGTGGGCTTGCTTTAGATATTGGTGCTGAGAAACTATGAAGGGGAATGCCTTCAAAGATGCACTGGTAAAAGTGCATGCATCCCTGACATGCGTGTACCTATGTGGAGGGCAGGGCCGAAGAGAGCAGGAATTAGGCCCGTGCCAGCTAAGAAAAGTAGGCCCCTATGGAAGGTTCTGATGTGATACTTATTACTTAATAAGAGAAATCGTTTTCTAAATTTCCCAAATAATTTTTATTTATTTAAGAAGGCTTTATGAGCTTTTTTGTTAGCAAATTCTTCAATTACAATCGAAATGTTTATTTATACATGTTAGAAATAGATATATTTAGCTTTTTTTTTTAATTTTGCCCAACAAAAGTAGGCCCCTTGAACATTGTAGGCCCCAGCCAAATGGCCATGCTGGCACCCCCTCTCTCCTGGAGTGGTAGAGGGTGTGTAGAGTGAGGGCAATAAACAAAAGTCCACATTCATCTCGATCTGCAAAACCAGTCCAGTCCCTGACAGGTGGGTGGGTTGTTACCCCTACCAGCAGATGGAGTCAGACAACACTGGTTTTCATAGATGACATCATCACCACTATTTAGGGGTAGTGCAATATAGTAGGAATCCAGTATTTTCTGCCTCCAGCAGATGGTAGGACTGGGTGGTGCAGCGGGCAACGCTGCATTTTGAGATCAGAACTGGGGCCAAGCCATTGATTACAACAAGCAGTGCGGGCCCGTTATCAAGCTCCCAGTCTCAGAAGGGACCTTGGTTCAACTGGTTGAGGGCCAGCTTTATTTAAAATAATAATACTAATAATGTGAGAAAGCTGTTGACTTTGAGAGCAAAGATTGTCTCCATGCCCCGCCCCCCCCTCCCCCCACCTTCTCCACCACCCTTCCTCCTTCTGGCCGAATCCAAATTTTAAAAAAACAAACTGAGAAAAGACTGACTTCACATGTACAGGTGGCACTTGCATACAGAGACTACAGCATTAGAGGAGGCCTTGCTGGTCACAGGTACTTAAGGCAGCTGTGCAGACAGTTGACTCTGGGATGCTGTGATAATTGTATTCTCTCTATCACTCCGTGGGGATGGGGGGACAAGCCTGACTGCTCTCACTGCTAAAGGGCCTATGGCGGGTGCCATGGAGAAGAGGCTGCTCTGTTTAGCATGCGCTTAGACAGAGGAGGACCCTGGAGAGTGCTCTGTCGCCTTTTTGCTGCTGCTTGCTGATTTTTTTCCTCCTCCAGAACCCCCCAAAAAATTCAGCAGCATCGGAAGCAGCTGCCGTGTGATCAGCAGCTGATGTGGTGGGCCCTGCGGCCATTTTGTCAGAGGTTCCCACATGTGCAGGAGTTTTAGATTTGCAGTCTTCAGAGGCTGCTAGGGGTTATGGAGGTACCTCCTACCCTTGTACCAGTGTTTCTTTAAGCAGGTCTTCCATTGTTTTCTCCTCCTGGTGACAGTGAGGAATTTTCCCCAGATTTCTTTCGGTTTCTGCATTAGGCCTTTTGTGCCACCAGGAAGCCAGGAGAAATCCCTTCTGCAGAAGGGTACAGAGCTCCTGGAGATTTTTCTCCTGCTTTGTCGCCTATGGTCCCTGCTAAGAGGGCTCAAGGGGGCTATCGAGGCTCCAGGTCCTTCATGGGCAGACCCTGAGGAGTCAGAGGACCATAGGGATACTGAGAGCTTGACCTCACTGGTGAAGGGCGAGGTCCCCCCGGGTCCCAAGGATGATTCTATCATCCGCTTCTTACATAGGGATGAAATTGTTGCCTTAATTGAACAGGTGCAGTCTTGTCTCTGCATGGAAGAGATGAAGTCCAAGGATCCAATTATCAAGGGGCAGCATAAGTTCACAAGGGCTTTTCTCCTATACCCTAAGGTGGGGGAGATGATGCTTGTGGAGTGGAAATCTCCTGAATCAATGCTGCAGGAGGTGAAGCAGCTGCAGAAATTGTATCCCCTCCTGATGGATATACTGCATACATTTTTTTTTCAAATCCCAACTGTGGATGCTCTTGTCATGGCTGTTACATGGCATACCACCATTCTGGTGGATGGTGGTACATCTTTGAAAGATCCTCAGGATCAAAGCTAGAGCCGCCTTTGTGGCACTTATTAAATAGAGATGTGCACTGCTTTTTTTTTTGTGTCTGTTTTGTTTCATTTTTTTAAATGGTTCAGTTAGTGCCAATAAGTCCCGTTAGTGTGCTCCCGAAACAAGACAAAATAAACAATTTCGTTGCCATTGTCTATTTTGTCTAAAATGAATGCACATCCCTATTATTCACCTCCTCAGCGATAGCTGTCCAGATTTCTATTTGTGCTGCTCTGGTGGTGCCATGTCCTTCTTTGCTGGATCCAGCAGCTACCAGAAAGTGAGGAGGTGGTGCACATGGAGTCTGCAGCCACCTTTTTGGCTGATGCGCTCTATGATTTGCTTTGCAGTTATCTGTTAGTAGCTCTCTCATTCGCTTTACATCATTTATTCTGGCTGTGTAACTGGGCAGCAGGTCAAAAATACAGCTGGACAAGATTTCTTGTAAGGGAAAGCTGCTGTATGACAAGGACATGGATCAGTTTGTAAAAAACCTGGGGGATCCCAAGCCCCAGCGATTCCCGAAGTTTAAGGGCCGATACTTTGATAAGCCTGACAAGGATCAGAAGCAGTTCCAAGATTCCAGGAGTTATAAGTCAGGTACACAGACCTTTGGTTCTGTCTCCCTCAACTTTCACATGCCTAGAGGCAGGGGTCAATCCTTTTGTGGCTTCATAAAACCGAGACCTGATGCCTGTTCCTCCTCAAGTCCACCTCAGTATGTCCATTCCCTTCTGACCCTGGTAGAGGTTGTTTACAGGGGTTCTCAGGGAGTGGACCCACATTACATCAGATCAGTAAGCATTAAAGATAATTTGCTCTGGTTAAGCACTGGATCTACAGCAGCCAGTTCACAATGTCTTCATGCCCCCCCCCCCCTCCCAATGTGCTGATCCAGTCAAAAATGGGTAGTCTGTTAGATACTGCTAAAGCTACAGCTCTTGAAGGCAGTAGTCCCTGTTCTCTGGACCCTGTTCCCCCTGCTGCTACTCCATCTATTTCATGGTATCCATGAAGGATAGTTCGTTTGGCCCTGTACTGGATCTTAAAAGGGTGAATCACAGTTTGCGGGATCCCCATTTCATATGGAAATGCTGCATTCTGTTTCCACTATGGTTTAACAGTGGGAGTATCTTTGCTTCCTTGATTTATTAGAGGCCTACCTACATATCTTGATCCAGTTACAGGACCAGAAGTATCTATGGATCTGTGTGCTATGGGAGCACTTTCAGCTCCATGTGTTGCCTTTCGGGCTGGCAAAGTATTGGTAGTGGAAGCTACGGCTCTCATACGTGAAGACTTTATGGTTCACCCATATTTGGATGACTGACTGATCTATGCAAAGTCACATCAAGAGGCGGTTTGCATGTCCAACTAGGTGGTCCATGTCTTGAAGAATTGGGCTAGTTAGTCAATTTTGTGAACAGCAAGCTACAACCCACACAGTCTCTGGAATACTTAGGAGCCTGCATCAACACTCAGAGTAGCCAAGCCTTCCTTACAAATAACAGTGTCCAAGGTGATACAGCAGATGCAAAGGTTGCTAGGTTTCCCACTCCCCAATGCTTGGGATTAACTGCCGGTCCTTGGTTTGATGGGAGAAACATTGGATCTGGTTCCATGGGCCAGAGCTTGCATGAGGCCATTGCAGGCTTCAGGTCTGTTCCGCTGGTCTCCGCAGAGCCAGGAGTATGGCATGCAACTCTCCTTGATGCTGTCTGTTTGCGAGTTTCTTCATTGCTGGTTGGTTCCCTTGCATGTATTGCGGGTTGTGAACATGATCACGCTGTCCTGGGTTCTGGTGATGACAGATGTTACTCTCATAGGTTGTGGGGCTCATTGTCAGAATCAAGTGGCTCAGGGACAATGGACTCCACAGGAGCCCTCATGGTCCATCAGCTGGTTGAAGACTAGAGCATCTACTTAGCATTGTTTCAGTTTCTCCTGCTGCTCCAGGGGAAGGCAATGTGGGTCCTCTTGGGCAATGCTATGGCTGTGGCGTATGTGAATCGGCAGGGAAGAACCAGGAACTGAGAATTATTAGAAGAGACGACTCTGCTGTTTCTATGGGCAGAGAACCACCTCTAGTTGATGCTGGTGGCTGACATTGCTAGGCAAGAGAGCATGCAGGCTATTTCCTCAACAGGACTGCAGGGGATTGGGAGTTGACTGGAGGCCTTTCAAATGGTCAGCCATCGATGGAGGTGATGAATGCCTTTCGTCTGTCTGATAGATTGCTTGTTCTTTTGGAAGACTGCATAAGGGGGACTTGGCCTCTAAGGCTACTCTGGATCACTGGATAAAAGAGACTATTGTCTTGGCTTATGTGCTGAAGGGGAAAAAGCTCCAGATTTGGTGTGAGGGCACTCTACTAGGGCACGTTCAGTGTCTGGATGGAAGTGCAAGCACTCTCGCCCATGAACATTTGTAGGACAGCAACTTGGTTTTTTTTTGTATACCTTTGTAAAGCATTTCCACCTAGATGTTTTGGCCAGGGCAGATTTAGCTTATGGCACCAGAATTCTCAGGGTGGCACTTGCTTCTGCCTACTCAAATAGGTAGGACTTTGGAACTTCCTATCTATCAGGGATTGGTCTGGTGCAGCAGGACAAGATGGAAGGAGAAATCTTCTTACTTGTTAATTTCATTTCCATTAGTCCTGCTACACTACTCCAGAACCCTTCCAGGAAATGGGGAGATCCCATCTCAGAAACTAGGTTTGTCTGTATATAGTTATTCCTGTTCATATCCCAGATTAGTTTAGACTCCTGGGTTTTGCCTCTCTGCCAGCAGATGGAGACAGAGAAGAAAAGCTGTACTGACACTGCTACTTAACCTAGAGTGCCACGTGCAGTCCTTCAGTATTTCACTGTCTCTAGCAGATGGTAGAGGTTTAAAGCATGCAGTCTGGAGTTTGTTGTTTTTTTTTTAAAGAAGAGGAAGATGGATACCTGCTAGGGAGTTGTAAGGTCCCTGGTGGGGGCCATCCTCCTTGGTTGAGGTGGATGAGCATGGAGTTGGTGACCCTTTTTGCTGGCTGGCCCTGGTTGTCAGAAGTATAATGGATTCCTGCTGCGTTGCACCACCCGTAAATAGTGGGGATGATGTCACCCTCCATCTGCTGGTCAGGGAAAACAACCTGTTACCGTTCAGCGCCCTTCTGCATCTGTTGCTTCCAACGGGGCTGGTGGCTGCATTACTTGGCGGCATTCCCCAGCTGCAGCACAGGTCAACGCACGCCACATCATGCCTCCTCCCACCGCAGCACGTCATCGCCTTTCCCGGAAGTCCCTGCGCTAGCACGGGAACTGGGACTATATAAATGCCACTCATCAGCCCAGCATTGCCTCGGCTACAGGCTTGCTTGTGCTGGTGCTGCTACTCAGATTTGCTCGTTCCCTCTCTGTTCGGATTGTGCCTTGGACTTTCTCTTACTTGCTGCCTGCCCCTATGACCCAGATTGTGCCTTGGGCCTTCTATTGCTTGCTGCCTGCCTCTCTGACCCGGACTGTGAACTGGACCTTCTCTTATTGACTGCCTACCCAGGGGTACCGGATTGCGCCCTTGACCGGGTGCTTGCCGTGGTCCAAGGGCAAGTCAAGGTAAGACTGTTACACTATCTTGGGTCCACTAACTCAATTGTAACACAACCCATCTTTCAGGGACTGGACTGGTGTAGCAGGACCAATGGAAAGGAAATTAGCAGGTTAGAAAATTTCTCCTTTGATGCCACTGAGAGTCAAAATATCTTTTGCCTAGAATTGGAACACTGTTATTTGACAGAGATATTGACTGAAGTATCTAAATGATTCTGTTATCCTTAATCTACTCTTGTTCTATAACACTTCTTTTTCTTAAAACAAGATAAAGTACTATAGTTCTGTGTGTTTTTCTAAAGGGTGAACGAGGAACTAAAGGTGAAGGAGGAGAAAGAGGTGACTCTGGGCTTCGAGGTGACCCAGTAAGTAAATTTTATTTATTTAGAATACCTGGAAGAGTCAGTTTAAGAAAACCATAAACACAGATTATTGAAATTTCCAGTTGCATGTAGGATTTCAAAAAGAACAGTGTTGGATTCATTTGCTCCATTATTTCTTAGCTTGTGACAACTATGCAAGCTGTAAGTATATCTGTGAATATATGCATTCTTATTTTTCTATTTTTTGTTCATTTTTGCTTAAAAGTTCCAAACAAATGATAACATTTGCAATTCCCAATGTCTTCATTTCTATTTTATAGGATAGTGCATGCATTATAAAAGAAGAGGGAAAAATATACATTCAGAAGCAAAAGCTTAATTGTAGTTACATAAACCAGAAGTGGCTGAACTAGCACTGAAATCCCCTATCCAAAGGTGGCTAGAGAGGAGACTGTATGCAGAGAATTGGAGTGTGTTTCACAGCTAAAGTTCAGTAATAAGAAAGGTATGGCCATGGGAAAGGGCAAAGTAAACAAAAGGGCTGATAGGAATGAGGCCTGAATGGAATGTAAGGGGTTACCAAAAATAGAGAGAGTTGAGGGCTGAGATATAGAGTGGGCTGTAGAGTTCAGGGTTTTGAATTTGACTTGAAAATTGATGGTGAGCAAATGGAGTGTGTCTGAAAAAAAAAAGGAAAGCATCAGTATTCTGGATTAATCCATCTGGAACTTTTTGTAAGGGTAGGCAGTTTATAAATTGACTAAATATACAAACAAACAAACTGCTATAGAGAAAGGAGGGAGAGGTGGAACACATCAGGAGGGATAAGAATATAATTTAAATATAATTTAATATAATTTAAACAGGCGCGCGGGCACAAATGTTCGCAAGAGTGCCAGCTTACATCCAGAGACACCTACATTTTATAAATTATGCACATATATGCGTGCGTGTTATAAAATAGCCTGGACGCACGTACATTTGCACATAATTTTAATGGACGCGCGAATGTGCGTGCAAATGCCACTTCTACCAGGTAAGTGGGGGGATTTTATAAGGGATGCACGCCGACGCTATGAGCCATTTTCCCAGTTCATTCCCAGTTCATCCAGTTTAGGGATAGGACTTGCAACCCTCCCTAATTTAATATCCTCCCTTCCCCCCCCTGTTAGGCCCAACCCTTAAATCCCCACTGACCAGCTTAGATTGTTTTGTTTTAGTACTTACACACCATCCATAGCAGAAGTAAATTTACACAGCAGGGACTTCAGCACGTGCAAGGACACGTAAATATTTACTCGCACGTTTCTTGGCCAGGTCCCGACAAGCCTGCCCAGACCACGTCCCACCCCTTTTTCAGAACTTTTCATTTGTGTGCACAGCACGAGATACGCGCGTACACAGGCGGATTTAAAAACCACTTGTGCTCAAATCTCCCGGCTTTGTTACGAGTAGGTCTTTTAAAATTTGCCTTTAAGAACATAAGATTGCCATATTGGGTCAGACCAAAGCCCAGCATCCTGTTTCCAACAGTGTCCAATCCACGTCACAAGTACCAGGCAGGATCCCAAGGGTTAGATAGATTCCAAGCTGCTTATCCTAAGAATAAGCAGTGGATTTCTGCAACTCCACCTTTATAATGGTTAATGGACTTTTCCTCCAAGAACTTGTCCAAACCTTTTTTAAATACAGCTACACTAATAGCTTGCTCCACATCCTCTAGCAACAAATTATGCGTTGATTAAAAAAAATATTTTCTCTTAGTTTTAAATGTATCACCTAGTAACTTCAATGTATGTCCCCTAGTCTTTGTACTATTTGAAAGAGTAATGTACTGATTAACATTTACCTATTCCACCTTCCTCATTATTTTATAGACCTCTATCATAGCTCCCCTCAGCCAGCTCTTCTTCAAGCTGAAGAGTCCAAATCTCTTTAGTCTTTCCTCATAGGGGAATCATTCCATCCCCTTTGTCATCTTGGTTGCCCTTCTCTATACCTTTTCTAATTCTGCTATATATTTTTTAAGATGTGGTAACCAGAACTTCACTCAATACTCAAGATGAGATCACACCATGGAGCGCTACAGAGACATTATGATATTTTCTGTTTTATTCTCCATTCCTTTCCTAATAATTCCTAGCATTCTATTTGCTTCCTTGGCTGCTGCTGCACACTGAGCAGAAAATTTCAACGTATTATCATCAATGATCCCTTGATCCTTTTCCTGAATAGTAAAACTCCCAATATGGAACCTTGCATTGTGTTACTATAGTTTGGGTTACTCTTCCCTAAGTGCATCACTTTGCACATATTCACATTAAATTTAATATGCCATTTGCATGCCCAGTCTCCCAGTTATGCAAGATCCTCTTACAATTTCTCACAATCCTCTTGTGATTTAACAACTTTGAAAAATTCTGTGTCATCGGCAAATTTGATCATCTCATTCATTGCTCCCATTTCCAGGTCATTTATAAATATATTGAAAAGCAGTAGTCCCAGAACAGATCCCTGAGGCACTCCACTATTCACCGTTCTCGAGTAGGAGAAACTTTATCATTTAGTCCTACTCTCTGTTTTCTGTTCTTTAACCAGTTCCCTATCCACAACAGGACACTGACCCTATCTCATGATATTTTAATTTCCAAAGAGGTCTCTGATTCACTATATCAACTGGCTCACCATTATTTACATGCTAATTTACACCTTCAAGAAATTGTAACAGATTAGTGAGGCAAGACTTGCCTTGGCTAAATTCATGTTGGCTGTATCCCATTAAACTATGCTTATCTATATGTTTAGTAGTTTTGTTCTTTATGATAGTATCTACCATTTTGCCTGGCACAGATGTCAGACTCACTGGTCTATAGATTCCTGGATCACACCCCTGGATCCCTTTCTAAAAATTGGTGTTATATGGCAGCCCTCCAGGTACCATAGATTATTTTAATTACCAAAAGTAGTTCTGCAATTTCATTTTTCAATTCTTTCTGCTCTCTGGGATGTATCCCATCTCATCCAAGTGATTTGCTAGTCTTTAGTTTGTCAATTTGCCTTAGTACATCTTCCAGGTTCACTGAGATTTGTTTTAATTCTTCTGAATCAGCACATTTAAATATCATTTCTGGCAAGGGTATCTGCCTTACATCTTCCTCAGTGAAGATGAAAGCAAAGAATTAATTTAGTCTCTCTGCTATGGCCTTATCATTCCTAAGTATCCTTTTTACCCCTTTACCATCTAATGGTCCGACTGACTCCCTAGCAGGTTTTTTACTTTGAATGCACCTGAAAAAGATTTTATTATGAGTTTTTGTTTACACAGCAAGCTTCTTTTCAATTTCTATCTTTGCCTTCCTTATTGATGCTTTGCTGGTTATTGCTGTTTCCTGTTTTCTTTATTCAGATCCATTTTCCTTTTCTTGAAAGATGTTCTTTTAGCTATTATAGCCTCTCTCATACCACCTTTTAACCATGCCGGTAGTCATTTAGCTTTCATTCTGCTTTTCCAAATGTGTGGAAAACATCTTGTCTGGGCTTCCAAGATGTCTTTTTTTTTTTTTTATAAGGTCCATGCCTGATATAAATTCTTAACTTTGCAGCTGCTCCTTTATTTTCCTAACCACTTTCCTCATGTTTTCATAGTCACCCTTCTAAAAGTTAAATGCTGTCTCAGTAGATTTCTTTAATGTCCAAATTTGATCATATTGTGATCATTATTGCCAAGTGGCTCCAATGCTGTTACCTCTTGCACCAAATCCAGTGTTCCACTAAGGACTAGGTCTAAAATAGATTACCCTTTTGTTGGTTCTTATACCAGCTGCTCCATGAAGCAGTCATTTATTTCATCTAGGAACTGAACCTCTCTAGCATGTCCTGGTGTGAAATTCACCCAGTCAATACTGGGATAATTGAAATCACCCATTATTTCTGTGCTGCTGATTTTGTTAGCTTCCCTAATTTCTGTTAGCATTTCATTGTGTGTTTGTTCATTCTGGCCAGGTGGATGGTAACACACTACTACTGCTTCACCTTTTCACCTGGAATTTCTATCCATAAAAATTCAACATTTTATTTTATTTCCTGCAGAACTTTTATCCTGTTTGACTCAATGTACTTCTTAATATATATTGCCACCCCTCCACCAAATTGACCCCAGCCTATCATTTCAATATAATTTGTACCCTGGTATCAGTGTCCCAGTGGCTAGCCTCCTTTCCACATGTCTCTGAGGCAGTTAGGACAATTTAGGAAGAAAATGATGAAGGCATGAATAACAAAGAATATATTTTAGCACTACTGTGAAAATAAAAAAAAAAAAAAAGAGAAACAAGAGAAATCAATGCCTGAACTTGTGAACAGAAGGACTAGTCAAAGGTAAACTAGATATTTAAAAGCTCAGAGAGCTGAGCTTGTGAGATCAGGAAATGGGGGTTCCATGGGCAGAAAGAGAGAATAGGGATAGTAGGACAACAAAGAGGAGGTGACAGAGAGACCTTCAATCCCTTAGGACTGAACAGGAGATGAAGAGAAAGAAGAACAACATGGAAGTGTAGTCAATACATAGCAATCCAGGGAAAATGTCAAAGATGCCACTTATTTCCGATTCAGAACCACTGAATGTATTCATATTCCAGTTGATGTTGACAACTAGATACTGTACAGATTTACTGTACTGTCATGCAGGCCGCATTGCATGATATCTCTTTACAAACTAACCCAAACTTAAATTCTAACGTTGACTGCTTTGTTACTTTCAGGGTGAACCAGGAACTGATAACACACAGAGAGGACCTAGAGGAATTAAGGGAGAAATGGGCCCAGTGGTAAAGTATTTTCTACATTTTCTTCTTGACCTCTTTTGGGCTGTGTTCAAGTATAACATCTGAGCTATGATTTGAGAATGGTTTCTTCTTGATTTTTAGCTAATAATGAGAACCTGCACAATGTGAGGGTGAATGCCTAACTATACAATCCCGTCAGAGGCAAAGGTGTCATGTCTTGACCAAACCTGACGGAAAGAAATTTCCAATTAAAAAATAAAAATGTCTTCTAAGTTTCAGATCCATAGAATCTTGTGCACATGGCATACTCTGCAATTGATTTTCACAAGGTTTAACCAGTTAAGTTCAGGAATTAGCCAGTTAAACCTCTACTTTTAAAATATTTCCCCCACTGATTGGCTAAATTGAACCTCTTAAACTCACAAAGCAGCTGCATTTAACTGTGTAAAGAAGAAGCAGCTCCAGGGGAAGTCCTGGGGTGGGCTTAAAGACAGTTTATGCAGATTTTCAGCTCTAAGCATCTAAATTTAGGTAGACAAGCTCAGCTGCACAAACAGCAGTGTTAGATTACCCAGTCAAATTTTAACCAGCTAGAGTTAGGGAAAATATTGAGCCAAAAAGATAGTTGCTTAGGTATGGTTGAAAATTCTAATAAAGAACACTGGGTAAAATTTGCTAATTATCAGGCCGATACAGTACAGTGCGCTCCGGCGGGGCGCACTGTTAATCCGCGATTGGACACGCGTTTTCGACGCGCTAGTGTTACCCTGTTAGGTAGGCGCTAATTTCTCCGGGCACTGGGAAAGTGCACAGAAAAGCAGTAAAAACTGCTTTTCTGTGCACCCTCCGACTTAATATCATGGCAATATTAAGTCGGAGGTCCCGAAAGTTACAAAAAGTTAAAAAAAAAAAAAATTGAAGTCGGCTCGTGGCTCGAAAACCTGATGCTCAATTTTGCTGGCGTCCAGTTTCCGAACCCGTGGCTGTCAGCGGGTTTGAGAACCGACGCCGGCAAAATTGAGCGTTGGCTGTCAAACCTGCTGACAGCCGGCGTTCCTGTCCAAAAAGAGGCGCTAGGGACGCGCTAGTGTCCCTAGCGCCTCTTTTTACCTATTTTTACCGCCGACCCTAATTTAAATACAGATTCGCGTGCACAGGAGAGTGGCCTGGGCGCGCGCCAGGAGAGCAGGCATTCGCCCGCTCTCCCACGGACTTTACTGTGTCTAGGTAAAGGGAAATTCTGCAACATAAAAGATATCACTTCCCTACTAAACAGTGAAAGAGTTAAGGAGGTCAATATTCAGCACCACTTAGCTGGATAAGTAAAGACTTATCTGGCTAAGAGGCATTGGCTAAATATCTTGCTGCATCTAAGAGCCGCCACTACTTATTCGCCTCAGTGGTGGGTGGGAAATGGTGTTTTGGGGAGGAGTTATTTATCTGATTAACTTAGGAGGATAAGTACCGAGAGAGAGAGAGCTTGCAGCTAGGTAGAGATTGCATTGTACAAATCTACTCTTCTTTAAATGACACAAAATCAATTTAAATGACACAAAATCTTCATCTGCTGTTTGTACCTCTGAGTATGCATATAAAGCTGCTCCCTAAAACCTACCCCATCCCCCAACCTTACCCCGAGTTACTAGTACCCCATCTTATAGTGGTATAAATAATTAACTTATATATGAGCCTCTACAAAGGCTCTCTCTCTCTCTCTCTCTCTCTCTCTCTAGCAGACCAAATCATCAATTGCTTAGCTTGCAGTACCAGAGAAACTAGCCATCCACACCCCCTTTTTTTTTTTATCACAGTCGCTATTTCTGCGATATTTATAGCATTTTGATGAATCTAGGGGTAAGTTAGCCAGCTAGCTCTGATATTAAGAGTTAGCCAAATAACTTATCTGTCCTAAAGTTAGTTGACTATGGTTAGCTGTGCCAGTGGCCAGTGGTTGGTGTTCCACCTTCACGGAGCGGAAGGATGGAGGGCTGCCATCTCAAAAAATAAAAAAAAACCAAACAAGCAAACAAAACAGGGGTGGGTAAGGGGCAGGGGTGTGGCCTGCTGGTTGCGGCGGTTGCTACCCCTGATTGAGCTGGATGTTCACTAGGATGGCGCTGCTCTCTGCATTGGTGAAGGGGTGGAAGGGAATTGGGGCCGGAGGGTGCTGGAAGCCAATAGAGACGGGTGGGAGGGAGAAAAAAGGGGGAAAAAAAATGGATAAACTGTGTAGCTTGCTGGGCAGACTGGATGGGCCGTTGGTCTTCTTCTGCCGTCACTTCTATGTTTCTATGTTTCTATGGATAATTTTGAGATATCCAGCTATATTCAATAGTACAGCTGTACTATTGAATATGCCTCTAAAATTAGCTGGATAACTTTTCTATCTGGACTGTATTTCAATATAGACTTCATCATAAACAAATTCATAAATTCATGGTATGCTCATCCATGCTAAGTACTGAGTGCTCACTAATAGCATCCAACTTGATACCTGCCCTGAACTGGTGCTGACTTACTGTAAAGCATGCTATTCAAAGGCTTAGCTGACAGCAAACAGAAGTCCTGAAAAAGGGAAGGCACATGCACCAAAGGACTCTATATGATACCTAGAAGTTCTGGACCATGAATATATATTCAGACAACACACTCTTTTTGAGGGAAGTCTTATGCATACACACAGACATTCTCCCAACAAATAGACCTTGCAAACAAAAGTAGAACAAAGAGAATTTTAAAGTATTACTCAACACCTACTACTACTACTTAACATTTCTATAGCACTACAAGACATACACAGCATTGTACAAACAGACAAAAAGACAGTCCCTACTCAATAGAGCTTACAATCTAATAAGAGAAACATTTAGGATAAGAGACTTGGTTAAAAGAAAAGAAAGTTAGTCAAGACTAAAAGCAGACAATCAGGTATAAGATTTAAAAGCAGTTTCAAAAGGGTGGACATTTAGATGGGATTTAAACATGGCAAGAGAGGGAGCATGACTCACCAGTTCAGGAAGACTATTCCAAGGGAGCAGCCAGGTGGAACACACAGAGTCTGCAACTGGCAGCAGAGGAGAAGGGCACGGATAGGAGTGACTTATCCAACAAGCGGAGTGCACAAGGAGGGGTGTAGAGAGAGTAGGGATGTGAATCGTTTTTTGACGATTTAAAACAATCATCAGATATATTTTAAATCGTCAAAAATCGTTAGAGCCGTGATACAATAGCAATTCCCCCGATTTATCGTCAAAAAATCGTAAATTGGGGGAGGGGGGAGGGCGGGAAAACCGGCACACCAAAACAACCCTAAAACCCACCCGACCCTTTAAAACAAATCCCCCACCCTCCCGAACCCCCCCAAAATGTTTTAAATTACCTGGGGTCCAGTGGGGGGTCCCGGCGCGATCTCCCGCTCTCTGGCCACGGCTGCATTAATAGAAATGGCGCCGGTGGCCCTTTGCCCTTATCATATGACAGGGCAAAGGTAGCGCTGGTGGCATTTTGGTTCCTGGCACCCGACGTCACGAGTGCAGGAGATCGCTCTCGGACCCCCGCTGGACCCCCAAGGACTTTTGGCCAGCTTGGGGGGGCCTCCTGACCCCCACAAGACTTGCCAAAAGTCCAGCGGGGGTCCGGGAGCGACCTTCTGCACGCGGGCCGTATTGCCAATATTCAAAATGGCGCCGGCGCTACCTTTGCCCTGTCACATGGTAAGGGCAAAGGGCCACCGGCAGCATTTCTATTAACACAGCCGTGGCCCGAGAGCGGGAGATCGCGCCGGGACCCCCCCACTGGACCCCAGGTAATTTAAAACATTTTGGGGGGGGTTCAGGAGGGTGGGGGATTTGTTTTAAAGGGTCGGGGTGGGTTTTAGGGTTGTTTTGGTGTGCCGGTTTTCCCACCCTCCCCCGATAAAATGATTTTTTAACCAAAAAAACCATGACGATCAGATTCCCCCCCCCCCTCAGCCAAAATCGATCGTTAAGACGATCGATCACACGATTCACATCCCTAAGAGAGAGAAGAGAGGAGAGGAAGTGAGGTGCTGCAGAGTTAAGGCATTTGTAGGTGAGAAAGAGGAGATTGAACAGTATGCGGGAGTGGATAGGGAGCCAATGCAGTGACATCAGAAGAGGGGTTATGTGAGCATAGTGACTTTGGCGAAAGATAAGTCACGCAGCTGAATTTAGGACAGATTGCAGTGGAGAGAGATGGCTTGCCGGGAGACCTGTGAGGAACAGGTTGCAATAGTCTAAGCGCATAGGCTGAAAAACAGAGGTGTTGGAGGGAGCTGTGGTGAGGGGCCTGGGAGGGGGGGGTTACTGTAATGAGTCTGTTTCGGCTCCAGTGTGGACTCTTGCACTCCCTTGCAACTTTACAACATGGCTCCTGGCATCCTGGCGCTCTGTCCTGCATCCTGTAGCTGATTAGGAACATGCCCTGGAAGTATTGAGCTTTATGGGGCCTGAAGGCAGGAAATCCTGTGGTGCACCTTGATGATACTAGCACTGTTCAAAGTATTTAAAGAAGCCCAGTTTGCTTCAACAATTGCCTGAGCAACAGATTCTGTTATTCTTGCAATGAAGTACTCGCTTCTTCTCGCTCCTGCTTTGGTTTGACCCAGACTGTTCTGACCTTGATCTGCTTGTCACCTGACCTGACCTTGGCCTGGTATTCTTCTCTAGGAATGAACTTCACCTGCCCCGACCCTTGTCTGCCTAATTGCTATGCCTTCTTTGGTTCTGCACACCAATGTCTTGTGTCAGCTGCCACCTATTGGAGCCATATCTGCTCACTGATTTGGCAGTACCTATCTGACAAGTGGTCTAATGGGTTCACATCTTAGCCGTGATAGGCTCAAAAGGGCCATAGTAGTAGCTGGAGGGCTACTCCATTACCCTCTCACTGGCTAAATTATATCTGGGTAAAAAGGATGGTGGGGAGCATTCAGGGTTGGGACTATCTGGCTAAACAAAAGTTAACTTACTTGGTTAAGTCTTGTTGAATTTATTGCCTAGAGTTATTGGGGTAAAATTATGCAGGTAAAGTTTGGCTCTCCGTGCTGCTGAATATGGACCTCTAGGTGCCCTTTACATTTTCTTTGAATCAGATGTTCAGCAGTTTTGTCAAAATTACCTTTATGAATTACATAGGATTTCTGCCTTCTGTTCCTTCTCAAATCCTTAGTATTCTAAGATTATTCTATTTGCAGCAATTATTTTGGGCCTAAATATTTTTCTCCCTTTTAATTGTGTTTGTACCTGCATAATTTTATCTTCAGAATTGGAGGCTCTCAAATATTTTCTTTTATTCATTTTTGAAAAGCAGGGCACCATTCAGTTAAAAAAAAAACTACCTCAATTTTTACCTCTCATGTTGGACTGTAATTTTTCAGAAAATCTTTCACAGCATTTTCTCCATAATCATTACAGAAGGCACTTCACCCTCTTTCCTAGGTGCTATTTTAAGTGAGGAAGAAGAATCTTGCTTAATATGTTTTACACCATGAGATATATTATTATTATTACTTATTTTATTTATTATTTATTTATTTAATATTTCTATTTGCATTCTGCCTTGCAGTACTAACAGAAAACTTAGTTTTGCCTGTTGTGCTCACTAGCATCTCCAGGAATTAAATCATATTAATTTTGCATTCAAAATGGGGGTTAGGAAAGATGGAAAAATGTTTTTATTAATAGTTCGAACAGAGTCCCTTTCTAAAGCAACTATTTTATATTAGCTCGCTAATGCCCCCATAACATTTTCTAAGAAGACATTGTGTTTTAGATCTTAATATATTGATCTTGGTGTTTCATTATTTATATCAGGGAGAAGCTGGTGAAGATGGTCCACCAGGCACTGCAGGAAATCCTGGGAAGAAAGTGAGTATAATTAAATCTTGTAATTCAGAATATAGAGGAACTTGTTTAATGAGGAAGCCATGTGTGTTAATGACTCTCCCTTTTCAAAAACACGATCTCTGATTTCAGTAACATGTACTTGTTCAGTATTGTCACCAACTTAAGCAATAGGAAGTGCTTTGTCAAGCATAGGCATGTGCATTCAATTTGAAAACTAATGGGGCCTAATATTCAAAGATATCCAACTATTTAAGTTACCAGGATATAACATATATATATTCAGCAGCATGGCTAAGTTCTAGTTAGCCAGATAAGTTATATCTGGCTAGCTTTAGACCTGCTATTGAGCGGATCTAATTTATTTGGTTAATCTAACTGGATAAGTCTGAATATCGGCACTTATACAGCTAAGTTAATTGGATAAATAGCTCCTTCCCAGTCTGCCCACATCCCACCCACAAGTTATCTGGCTAAATAGTGGTTGCTGATTGCAATTGGATATTCAGCGACCGCCATTTAGCTGGATAAGTCGTTACTTGTCTGACTAAGTAGCACTAAATATTGGCCTCCCGGTTTCATGTAAAGAAAAATCTTATTTTCAGTTCATTCTGAATGGAACAAACCAAAAACAAATTTGTCCAAAAGTATCTGAAAATTATCAAGTATGTTCATTATGAAAAACCATTGAAAAAAATGTTTAAAAAGTGATCTCCCTGGACTCCCCTGTGCCCCCTTGGGCCCATGTTGCCACTTCTGGAGTCTACCAGGCTCTTCCTGGGCCTCTCTGACCTCTCTCACCTTATCGCCAATAAGCTGGGGTTGGGGCCTACCTGATTAGGCTGAGCAAAGTCCAATCAGGGCCTGACCGAACCCCTCTGACCTTCCAGCCTGTCCCCCAGTTGAACAGCACCCCTCAACCTTTCTATAAACCCTAAAACTTGAGATCTACAGACTTGCTCCTCCTGTGGAGCCAGCAGTAAAGTTTCACAGATATCTAATGCATAAGCACTGCGGGTTCCGTTTTTAAAATTTAAAGTTACGTGCGTAAGTATTGGCCCTGCCCTGGAACGCCCATGCCTGCCCCTTTTCTGCTCCCCTATTCATCACGCTCGGATGGGTAAATACGCGTGCATTTTGTGGCTTTTGAAAATCAGTGTTGCTCGCGTACGACCCACATACATGTGTATGTGGGCATTTTTGCATGAGCAATGCTTTTAAAATCGACCTGTATGTGCGCATATATCAGTATACAGGCATATTTGTAAAACAGGAAAACATACTTTCGGTATCCATTTTTAAATTATGCACATATATTTTACGCATGTAACAACTGTAACATATGTGCATAACAACCCAGAGTTAAACGCAGAAGCAAGTATTTTATAATGCATGCACGTTCTCCACTTACGAAAATGCTTCCTTGAAGCATGTACTTGGAATCACCAGTTTGCTGACAACTCCAGCAGTTAATGCAGACCTTCCAGCACTTCACCCTGACCCCTCACAACGCAGACCACCCACCCTAAAACTGCAGGAAAAAAGACAAATCCAATTTTACTTCTGCAGGTTAATGAGCAGGTGTAAAAGTGTATGGACTAATTTGGTAATATATGTCCATATGCCACTTACAAAATAACAACTTATACACATATTTTCAAACTCTATCCCAGAACGCTCCGGACTGCCTTTTTTTTTCCTCTATTAACATTTATGTTAGACACCACAAGTAATTGCAATGTTTCCAAAATAGCATATACATGTCTACATAATATTTACATGCGAATATGTCAATCTTACACATGGAAACCTTTGGAAAACGAGCCCCTATGTGGATATCCTACAAATCTTATTTTGGAATCCCTGAGGACGGGTTTAGGGACCATTGTCATAAGAGATAAGTGGAGTTAGTCCTGGCTTTACCCCATTTCATGCATGAGAAATCAGAACAACACCTTCACATATGCGGTGCAGTAAAACAGAGCTAAAATCCCTTGTTGCTTTCAGCTATCTGGACACCTTATCTAGGATGGTGATTTTCAATAGGGTGCTTAGCTTTAATCTAGTTTAAGTTTTAGCCAGCTACATTGAGGTAAAGGTTTCAGCCACAATCTAGCAGTTAGGTTGCAACTGAGATGTTTCTAAATCTAGCTGCTCGATATAAACTAGCTATCCTTAGGCTAACAAACAGCACTGAAAATGAGAACAAATTGACTAAATTAGTACCCCTGTCCTAACCATGTTCCTTGAGACTGTCCAGAAATTGAGCAGCTAAGGGGTCTATTTACTAAAACCTGCTAAAAACATATGCTAATATGCATTTTTAACCAGCAATAGTACGCCGATATTGAGTATTTATTTCAGTTATATTCCGCTTTTCAGCTATTTCAGAGCGATTACATTCAGTAACTGTAGGTATTTACTAACAGGTATTAAACCTTTGGCAAATATCTCATTAAGCTGTTGCCATGGTCTGTAACACTTGTAGTTTATCAGTGGCAGTAATACTTGATAGTTGCTAGGTGTGGAAAACAAGGGAGCTCCCTTTTACTCAGGGGCGGATTGTGGGAAAGTAGTGGCCCGGGGGATTTTTCTCCAACTGGCCCATGGGTACCCAATTACACATACAATATAATTTACATATATATACACCAGTGGTGGATTGCAGGAAAATATAGGCCTGGGGGATTTTTTCAAAACCAGCCCTTTCCCTGCAGCATATATGTCAACAGCTCCCAAAAGCATGCCATGTTAATTCTGGAACCTGATGGAATTGAGCTAAAATATCTCCAAAATAAACATCTTGTGAGGTAAAAATATTACTTACAACATGTATATTATACTTGTATGGAGTGCTGAAAAACCCTGCAAAAAAGTAAAAAAGACCCTTGGAATTGGTATTAGGTCTATTGTAACGTGCTTTGGGTATGAGCTTTGCCCTCAGAAAGCCACAAGTAAACTGGATTACAATTTCAATACAGTAAATCTCAATTTCAAAACTGCAATAACTGCCAGCACGCAAACACTAACAACCCTACTTGTGAAAACGCAACACTGTGATCATTACACCAGAGCCTTAAAAGCCAATACACCTACTGTTAGGAAAACAGTAAAATCCAAACTGCTACAGATCCCTACACAGAAACTCCACACTAGCAGAATACGTCAACTCAGTCACAGATGCAAAATACAAGCAGATCCTCACAAAAATGCAGAATAAAGTAACCATAAAGTATTATTACAAACATTCAGACAAAAATTGAACTGTTAACCGCAACGGGCCAGACTATTATGCAGTACAACAATGGAAAACCAGAAATATTACAATACCTGAAAAAACATCAAAATCAGTAAATATAAAGGATCAATAGAAGTAAAACCATACTAATAAAAAGAATATTTCAAAACAGCTGACAAATAGAACAACATCTAATAATTGAAAACTCATATACATTTTCCAGACCAATAAAATATTTCAAACACTATGCAATACTTAAAATTTAAAAAGGATAAAAAAAAAATCCCTGGTCGTTCATACCTGGAATCTTCTGATTTCCAGATGCCCTGAGATTGTTGTGGATTAGCAGGGGAGAGGTGAGGGGTTGTTCCTCCCAATCTCTCTCTCTCATATAAACACACATGCTCAATCATAGAACATGCTCTCACACACACAGACACAAACATGCTCTCAGACACAGCAACACACACACATAATCTCACAGATACACACACACAGACATGCTCACAGACACACACACCGACATGCTCTCACAGACACACACACAGACATGCTGGCTCAGACATGCAGTCATACACACAGTCATGTATGCTCTGACTCACACACATGCACAAACACATGCTCTCACAGACAGATATGCTCTTTCACCCACACATGCCCTCACAGAGACATACACACACACACACATGCTCTTACTCATTCCCTTCTTCTCCCCCTCCCCAGTAGAAGTACAGCAACAGCCTCCTCTTTCAGCCCCCATGGCAGAGGATCTCTTCATTTTTCTTGAGGCCGTGGGGGCTGATGCTGCTCTGTTTTCTGCAGGGGGGGAGGGAGGTATCGCTGTTGATTTTCCTCTGGCCTTTGATGCCTCTTCCTGAGATGGCCTGGGGAATGCGCTTGCGTGGAGGCTGAGGCGGGGGTGCCGTTGCTGCTGCTTCTTGGATGCCACGCGAACTTTGAGCCAATGCTGCCTCTTCCTGCAATGGCCAGCACTCTTCTTTTTCCTGCATGCCCTATTCTTCTTCCCACCCACTCGGACCCATCACTTCCTCTTCCGGGCCGTGCGGACAGGAAGAAGGAGAAGTCATGCTATCGCCGCCCCCAGACTGGTGGCGCACCGGCCCTGCAGGCAGGTCCTCTTCAGCAGCCCCGCAGATCTCTCTTCACGCCGCGGCAGGATGGGCTCTGCTGTGACCTTACAGTTTTTTCTCTCGGCCCAGAATGACTTTCTTCTGGCTGTGGCAGGATGGGCTCTGCCGCGGCTTTGCAGGCCATTCTCCCGGCTCCGCAAGTTTCTCTTCGGGCCACAGAAGCCCCACGTCTCAAGTTGCACATGCCGGCAGGCTGCCGGCATGCAATCCTCCAACACAGTGGCAACCCAGCGGCAACACAGCCAACCCCTACCCCACCCCACCCCAGACCGCCCCACCCCCACTCCGCCCCAGACCGCCCCACCCCTTTTGTAAAGCCCCGGGACTGACACGCGGGACGGGGCTTTACGCGCGTCGCCAGGCCTTTTTAAAATAGGTCCGGAGCGCATAAGGCAGGTTACGCACGTAAACCTTTTTAAAATCCGGCCCAGAGAGTCCAAATCCTCTCTCTCGCCCAAGGAACTGAAGACTCCCAAAGGGTGTCCTCAAATGTTCTTAATTAGTTCCTACTCACTGTTAGCAGATACCTCTCTCTGTTTCAGTCTCTTTTGAATCCCTGAGTGATGGGATCCACTTAGAGCAAGTAGCTCCCACTGCTCCAATGCAGGAAGGAAGGAGTCTCTTCCCCTTCAAACTGAAGTTAGCACTGAAGTTCTTCCTTGCAGCAGGTCACCACCATACCTCCTTCCTCATTGAGGGTGGGGAGGGGCAGGTTTTCCCTACAAGGGGCACCCCAGTCACAGGGCTTCCCATGCCCTGGGCCCAGGTGACACCTAAGGGTCTCACAAGGCTTCTACCAGGAAAAAGTTAAAAAAAAAAAAAAAAAAAGGAAAATCAACACGAAGTGAAATCCCAACTAGCCAAGGAGTGGACTGGAAGAATCACTTCCCAACCCTGCTCAGGATCTCCAGACAGGGTGGGCCTGGTTCCCCCAAGTGGGTCTGAATACTCCCAACTCAAGAAATACTCCTACTGCCTCCTGAAGGGACTGCCCACAGTATCTCTGGAGAGAGCTGCTTAAAAACCCTTCCCAGGGGGGCCAGCCAATCCAGCACCTTCAAAAGGAGGGGATGTAAAGGTTGGAAACCTCCCCCATCCTCTAACCCACACTGATCTTGCCAAACTAAGAGTTCACCCAGGCCTTACTGGTAATGAGGCTGGAGGGTCCATTACACTCACAGTTGGGAGGGGGGGGATGGGAGGGTGAGGGAGAGAGGAAAAAAGGGGGTCGAGGGGAGGAGATGGTTACAAGCATACAATTTGAACAATAGTCTTCTCATCTGATTCAAAATAAGTCATATTTTGGTACAGTTTGCAGTGAAACCTGCTGCAAATCAGTGGAGAAAACTCACAGCAACAAATGATTTATGGTTAAATTCCAGTGATCTGCAGCAAATTGTGCTATACACTCCACAATAAAAACAAACTGTTGTGGTTTCTGTAAAAGGAAATTAGGTTTAAATATGCCTAGTGTGGATATGTGGTGAGGATTTTCCTCACATAGTCCTAACAGCATCCAATTTCCAAACATTTCATTTTCTCTATAACATTTGGAGGTTAAATTTTGCTTATTCTTTAACAGCTCAGGATGGATTCACATCCTGGTAAGCAAGGCATTGTAGTATGTATTGATCACTTATAAATATTAATGACTCTATTTTCTATGCTATTGAAAGAAAAGTCATTGTTGTCATTTATTACTATATTTAATAGGGCGGCGTGAGTCGAAGAGGCCCTCTAGGAGTTAAAGTAAGTAATCAATTTTGCTTTAGTATTTTTAAACCAGGGCTGAAAGCGCTTTAGCAGTGAATCAATCTGTCCATCCATCTGTCTGTAAAAGATGATCATTTGGGTCCAAACCTTGGAGAAAGGTGGAATATGGGATTGGCAACTACCGTACTCTAGAGAAAATGACCTTAAGCTGATAAGGGTGATTTTCAACAGTCAAAATTGAAAAGCACTAGAAAATCCATGAATAAATATGATTTTCAGTTCATTTCTTGTTGAATGCTGATTATGATTAGAAAAAAGATATGTCCAATTATCAAACTGAAGAGTACAATTACAAGCAATCTGATTGGTTATTTATTTTTTTTGCATTTGCTTATCGTGCTGCTAACAAAGTGTTGCCCAAGGCAATGTGCAACATATTAAAACATCTTCAGGTAATTTTCAGAGGAACATCTATGGGCTTCCCCAACACAAATGGCCTTTTGGAAAATTGCCTGCCCAATATATGCATTCAGTAGAGGTGTTCTGGGGGGAAGAGTTTGGATGAGGTTTGCATATACACGCATAATTTTAGAGTTTAAAAAGTAAATGAATTTTAAAAGCCTGGCGTATGCCAAAATTGGGAGATACGCACACAAGTTGGGTTTGCATGCTCCCACTGAATTTTAACAGGTGCACATCGCACTTGATTTCAAAACGTGGTGTGGTATAGGTATGGTCTGGGTGGGCCGTGTAAATACTTATGTGCCTCAGTGCATGCCCAGGTCTAATGTTGCATAACTTTACTTCCACTATAGAAGAGGAGTAACTTAAAAAATAAAACAAATTAGCCATTTCTGTCAGACTTAAAGGGTCAGGGAAAACTGGGGGCAGTGCAGGCTATCAAAAGAGGGGGGTTTGGAGGAGCTAGCTCTTAATTGTGCGAACTGGTGGACGAAGTGGCGAAACTGGCAATGGGGTGGTCACGTGCCCATTTTAAAATATCCTGACTTAAGCGATAGAATCGGCATTTGCACGCCTAGGCGCATGCCCTCTTAAAATTGGACCCACATGCGCATGGCCAGGATATTTTATATCAAGTACGCAAGTTATAAAATGGCCACGTATCTGGACACACCAATGCACACGCGCCAAAGTGTACCCACGCACCAGTTTAAAAGTTACTATCTAGCTCAGTAACTTTAATACTGTGCGTGCATTTGCCAGCTCGCATCCAGAGATGCGTCCATTTTATAACATGCATGTGTATATGCACACATGCATTTATAAAAGCCAGGATGAGCGTACATGTGTGCATAATTTTAAATAGATGCATGCATTTGCATGCAAATGCCCGTCCTACTGCGTAAGTGGAGGAATTTTATAAGGGGCGTGCGCCAACACTATAGCTAGTTTTCCCAGTTCATTCCCAGTTCTGCCAATTTAGGGATAGGACTTCCAAACCCTCCCCTAATTTAATAGCCTCCCTTTCCTCCTGTTAGCCCCAACCCTTAAAACCCCATTGACTAGCCTAGACCTTTTCATTTTATTACTTACATGTCATTCATAGCAGTAGTAAAATTACGTGGCAGGGGACACCGGTGCGTGCCTGTGCATGTAAGTATTTATGCGCACATCTCTTGGCTTTCCCCATCATGCCCACGCTCCGCTCATACCACGCCTACTTCCCTCCCCTTTTTGCAAATGATTTCCTTGTGCACACTGCAGGAGATACATATGTCCATGGACAGCGTATAAAATCCACTCAACACAATGTTGGCCCAACTTGTGTGCATATCTCATGGTTTTGGCACACGCAAGGAATTTAAAATTCACCTTTTTGAGCATAAATTTCCCTAAAAGCTTTCCGCATGCAAAGTAACAGGCATAACTTTATGCTGGCATTTTTTGTGGGATGGTTTTTGCAATGTATTTACACATGTAAGTTCATTTTGAAAATTAGTGTAACTCTGCTATATAACAGCTTGCAAAAAATGATCCTCCCCCAATATGTGCATAACACTTAGAGGGTAACTTCTAAACCACACAGAATCGCACTTTCATTGGCCCTTGCCCAGGGACATGGCTATTTTATAACATACTCATGTATATTCGTGCAAGTTATAAAATAGCCTAGCCACACACAAGTGCACTGAATTTTAAGATGGTGCATGCCTGTGTGCACAAATCCCACTCGTACTGCATAATTGGTGGGGATTTTAAATGGGACGCATTTGCCAGTTTTATCAGTTTGTTCCCAGTTCACCCAGTTAACAGACAGGTCCTTCAACCCCCCCCCCCCCCTCCGGTTTGATATCCTGTACAACCCCCAGTTACCCCAGACCCTTTAAACCCCTCTGAAATGGCTCATTATTATATTTGGCTTACACCCCATCCATGGCAGAAATAAAGTTACGCAACAAGGGGCCTCAGTGCGTGCTGGATTGCATAAGTATTTATGCGCAAATTTTTGGCAAAAGTCTCGAAACGCCCAAGCCCCGCCCATGTCCCACCTCTTTTTGAGAAGTCCTGAGATGTGTACACAGTGGCATGTATGTGCATATCTGGAGGGCTTTTAAAATACTCTCGGCACACGCCAGCATGACATATTCGCGCATCCCCTAATTTTGGCATGTGTTGGGCTTTTAAAATTCACCTTTTAATTCATAAACTTATTGTAAAAGGTTTAATTTTATAAAGGGACTTCTGCAGGTAAAGTACTGCTTTAGGGGTAGAAATGGCCCTTTCAACAAATGATGTGACTGCCCAATACGCATATAAAATTGTGCACATGTACTGTATGATAGTAACTTTCAAAGCGGCATGCAGGCGCACATGTGTCCGCGTTCGTCAATCAGCATCCAGGGACGCAGCTATTTTATAACATATGCACGTATATGCACGCATGTTATAAAATAGCCTGGCCGCACACACAAGTGCACCTAATTTTAATTGGATGCGTGCCTGTACGCACAAAACCTGCTTCTACTGCATCAGTGCCCGCGCCATTGCCTGTTTTGCCAGTTCTTAATTGGGTGAACTGGTAGCTGAACTAGTGAAACTGGCAATGGTATGGATGCATGCACATTATAAAATGCCCTGTCTTACATGGTAGAATTGGAATTTATGATGCTAGGCATGTGCTTACTTAAAATTGGGCTCACATGTGTGCGCGCCTAGTTTATTGTATAGTATGCGCCCATATACGTATGCATCTTATAGAATGGCCATGCATCTGGGTGCGGGCTGACGCACATGCATCAATGTGCCCCTGTGTGACAGTTTGAAAGTTACTGTCTCTGTATGTAAATTTGCTTGGCAAAACTATTCACACAAAGTAGTAGATGCAATTGTGTGCACGTAGTTTTGCTTGGATAATTTTCAAAGTGAATTTACTTGTGAGCCTCTGCTTTGAAAATTGGTGTAATTTATGCATATATTTGCCAACTAACTTAAATGCTTTTGTGTTTTACATTTCATGGCAAATACACTAAAAATCTTAAAGAAACCTTTTTCTTATAATAAAATAAATGATTCTTCTGGGATTAACACTCATTGCGCTGAGATCCATATTCAAAACATTTGATCAGTAAAGCTCAGGATTAAGCTGGACAAACAGTGAGGTTCACCGCCCGACTTCTCTAGCTAAGTAGTTATTCAGCAAAAAATCTTAGCTGGATAAGTCAGGGCGGGCTGGGGTCATTTTGACATAGGAAGAGGCATTCCATGGAATAGATTTGGAGTGGGGAAAGGATTTGTGCAATATTTTTGATTTTCAAAAGTATGCAAATAAATCTGCTTGCACACAGTTTTATACCTGTTTAGGGGCAGTTGCAATTTGGTACACTTACATCAGCATGCCTATTGGGACACCTGAAAGTCTGCAGAGGATAATTGTCAATGGCCTACAGAAGCTAAAGTTTGCAAGTGCAAGCACACTTTTAGCGAACATTTTCAAAGCGGATTTATACACTTAAGTCTGCTATGGTCATTAGCGGGTACACATAGAACCCAGCATTACATATGCACACACATTTACATCTGCGCGTTAGCAGGTGTAAATGGGTGCAAGTAGATTAGCATGTATACATTGGAAAATCAAAAGTATGCATGTAAATGCTATCCCTGCACAAGCTTTGCCCTTTTGAATGTTTCTTTACGTTGCACGTCAAAATGCACATGGAATCACTTCTACATATACTTTGTCATGTACACTCCCCCAACGAGGCACTTTTTAAAAGCCCATTTACATGCATAAAACTGCATTTTATGCACATTAATACTTTTGAAGATTCGGCCTTTAATGCAAACATACGTGCATAAGTATGCTCTGAAAATATAGGATAAAGTTTGCTGGTAGGAAGTTCCTAGAGATGTTAGCCCTATGTGGATTGTTATAAAATTACTCTGTTTAAAATCAAAAGTATGCATGTGCACCTCAAGTCTGCCACCCAGAATTCCTAGCTTTTGTGCTCATAAAAGACTGTGCAAAATCAAATTATGTACATAATTTTTAAGGAGCAATTTAAGTGCATAAACCTATGTTTTATGTGCATAAATGGCTTTGAAAATTACCCCTTTATAGAATACTATTCTTACGAAGGTCAAAGGAGTTTAACATTTAAGGCCATGTTGCAGGTTGATAAAACCTGGAGTTTTCAAAGAATATTCCCTGATAATTCATTCAACCAATTTTCCAATGAATATTATGCTCGTTGCTTGATCATTGCTTGATGTTTGTATTCAATGTGACTTTATCAGTCTGCCATTTTTTCAGTCTTTTAATGATCTTTTCTAATAATAAATGAGTTGGATCAATATAAATAATCATGGTCTTTTGATGTCTATTGTTTGTACTAATTTATTTTAAACTATTCAATACATTATTAATTATTATGATAGACATTTTATTACTATATTTTGTTTAAATTATGCTGTTGATATTTTTAATTCATGTTCTTTGCTTTAGGTAAATTAAGAAAAAATTAATAGATAAAAATTGGGAGGGAGTGAGAGCAGGGCAGCAGGCCATTTTTTGTACTTTGAGGTTCAGGAAGGCATTGGCGGAGTCTGGGTTTTAATTTTTTTATAATTAGGAAGGAATTAGAGAGAGAGAGAGCGGTTATTGAAACAGCAAGTACATTTTTTTTTGGGCTTTGTGTAAGTTAGCTTGACAAATTTAGGTCTGTCATTCTATAACCTAGAATTGACTGGCTAGATTAGGAAATCAGTAAATCAGGGCTAGATGTCTAATGTTCTGCATCTAATCTAACCCAACTCTGGGCCTGCCCACAATTTGACAGGCTAAATTTGGCACTCTGTTGAAATTGAGGGTGCTAAATTTAGCTGTTCAATTCTTATTTAGTCAACTAATTCAGGCCTGGATTCTCTAATACCACCAGGCTCTTTGAATCGTGCAGTACAGGGGGGCGAAGCAGGGGACGGGCTTACAAAAGCCGGTAGCGATCGCACCTCTGCGGTACGATCGCTGCCGGCTTTCGCACCCAATAGCGCCATCATAAAAGGTGGTGCTGTTGGGCGCAAAATTGGCATTGAAAAGGGTCCTAACCTTTTCGCTGTCTGCAATGTCTTTGCGGCGTCCGCCCCGGTGCCGCCCCGACTCCTCCTGTTCTGGTCTTGACGCCGCCCCAACTCCGCCCCCATTTACTGATCGCACATGAAAAGGGACTTTTCGCATGCAATCGCTTTGGAAAATGACCCCCTCGGTTTGAAAATGGACCCCTAAATATTTAAGTGTAGCTATGTTCTAACTGTCTTCTGTATTTTAAACAAACATCAGATGTCTACCTGCAAAATTCTGAAATGGTGCTGAGCGGACATTAGAGAGACATTCTAATTTTGAACGTTATGTCTTTTGAAGGGTAACCCAGGTCCCGCAGGATCAGCTGGATCAGTGGGAGAGCAGGGAACGAGAGGCCCACAGGTCAGTAAGAATCAGCAATTGTTGTTTCATGCCAAGCAACTTTTGTTTTGCAGAAGTAGTCATGTATTTTTATGGATGTGACATTTCCTATTTTGTTTCAAGACATTTTCAAAATGGAATTAAAGGTGAAAAACAGTATTTCATTGGATTTACTTTCGTTTTGAAAAAAAAATAATTAAAAAATCCCTCTGAAGCCAACTCCAGACTTCCCTGGGTCTTCCCTAGCTGAGCTGAGGCTTCCCCAGGGACTTCCCAAGCCCAGCGCCTAATCCTGGTGACAGAGGTCCAGTTCTCCAAAAATTAGTTTTACATTTTAAAATTTTCTTAAAAAATGATCAAGCTTATAAATTCAAAGTAGATATCATATATACTTCCTCAGGCAAGAATCAAATTCATAGAAAAAGGGTTTTTTTCATTTATCTGAAAAAGTAGAATATCTGAAGAGCTGTTATTGCAATGAAACCCAAAGTAAATCCAGTGGCAATTGCTATTATTATCTGTTAACAAAATTAATTCCAGTGCCAGTGGTAATTTTTTTAAGAAAATTATAAAAATTAGAACTGATTTTTGGAAAGCATTAAAATTAAAATAGATTTTTGGAAATAAAAAGATTGGAAGGTTTTTAAAGTTGTAATCCAGGAATGCCCATGCCTGCCAAGACGACGCCCACACCCCGCACCTGTGTCAGAAATTTTCATTTGTGTGCATACCCAGGTGCCTTTTAAAATCTGTTCGGCATGCACCAGCGCAAAATATTCGCATATCTCCCAGTTTGGCACGCACCAAGCTTTTGAAATTCACCTTTATGCTGCTGAATGCACTTGTTAAAAAATATTTCATACTGGGACAAAAACATCTATTTCTCTGCCAAAGAAACTGACAGGCAAATGCGGAAATCAGAATGCGAAAACTATGCACTGCAGTTCAGCACAGTTTCCTAACGTATAAGCTAATATTTTTTTTACCTTCCGATGCTAATGCTTTCCGATGCTAATGCATTGGGAAGCAGGCTGCATGCAAAATGTACGATTACCACAGGCAAGAATACACATTTAACTTAGAAAGAGAGTGGGTGTCCCTGAAAGGAAGCTTATACAATGGCAACAACCGCTACTTAGCTGGATAAATACTGGCTTATCCGACTATTTGGTGAGATTCACCTCTGCCACTTAACTGAATAAGTCAGTACTTATCTGGCTATCTGGTGCAGTTCACTGCCACTTAGCTGGTTAAGCGGCAGTGAACCGCGCCATATAGCCAAATAAGTACTGACTGATCTGGCTCACCAGATAGCTGGAGAAGTCAGTATATCTCCATCTGAGTGGCAGTGGTTACTGCCACTTACCCAGATAAGTACTTATCCGACTACGTGACAGCAGCTGCCACCACTTGCCTGGATAAGTTGGTACTTATCCGAGGAGTGTTTTGACATTATTTTTCCTATTTTTTATTGGTTTTAAGTACCAGTGCAGTAGTACTGGAAATGTAACTCCATCTTTGACTTTATATTTAAATTCCCAGTGCTAAAAGAATTCCGGCCAGACCAACACACTGCTTTGAATCGGGGCCTAGTGCTTAATGCTCTCAGTTGCATAGGATTTCCATGCAAGGGCGCTAAGTAGTACTCCCACTTTAGACCGCTCGTTTTGTGGGCATAAAACTTCTTGCAGCACTGGCAGGAAAGTTTATGCTCACAAAAATAAGCGTTTAAATGTGGGCAAAGCAGTGCATTGGCCAGAATGCACCTTTCTGCATCAGCCTGTGTGTGTACATATAAAAATGATAAGCAGATATGAGCTGGACGCAACAGATGACCTGGTCTGGTATTTGTAAAATCTCTTTATCAGTAAAAAGACAATTCAGTGCCTACTCTAGATTACTTCAAATTTCTACTTGTCAGTTTTGGCTTCAGTTGTTTTGTCTTTTGGTGTTATTCTAAAGTTTCCTTTTTTCTTAGCACATTTTGGCCAGGATTCATCATTCTTCGCAGAATGATGAATCCTGCGAAAATTGGGGGGGGGGGGGGGGTAGGCAGGTCTGCAAAAGCCCGCAGCCTTCGCACCACAGCGGTGCACCGACTGCTGGCTTTCGCACCGAATAGCGCCACCGTGAAAGGTGGAGCTATTCGGTGTGCTACTGCCGACGATAATGTTAGTAACATTATTGCCAGCAGTGAAAACACCACCAACTCCGCCCCTCCCCGTCCCGACTCCTCCCCTCCCCCTAATTTGCATGCTATCGCATGCAAAAGGCCCTTTTCGCATGCGATAAGTCTTTGATAAATGACCCCTTTATTTGCTATATTTAGCATACCTTTTATTATTGCCAAACTTTGCTTTAAAAATCTCCTAAATTCTCTTTTAAGCTGCTTGTCCTGAAGTAGGAGTAGAGGAGTAGCCTACCATACAGGCCAATCCAGTACCGAACGGTAGGAAGAGCTGCGTTAGTGCCTACGGCACCCGCGGTTACCGCCCGCACAGTGCAGCTCACCTACCGCTCGATCCTGAACCCTAATGATATGTAAATGTAAGCCGCGTCTGAAAAGCCTTAGGCCCGCGCAACCCAGGATACTGGATAGAGCGCCTATACAGGATCCTGGGTGCGCGGGCCTAAGGCTTCACGGCACGCTGGTATCTGTCATTTCAAATGACAGATGTCATTTGAAATGACAGATACCAGGAAGCGAAAAAACCAAAAGCAAGAAGTAAGTCGCTTCCCCGCTTCACTCTTCCCTCTTCCCGGAGCAAGGCTGCTTTTCGCGCCCTGCTCCGGGTGGAGGGAAGAGTGAAGCGGGGAAGCGACTTACTTCTTGCTTTTGGTTTTTTTCCTTCGCCGCTGTCAGTGTGCCCCCTCCTCTCGGAGCATGGCGCGAAAAGCAGCCTTGCTCCGGGAGGAGGAGGAGCACACTGACAGCGTCGAAGCAACGGCGAAGACAGCGTCGAAGCAACGGCGAAGACAGCAGCGAAGCAACACGAAGACAGCGGCGAAGCAACGGCAAAAAAAACCCAAAAGCAATTTTGGGGTTTTTTTTTTTTCAAAGCGACAATTTTTTTTTTTTTTCCAAAAGCGACTTACTTTTGGAATCTGTCAAGATCCCAAAAGTAAGTCGCTTTTGGACGCCTGCAAACTTACTTTTCTGAAGCCATCATCAGGAACCCCTGCGATCGTAGCTCCTCCCGACGAACTCAAAGATGGCCGCCTGCACGGGGAAAGCGTGCAATTGGCCGCTGAAGACGTGACGTCACGAAGTCACGTCTTCAGCGGCCAATTGCACGCTTTCCCCGTGCAGGCGGCCATCTTTGAGTTCGTCGGGAGGAGCTACGATCGCAGGGGTTCCTGATGATGGCTTCAGAAAAGTAAGTTTGCAGGCGTCCAAAAGCGACTTACTTTTGGGATCTTGACAGATCCCAAAAGTAAGTCGCTTTTGGAAAAAAAAAAAAAATTGTCGCTTTGAAAAAAAAAAAACCCCAAAATTGCTTTTGGGTTTTTTTTGCCGTTGCTTCGCCGCTGTCTTCGTGTTGCTTCGCCGCTGTCTTCGCCGTTGCTTCGACGCTGTCAGTGTGCTCCCCCTCCTCCCGGAGCAAGGCTGCTTTTCGCGCCCTGCTCCGAGAGGAGGGGGCACACTGACAGCGGCGAAGCAAAAAAAAAAAACCAAAAGTCGCTTTGCCGTTGTAGTCTCCGTGGCAGCCCCAGTCCGGACATCGGAGGAGGGCTGCAACGTTTTTTACGCTTTTTTTTTTTTGGCTTCGGGAGCAGGGGAGAGGACTGGGGCTGCCACGGAGACCGGCACCCATGATCGCGGCCGGGGCAGGCGAGCGGGGGCTGGGGGAAAGCTTTCCACCTACCCTTACCCATGCCTCTACCGCCTGGGTCAGGGTAGGCGGTAAGTTTGCAGGTTAAACGCGCGACAAAATGGCAGGGAAAGGTAGCGATAGTCGGGGCGCGGGTTACGGGATTGCAGGTGAATAGCTAATTCGCTCGTTTGCATGCAATATCGCGCTAATTCGCTCGTTTGCATGCAATATGCATGCCGCGGGCGGAAGGGGTTGCCCGGGGAATTTAGGACGCGGTAGGAGTAGGTAAAAGGGGATTCGGGATCGCAGGAAGGGCTAACGCGGCCGAAAAGGAAGTTAAAAACGGCTTAGGAGCAGGGTAAACGCGGCCGCACTTTACAGGATAGGCCTGATTGTGATTAGAGCAGCAGGCTGTAAATTAGGAAAGTAGGCTTCAAATCTACCTCCTTATGACCCTGAGCAAGTCACGTCATCCTTCATTGCCCCAGGCACAAACCATGAAGGTAATTTTCAAAAGGATTTGCTTGCTTGCAGGTGAATCTTCAAAGGAGTTGTGCATTGAAATTCAACATGCTATCATGGCAATTTTCAAAAGTCATTTACCCACATAAGTGCACTTTACATGGGTAAACCTATGGACAATTCAAGGGGTAATTCTCAAAACCATATACATGCTTAAAACTGGGGTTTGCACGTGTAAAAACGCTTTACCCGTGTAAGTGGACTTTTGAAAATTGCTAAGTGTAAGCTAATGAATTCTCATAAGTTATACACGCGTAACTGCAATTTAATTAGAATTTGAATTTATTAAAACGTATTATCTGTACTTATCACAGGTAGCCATTTCAAGATGAATTCCATAAGAACATTCATAAAATTACAGGAGCATACATTATACTTCACAAGGAGGAAAATGCAAAATAAAATAATAAAAACTGCTTAATTCACAACTTGTGATTTAAACTCTTGTGACTTAAACTTGTGATTTAAACAACTCTTCTAAACAAAAGATGGTAGGAAGGACAGATGGTAAAAATAAACCCAGAAAAACACAATGCCAGTAATTTATGCAGACGACTCTAAATTATAAGCCTGCATAAATTTAAAGCTTTTTAAAACATATTGCTGCCATCAATCGCCCTAACATGATCTGGTAAAGAATTCCAGAAATGTGGGCCTGCAGTTGAAAAATCTCTTCCCTTGTTAGGTCCAGGCGTGCTGGTTTGACAGATGGAATCTCTAATAGATGCTTCCCGGTAGATCTTAGTAAGCATGGAGGTTTAAAAATCCTCAGAACCATGCTAGTCCAGTAGTCAGTGTCACTGAATTGTTTGATGGATTAAATTTGCAATTTTATATTGTACCCAGCACTTAACAGGCAACCAATGCAATGAAACCAAAATAGGGGAAATATGATTACGCATAGGAGTCCTGGTTAGAATATGGGCACAACATTCTGTACTAGTTGTAAGGGTTGCAATCTGCATGGGTAAATGGCTTCTGAAAATTGCTACGATAGTGTGTTACATTTACACATGTAACTCCTTTGAAAATTCACCTGATACGGTGAATTTTTCTCTTAGATACAGAATGGGAGAAAAGCCTTAGTAAATTAGGCCCAGGGACAGTAACTTTTAAACAGGTGCACAGGCACACATGCACACACATTCATCGGCCTGTGCCCAGGGACATGGCCATTTTATAGCAAGCCTGCGTATATGCACACGTTATAAAATAGCTTGAACTCGCGCACATGGGCGCACAATTTTAAGTGGACGAGCGCCTATGCACGCACATGCTGCTTCTACTGTGTAAGTGGGGGGATTTTAATAGACACGCATGCCAACGCCATTATCAGTTTTTCCAATTCGCTCCCAGTTCACCCAGGTAAGGGATAGGACTTCCAAACCCCCCTAGTTTAATAGCCTTCCTTCTCCCCTGTTAGCCCCGACCTTTAAAACCCCACCAATCTTTAAAACCCCACCTATCTTTATTTTATTATTTACACGTCCTCCATAGCAGAAGTAAAGTTATGCGATAAGAGATCCCAACGCACGCCTGTGTTCATTAGAAATTGAAATCCAGGACCACCCATGCCCTGCCCAGGCCATGCACACTCCCTGCCCCTTTTTAGGAACTTTTCATTTGTGCATGAATTAGCAGATACACTTGTACTCAGGTAGCTTTTAAAATCTGCTCGGCGCCTGCCAGCCTGAATTGTGTGCGGATTTCCCAGTTTTGGCGTGTGCCGGGATCTTAAAATTCACCTTTTAGATTGTAAGACCCTTTTGGTCATGGAAATACCTACTATACCTTAATGTAACTTACCTTGAGCTAACTATGAAAAAACATGAGCTAAATCCAAATAAAGAAATAATTACAATCTACACCTACTGATGTGAAGCCTGTGCGGTGCTCTTATAAAGAGCAGCACTCCTAGTAAACTTAGTTTTATAATGAAGGGGGTGGTTAAATAGGAGGCAATATGAAAAGTTCTAGATATACATGTATTCTTAAATGTGGACACAAATCAGAACAAACATCAAAATTATAATATATTAATAGTACTTAACTAAATTATTGGATTTTTTTTTTACTAGGACTATTGCTTTATTATAAATAATACATTGGTCTTGGATCACTTAACTATAGACTAAGACTCATGCATTTATAGTAAAGCAATATATTCTAATTAATGTTCTGCAAGCATCATTTAACAATGCAAGAGAATACAAACACCATAATTGAGTAAATAGAATAACAGAAAGTGGTGTGTACGAGGGAGAAAAATGCACCAAGGAGGTAAAAAAAAAAACCTCAAAATAGATACATAAAATACAATAACATGAAATAAAATAAAATACATTATAATAAATATGTAAAAATGACACAAACTGTAAGTAGCAAACAAAAACAATCAGCTTCAAAGAGCATCAGCTCTTTCAAAAACAATTCCTATTGTGGGGAGGGAGGCAGAAAGCCCTCTTTCTTGTGCTTTTTAGCCAGTCTTTGCAGCAGCTGTCTCTGAAGTGAACCATGGTTGTCTACCTGGATGAGCAATTAAGAAACTAATATTAGAAGAGTATGAGCGATACATTTCATCCATTGTGTTGATTGTATTTCATAAGCATCGATCTACACGACGGCTTTCTGACCCCCTCCCCACAGTAGGAGCTGATACTCTTCATAAGGGATTGAAAGATTCTTCACCTGGGAGAATGACTCATCCTCCTCTTCCCCGCTATTAAGTCACTATTGGAAAGATAGTTGTTCATATATTTTAAGGGCCTGATTTTAAAAAGCATTTACTCGAGTAAAAACCAGGTTTACTGGAGTAAATTCACTTTACTTGAGTAAGTGGGTTTTTGAAAATTGCTACAATATATGCCATTGACTTGCCTATAAGATTTACTCACAGAAGTGAACTTTGCTTGAGTAAATGGCTTTTGAAAATTGCTACAATAGTAGCTACATTTACGCATGTAACTCCTTTTGAAAATTACCCCCTTAATGTCTATGTCCCTGAAGCAGGCAATGAGCCAAAACATGCTGGGTCTATAAACATATTTTATCATGTTAATTGTTCATCTTTTAAAAATTAGTAATACAATAAATATATTTTTGTACATAGATATACTACTGATTTTTGTGTGCCTTTTTTGCAATTGATTGATTTATTTGCGTGCTATTATAATACGTTATTTTTATGTATTTATTTTATTGTTTTTGATATGTATCAAACAGTCATTTTGAGGTTTTTACCACTTTGGTGCTTTTTTTTCTCTCTTGTATAAACTGCTTTCTGCTATTCTAGCAGATATATCGTTGGCCATTTTTCCCATGATTTACCACACAGCCAGTAAGATGATATATCCATTGTTTCCACTCAGAGGCTCCTATGATTTATTGCACTTCAATGTTAATGTGATCAGTAATGCTTTTGCTACAGTACATAGAAATCTTCATACTTTACTACATTTTCCATTTTGTTTATATAACTTTACATTCTCAGCCTCTCTTTCACCTTTACCATTCCTTCTATATCAGTGTTTCAGTTCCATTATATTAACAATATACTGCCCTGCTGTGTGTTTTTTGTTTTGTATATGCAGGGTCCACCGGGACCACTAGGCACTCCAGGTGTGAGAGGCGAACAAGGAAGTTCTGGTCCAAGGGTAAATCATTCTTTTCATTTTCTGAGAAATCTCAAGAAGGTGCTGTACTCATGACAGTCTTTTCAATGTAAACATTTATAGAGACAGGATGCTCATGGGGGAAAAAGATAATGGGAAATAATAGAATGGTGAAAGAGATGTTACTCTATATTGGTATTAGATATCAGCTTTATGCTCCAGAAAAGGCATCTGATTCAGGAATCATCCACTAGTTCTTGACTGAAAGCTGAATAGAATTCTCAAGATTTTGGGGTCCCTAATTTAAGGCGAGTCATCTATTTTGCATTTAAAGTAAAGTTCTTTTGAAAATAAAATCCCATTTTTTTATAAAACTCTTCTATAATTTATGTTGGTGAATCAAAAAGAGAAAAATGTAATACTTTTCTGGTACTTTTGCATTCTATTACATGTATTTACAAATTGTAGAAATGGAAATGCATTCCCAACTATAAGGGGTCTCGGAAAACTGGTGGATGCCTGAATTTCTGCTGCATTTAATCAAGTAATGCACATATAAAGCTGATGTTTCATGAAATTGGTGGTAGAATTAAAATGTTATTCCTGAGTGTTGACTGGAATTATTCAGATTACAATCATAGATTAAGCTTGTTTGACTGAAATATTCCAACTGATTTATGTGGCATGAGCTGTATTTAGACGTGGATGCATTCATTTGAAAAATGCTTAGAAATATGCAAAAACTCTAAAATGTAGGACATTTTGTGCAGTTTTTCATTTGAAACACCCTTTTGCAAAAATGTTTGGAAAAAGTGGACTTTACAATAGTAAACTTTTGCTCTAACGGGTCGATTTGAAATCCCTGGCGTGTGTAAGTATCAGGAGATATGCATGTGGCTGGGCTGTGTGCACGCTGCGCGCATTTTCCAAGCAGCCCAGCCAAGCTTGTATCTCCCAGTACTCGCGGAAGTGTTGGGTTCCTAAAAATGGGTGGGGCAGGGACAGCGAAACGTACTTCTCTCGTAAGAGCGGGTAAGTTTTAGAACCGAAAAAATTAGGTGAGTTGGGGAAGGTTAGGGGTCGGGGTGGAGAGGGTAAAAGGGAGGAAGGATAGTTAGGGGGTTAGGGACCTGGGGAAGGCCCGATCGCGTCGCTGCGCACTTTTAAATAAAATCCCCTCCTTGCGCATGTGAGTGGGCACCAGCGCACACATGCACACATGCACACACGGATATAAAATCGGCTGCGCATGTGTGCACGGGTATCAGATTTTATAACATGCATGTAGTGGCACACGCGTTTTATAAAATCAGTGTGTCCTTTTTAAAATTTACCTTTTAGTCTCCTACATGCAAAAATTTGTTTAAATCCCACAATAATGAGCTATTCCAATGCACAGCAAATAATTACTGTAGAATTTCATGTAAACAGGCAGGTGAAAAAGCTTCTTAGGCCTGTTTTCACAAATAACTCCAAAATCAAGGAAATGTAGTTATCTTTTCTGCTGGACTGAGGGAGCGCTGCTTCTTGCACAGCAGACAGCTTAGTTAAAATGGCCTCAAGGCCCTTGTTAAGCCCCAAGTGTTTCCAAAAATTGAAGGTGATATCATTGGACCCTCCTCCCAGTTCAACCCCCGAGCCCCTCACAGGCCGCAAATGTAAAATTAAAATCCCTTTAAGAAATCCTGCCCCTGAAACCCTGCCTCGTTTCCCCAAAAAACATTAAAAAGCCAATTTGGGCTATTCTGTCTCTGCTGCGCATTTCCTATGCACATCTTAAAGAAATAGCTTAACTCATTCTTTACTCACAGACAGAAGGGGCTGTGTCTTCAACTGCTAATTTTATTAACAGGTAAAACAAATAAACAACCTCTTACTGTGCATAAAGTAGACATTAAAGCAACTAGAGCAATCTGAGTCACATAAATAAAGACAGGTAAAAAAGGATTAATCTGCAGAGCTAGTCAGATTATCTCTGAAGCACACAGAATGACCAGAGCTGACTAGACACGCAAGAGGAAAAAAACACCCAGCATACTCTGCTGCCAAATCAGAGGTTAACCCTTTAGAGCCAGCTTCACTGACCACAACAAAAGCAGTAAATGTACAGGTTGACCACCAGTTGGCATTATAACAATAAATAAAGGAACTTTATGCAGAATCAAAGTATGAACAATAGCATTATGAACAGGAACAGAAAAGCTACTGTGGAAGCAGGACACTGTGAAAGCAGGACAACAATAAACAAACAGAAAACCACCTGTGTGTGACAAAACTCTTCCCACCTGGAATTAAAAAATTCCACTATTATCTTTTCTTTAACTAAACAATAATTAATGTTGCAGTCAATGTAAGGAGTCCAGAGGGCTCATGCTTCTCAATGAGCCAAGGGAAGCACTGTTTCAGTGATGGGTCTAACAAAGTTCTTTACATTCTTTTGTCTGTTAGTAGTATTTCAACTTTATGGATCTTCCCATTTCCACTGGGCATCATCTTTGTGATAAGCCCCATTGGCCACTCATTCTATGGGGCTTGCTTGTCTTTAAGTAAATCAAGATTGTCCACCTGGAGTTCTGGTTTTCTGGGTTACCACGTACTACAGCCCTGCAGAGTTGTCAAGTATTCTCTCCTCCAGTGATCCTAAAAGGTATTGGCGAGGCATTGAACCTGTCACTATTGCCATTTGTAAAGGTCCTTGGAGTCAAACTCTCGAGGTGGTGCCAGATTCACATTAGTCTTCTGGTTAAGGATGGTAGCAGGAGTCAGGATGGTTGGAGACTCTGGGTCTGTCGATACTGGAACCAAGGGTCTGGCATTGATGATGGCTGAGACTTCAACCATCAGAATGGCCACAACCTCGTGAGAGAAATGAGTGGGGGTCAGACTTGGATCACATGCAGTCTAGAATACACTGTGCCAATCCAATCATACATTCCCAAATACCTTTCATGGGAGAAGAATGAGGGAAATTGAAGAACCAGGTGCATCTTTGGTCACTTACATATGCTAAACATCTCAATTTTGTTTGAGATAATCTTCAACTCTCTGAAGAGTCCAATGAAATGACCTACAGTCAGAGCACAATTGCTTTGCTGACCTTCTAACAGAGAAAAATCTTCAAAATACATAGATTAAACCAGATGTGTCCATGGATTCAATTACCTTGTTGTAAACAGCATGAAGGCTTATGCAAGCGAACATAATGGACCATTGTTAGCTGTTCCCTTGACCTTCTCTAGTCCTTTGTGAGATAACCCTCCATGATGCAAAAACATCTTCTACATAAGTGAAAGGTGGTTCATTATTAAATGGGTGACCTGCAAATAAGTCTGCCATATTTTGATTTTGTTGCTTGCCCTGCAGCTTATGGCACAGGATATATCCATGAATTATCAAATTGCACCAATAAGCCATAATCCTCCAGCTGAAATGGCCCCCTCTGTGAAATGTCATCCCTGAATTTTAACTTGCTCATGATAACATGTGAGCAGGATAGCAATGTAATGCCAACTGGGAATAATGAGAGGGTTTTGCCTCCCTTTATCCAATTTAGCGTTCTTCAGTCAACCACCAATTCTGTTAAGCCTTCCTCATCAATTATGGGGTTCACCTTCCAAAGGAGATTTACTTTAGGATATTATTTCTCATGTTGATGCATTTAATTTCCTCTATTTTCACTGAGGCATCTGGAAAGACACAGATTTCTCTGTATTGTGCTTCAGTGAGAGAAACAGAGGTATATGTGCTTGGAATCTGGAACTGATCAAGAGCTTGTAGGGAGACTCTCCATGCCTGTGTTGTGCTCTTTTCAGCAGGTCAGTGCCATCCACCTCTATAGGCACAGACTTTCCATCATCCATGTAAAAGTCCCTTTCTATACTCTCTGGTGTCTCTACCATACTCCATTTCTCATTCTTTTGCTGTTCTTTTGAGTCCATAGCAAGCCATGGCTGGTGATAGACTGTTGCCAAAGAAATGCATTGTCATACAGTACTCAATGTCACTGTTGATGTTAGTATTACGGTATAAGAATCTTCAGTAATTCCTATTAACTTCTTGGACCACAAAACAATAGAACATCTGCTTGATGTCAGCAGTTATAGCAATAGGTGCCTTTCTGAAGTGGATTAACATTCCTAAAAGGCTGTTTGTTAAGTCTGGTCCAGTAAGAAACACATCATTCAGAGAAACTCCTTGAAACTGAGAAGAGGAATCAAATACAATCCTGATAAGACCAGGTTTCTGAGGATGGTATACACCAAAGATAGAAAGATACCAGCACTCTTCACCTTCCTTCTGTGGCAGAGCTCGCTCTGCATGACCTTTGTCAAATATATTTTTCATAAAAGCCACCAAATTATCCTTTGTCTCTGGTTTCTTCTTCAGAGTCTTACACAAGGAGGCAAACTAGTACAGGGCCTTCTCTCTGTTACTTGGAAGGCAAAGCCTGGGCTTATGTTCTTAAGTGATGCTACCCATTTTTCATCTTTGAAGAATTCCTTATTCATTATCTTCAGGAATTCGTTGTCTTCCATTAATAAAGCAGGTTTATTATCATATCTTGCAGTCTTGACCACTGTGCTTCCAAGATCCTCATCACAGTTCTTTGTTGTGAAAGAGTTCAAGGAGGTCTGTGCAGCATGACCTGGTTGTTCTTGGAAGCCCGGCATTTCTTTAATGAAGAAATGATCAGGACATGGTATGCAAAATGTTGCATGTCCATTTTCTCGTTCACTGGTAGTGAAAGCATCAACACAATTTAGCTTGTGTACTCTGTCAATACAAACATCACTTACTATTATCCAGCCAAGGTCCAGTCTTTGTGCAAAGGGAGTGCTGTGAGGATTGTTGCATTGCAGATGAACCTTGTGAAGTTTCAGCATATCCCAACCAAGTAGCAGGATCTGTGCATTGTGGTCTAAAGGTGGGATAAAACTGGCTATAGCTTACAGGTGGGGCGGATAATATGCATCCTCTGGTGCAGGGATTTCACTTCTGTTGTTAGGTATCTCTTTATATGAGTAGGGAGAGGTAACTCAGTGCTCAAATCTACAGCTTTAATGATGTAACTATTCATCCTCTTTCCAGCAGTCTCTATTATCTCTGTACATGTTCTCAGTGTATATGGCCAGTTATCTTCCTGAATGTTAAGTCAAAAAACTCTGACCTGGCCAGTGATACATTACTTTGATTATCCATGATCGCTAGGGATGTGCAGCTAGAATTTTTTTTTGGTTCGTTTCACTTTTAAAATTTGTTTCCTATGTGTTTTTTTTGTTTTTGTTAAATTCCATTTTTACTTAGTGCACATTCATTCAAAATAGTGTGCACTAAATCGAAATAGTGTGCACTAATTCAAGCTACTGTTGTTATGGAGTGCTAGGAGAGCGATCCCACTTCCTGAGGGATGTGTGTCCTTGGGCCGCGGCTCGACCCCAGAGAAACTCTGAAGAGGTGCCGTGGGAGGCGTGGCATGCCCGTGCATGGGTTGGACAGGAGCGAGGCTGGACTGAAGACTGGTGTAGATGGCCCTCCTCCGGACTTGCACGCTTCGGAAGACCCAACAACGCAATGTTGGTCTTGTGAACAGTCCTCCGACCATTCCCAGCCCTTTCAGACCTGCCGCAGGGTACGGCACGAAGTGACAGGCCGGATGGAGGCCAAGGACTGGAACAGCAGGCAAACATCAGGACTGGACGAGGAGCTCCGACAGAGAACAACGAACACAGGACCTTGCAGAAGTGCTGGAACACAGACAACTCCTGGAGCGAAGGATCTCAGGAGTGACCAACTCCTTGCGAAGGCAAAGTCAGACTGGATGCTGAGCCCTTTTGTAGGGCTGATGAGGACAACGCCCAGGGAGGGGTCAGCAGGGGGGCCACACCTGGCTGGCCCTTGAAGAGGAGGAGAGAGGCGTGCACCCGCGCCCTAGGAAGCTGGAGAGAAGAGCGCTGGAAGCTGGTGGCATCCTCAGCCACGTGGAGGGCCCAAGGAAGCCCGGCAGGCAGCGGAGCAGCCCTGCCCTGAAGCTGGAGAGGTGGCAGGCTGCTGGAGCGGCTCCCAGCCGCGAAGACTGAAGCATGAAGGCATAGAGAGGTAAGGCTGGCTGCAGGGAGCTGTGGGAGACTGCAGGCACCGGCAGGGACGACCTCCCTGCCGGTTGAAGACCCCGGGAAGCCTGCAGAGCGTTGGAACACAGGAGCGGTGGCAGCTGTCCCAGCCGCATGGGAGAGCTCCCGGTGGCCCGACCCTGCTGCACAGGGCTGGAGGCAGCCGGGGAGGAGCCCGGCAATGGCAGCAGCGTCAGGAGCGCGGGCAGGACCGCAACAACTGTGCACTAAAAAGTTAGTGTGCACTAAAAACAAAAACAAACAAATTCACATCCCTCATGATTGCATATATCCTTACTGATCTCTCAGGATGTACCTTAACAAGGCATATTTTTGAGCAGGATCTGTCTTGTGCCCTTCTCCACAAACTTTAGTGCATTTGAGAATGACTTCTGTTCTTCATCTTCCTCCCCACCTTCCTTTCAGACTGGGTAGAAGTTGTAGGGAAGATGATTTTTGTAGTATCTGGGTGCAGGGCAGTAATATGTTTGTCACTGTCATACTCTGTGCAGTAAATGGCTGCTTTACAGTCTTTACAGAGGTGATCTGTGGAATCTCTGGAAAGCTGGCATGGATCCTCTGATGCAGTTCGACGAATTAAGTTCTTCCCGCCATCCTGCCCTGCAGCTGTTTCACTGATGTCAGCCTGAGACTTGATGTAATATGTCTGAGTTAGCTTTTAACTCAGCTTTCGTGCATGCAGCAGCAGCAGGAGCAGCATTTTACTCTTGCTCTTCCAATTCTGTTTTCTTGTGTGCAGCAGCAGCAGCAGCAGCAGCAGCAATCCAGTCGTCCTCCTTTGATCTAGCTCTTTCTAATTTTAAGGATGCCTCTTTCTTGCTACAAGATGCACATACCCGTGCGGCTTCCACTTCAGTATGTGCTCTGGCTTCATCTGCATTTATCAGCGATGTGTTCGAGCATGCTGATTTTGAGGATTTTGTTCTGCATCTAGAGGTCCTGGAGCGTTGCGATGTAGTTTCTATTGAACATCCCACTGGAGATTCTACTTCTGCTGTAATCTCTCTGACTAAACTGTCATGTCCCCCAATCAATAGTTTGCTGAACCTCTTACTGCTGCAAGCTCTTGTCCATAATGATTTGTGCTAGGAAAGAGAGATATTCTTGTGACAGGAACTGGTAACTTCTGTAAGTGGACCTAAATTAGCTCATAGCTCATTTATTTGCTGTGCATGTAATATTACACATATCATCCCGAGTCTTTTTCCATGATACAGGTCTCTGACAGTTTAGTAGTTTTCTCTGGCCTTTGTGAGAGTCGCAGTCTGCTTAGGCCTTCCATGTTCCTGAATTTGCTGAGGCAGGTTTTCAGCCTTCTGGAGACAGGACATGGCTGTTTGTGGCTTAGATTCTGCCATGATGCACTGTTTATGTATCTGTAGCACTGTTAACAACTTAAAAAGTAATTATTTTGCAGCAAGGATGAAATCTGACAGAGTTCAAATGGCTCTACTTAGAGTCCTGTTGTGGATCAGCTGGACACTCTCTGAGAAGTTCCAGCAGTCACTGGAACAGTGTGTCTGGAGCCTGAATTCTGCTCCTGGATTTGACTGTATGTCTGAAGCACAGCCACGAGGAGCGGCCTGGTTGTAGGGACATAGCCGCAGGAGTGAATCTACTATGGAGCCATTGTTTAATCCCTCATTTTGCTATTCTTTCAATATTGACTGTCACTTATTTGCAGATACCAAAAAATATGTTCAATTCATTGAATTCAATTTTCATGTTCAGTTCAGAAATTTACCAACAGGTTCATGGAATCCCTATGGGATCACCATTAGCTCCTACTACAGCAAACATTTATGTGGCACAATTTGAAGAAGATATTGTCTATAAATCCGAGTGGTGGCACGATATTGTAGTATGGGTTCGATATATAGATGATATCTTTTTTGTATGGAAAAGTACAAAAGAACGCCTTACATTATTCTATAATTGGATTAATATACAAAATTCTCATCTCCAGTTTACTATGCAGCAATCAGACTATCAAATTGCATTTTTGGATGTATTAATTCGATTAGAACAAGGCAAATTCAGCACAACAGTATATCGTAAACCCACAGATAAAACCTCCTGAAATTTCACAGTCACCACCCTTACTTTTTCAAGTGCGAGCTACCTGTTAGCCAATTTTTTTCGAATAAAACGTATCTGCTCCAACACGACAGATTTCGAAGCACAAGCTTTGATACTATGTGACAGATTTTTGGAACGTGGGTACCCAAAATCAGTGATAAAACGAGCTTACAAGTGGGCCAAATATTCAGACAGACAGGCCCTGCTACAATATAAACCAGTTATACAAGATCTTCAACTTGTTTGTGTTTTGAAGTAGACAGTAGCTACAAGAGTAACTGCATCATCAATTCGCCAACATTGGCAAGTTTTAGCGCTTCATGACATTTTTAAAGAACCTCCTCTCATTGTCACTACTCGTAGTGCTATCATCAAGGACAAACTTATTCATGCACAACCATGTCTCTTTGCCCAAAACTTAGCATGTGGCCATTACCAATGTGGCCAATGTTCACATGGTCAAAACAGCATTGATGGATCGGATTGGACGGAGCCATGCACAGGATACAAAGTGTCTCGCAATTCCAGTACCACATGTAACTCTGATCATGTGGTTTATGCCATCATTTGCCCCTGTCCTAAAGTGTACATAGGCAGGACCACTCATAAGATTAAAACAAGATTGAATGAACACAAGTCTAAATTAAATACAGTAACGTTGACCTCACCGATTGTCACACATTGTGTTCAGAGCAGGCACATGTTTCCTGATTTAAAGTGGACTGTCATAGATCATGTACAATTATCGCCAAGAGGTGACAATCGGGGAGTTTTACTAACAGACGCGAAGCATACTAGATTTTTACACTACAGACACAAGCTCCGCAAGGCTTAAACGAGGAACTCGATTGGGGTTCACTGATTTGACAAAAACGAACTGACGTCACAGCAACGCGGCTTGGGATTGGATGCACAGCTATTCTGCACCAAGGTTTAAAACCAGCCAGTACGGATCAGCGTTTAGTTGGGCAGAGTCTTTTGACTTGCACTGAAGGCTGTGAGCCGATTGGAATTTGGACTAACATCTTCATAATAATTTTGGAAAAATTAATACACCGAAGAATCCACAAGGAAATATCCCCTGAAGAAAGGTCCGACAGTGGATCTGAAATGCGGCTGCATCGGGTCATCATTTGATATCAGATAAGTCGGGACACTATGCAATTTTATAATTGTTGATAACAAGCTTGTTTTTAAAAAAAAAAGAAAAAAGAAATATTTTTCACCATTGGTGCACGTTATACACATGAAAAATAGGATGGAGGAGGATTGTTTATGATTATAACATGGTGAGGCCACCTGGTTGGGGTATGATATAAATATATGAAACTTTCCTTCCTTCCATAAAAATTTTGTTTTGAAGAAAATATCTCTTTTGGAGTGATCAAACAATTTTCTAAAATCTACATGTGGTCACCCAATAAGGGGTATATATTTGATAATTTGTTGCAAAAAAAGTTTTTTGAAGCAATAAGAGGTGATTGTTTTTGTATTTCTTAGTTGACTTATTTGCAGATGACATCCAACTTTGTGTTAAACTTGGATCCAACCACTGTCTGATGCCAGTAGCCTAATGACTCAACAACCATAAACTCAAACTTAATACCTCCAAATCTAAACTCCTCTGGCTATGGTGCTGAGGTTACCCCGCTATGGTGTACACCTTCACTATCAGGAACCCCCACCCCAGCCCAAAGACTCTGTACAAACATTAGGGGTTCAACTTGATCCTAATCTCACAGTGGAATCCCACATCACCAAGGTAGGCGAGAGTCTCCTTTATGTACCTCTGCCGGATTTGGCAATTATACAACTACCTTGATCAGTACAACCTTGTGTCGGTTATCCATGCACTAATCACCAGTTAATTAGATTACTGTAACTCTCTACTGAATGATATTTCCCTGACCTGCTTGAATCAATTACAACTTGTGCAAAACAGAGCAGCTAGAATCTTGGTAAGAGCCAAATCAACAGACCACATAAGGCCCATCCTTTACAAACTGTACTAGCTACCAAGTGAAACTAGGATTAACTTCAAAATCCTCTGCTTCATCTTCAAATGTGTGAACAAACTTTTGCACCATAGTATCTTTCCCATCTCCTTGCCTTCTACACTCCTGCTAGAGCGTTCCAATCCTCACAAAGGGCCCTTCTTTCTTCTGCACCCCTGACTTCAGCTAAACTGAACTGTGCAAGACTGAAGGCCTTCAGCTACTATGCTCCCAAGATCTGGAATGATGTTACACTACCCATCTGCCAAGAACCACTTCACTTCAACCAGGCCTTCTCTCAGCTGGCTCACTATGAAGAACAAAGTTTCCCTACCCCTAGACTTTATGTTATTATAATGTCACACAATGCTAACTAGTATTTCCATTAACACACTCTTTAATCCTTAATTTGATTATAATCTACTTTGAGACCATTCCTGATAAAAAAAAAAAAAAAAAAAGTGAAATAACAAATATTAGTAAATAAACAAATAAATAATTCTGCCTATGTATTTCTTATGCACAGCTTACACAAATGGATTAATTCAGAAAGAGGAGGATGCTTCTTCAAGTCCAAACTTTATTAACAGATAAAACAAATAAAAAAAGTCTTACTGTGCATAGACTGGAGATAACAGTGATCAGAGCAATCTGGGCCACAGCAATAAAGACAGGTAAAATGAGGATTTTTCTGCAGGGCTAGCCAGATTAGATACTAAAGCACACAGACTGACCAGAGCTGATGGGACAAACATAAGGAAAAAACACCCAGGATTCTTTGTTTCCAAGTCAGAGGTTAACCCTTTAGAGCCAGCTGCACTGATTACAGCAGATGTGATGAACATTCAGGCGCTCCACGAGTTGGCAGTATAGCAGTAAACTTTGCACAGAATAAAAGCATGATCAACAGCATTATTAATGGGAACAAAAAAGCTGCTGCAAAGCAAGACAACAATAAACAAACAGAAAAACCCTTGTTGGCACATCCCTACTATTTCTTTTTCATGAAAAGCTTACTCCATCAAAGCAGAGGTCTTCTTGAGGCAGGAACAATTCTCACTCGCTCCTGCCCTTCAGTGCCAGATTTCAAAATGGTGCCAGTAGACCTCATGAGCTCTTTTGCACGCGGTACGAGAGCTCATAAGGTCAACTGGCACTATTTTGAAACCTGGTGCCAGTGCCAGAAGACTACCCCTTCGATGGAGTAAGCTTTGGGAGTAAATGGAGTGCTCCAAATGGGCATTTTAATGGGTTGTCGGGAGCACTGGATGGAGCTTCCCAAAGAGAAACTTTACAAGGTTCACATTCAAAAGCATTGAGCCAGATAACTAAGACGTTATCTTCCCAGCTAAATGAAAATGTGGCCACTTCCTGGCTAAATTCTAGCTGAATAACTATTTATCCGGCTGGAATTTGGATAAGTCAGAGGCTCATCGAGAAGTCCTAAACATATCTGGCTAACTTTAAATTAGCCAGGTATATTCAGCATGGTGGCTGCACAGCAGCTGAATTTGTACCTCTACATTTACAGCCCATGAGGGGCTGAGGGGAGGGGAGGCAGGGCCATGGTAACCATTAGACAATTTCTGTTATCCTTGGCAAGGGCAGGGAGGAAGGCTCACACGGGCTGCAAGGCCCCTTTAACTGCATGCACCAGTTTCCAGATTCTGAATTAGGTTCGCACGTTGCCACAGCTGAGGTTGCACTAAATTCCTGACTGTGGCATTGTGAAAAAATTTTCTTGTGCAATTTGGCTACAGATGTATTAATTAAAATTACTTATATTTGGCCCCATCTGGAAATCCGTTCTAGGCAAATTACAATATAAAACATAAACATTGTCAATTATACAAATAAAATGATACAACTTTAAAACTCCTCAATGTTCATTTATAGTTCCTAGTTAAAACCTATCAATCTAAGAAAAAGCTTGCTAAAATAAAATGAGCTTTCAGCTTCTAATGGGACAACTTAAAAATCATTAATCGTATGACGTTTGACTGATAGTACATTCCACAATGCCAGACCCATCACAGAAAATGCTCGGCTATGTGTCTCTGAAATGCAGACTTCCCTACTGAATGGTAGCATTAGCAACTGCTTATTGGCAGAATGCAAAACACAAACAGGAGTATAGACTTAAAACAGGCGCTCTCCCTTAAAATCTTTAAAAACCAGGGAACCCATTTTTAAAAATACCCTTTGAGACACTTGCAACCAATGCAATTGCTACAAAATTGATGAACTATGATCCCTTAAAGAACAGGGCACTATAAGACTTGCAGTAGCATTCTGCAGAAGCTGAAAGCTTTCAAATGACATTTGGGAATCCCAACATAAAGGGAGTTACAGTAATCAGTTCATGTAAGAATAGAGGCCTGTACTACTGTCCAAAAATCTGCCTGTGATAAAATATGTTTCAGCCGTCTAACCATTATAAGTTTAAAAGAAGCTGACTTCATGCCTGCCTTTAGCTGGGGCTTCAGAGATAGCCTGGAATCTAACCAGACTCCTAAATCTTTCACTTTATCAACAAATAAAAGTGGGACACGATTAATTTGCAGCATGGATAAAATCTCAGAAAAAACTGGCCAATTAACCCACACAGCCTCTGTCTTCAAAAAATGTAACATTAACTACTTATTGTCCATCAAGCATTTATTGCTTGCAAACAATTAAGACTAATCTAACCTTCATTATAGAGGAAAGACATGTATTCACTGGGAGTAACACAATAGTATATCATCTGCATAAATCTTAAAATTAGCCCCATAAAAGGTAATTAGATCATAAAGCAGCTGCAAATATATATTAAATAAAATAGGCAAAAGTACAGAACCTTGAAGCATTCCCAACCAAATTCTTTTCCAAGATGACTGTTATCCCCATTTGTATTTGCTGATGACAGTCAGCCAAGAATAATTCAAACCATTTTAGTGTGCCCTCCCCATCCTAAGCATATGCAACCATCCAACAATCTTTGCACGCAACAGATCAACAAACCTCGCACTCTACCGTCCAGCAATCTTCACCTTCACACATGCAACAAACATCGCACTCAACCACTTTACAACTTAACACAACTCCAACAATGCTCGACAAGTTTGAGCCTACATCCACACTAGAAATAGAGAATATCCTCAAGAAGATAAAACCATCCTCTCACCCTGCAGACCATATTCCATCAAACACACTGAGTCTGATCACCAACACTATAGCCAAACCTGTCACAGACATCATTAACTGTTCTCTCACCCAAGGCCATGTACCTAACCAACTCAAGTTAGCCATGCTCAAACCGCTTCTGAAAAAACCCAACCTTCCCACCTCAGACCCAGCTAACTTCAGACCCATAGCAAACCTCCCTATGATAGCCAAAACTATGGAGAAAGTTGTTAACAAACAACTCACAGAATTTCTTGAAGAAAACAACATCCTCACCCCAAACCAATTTGGTTTTTGCAAGACGAGGAATACCGAATCGTTATTAGCCACTCTATCAGACGCTATTATCTTTAACCTAGAAAAAGGCCATCCTTGCCTCCTCGCTCTCCTTGATCTCTCATCAGCGTTTGATACTGTAAACCACCAGTGCCTCCTACAACGACTAACGGACATTGGCATTACAGGAGCAGCATTCAACTGGTTCAAATCATTTTTGGAAAACAGATCATACAAGGTCAAGATAAACAACAATGAGTCCCACGCCATCGAATCCAAAAGGGGAGTACTGCAAGGATCATCCCTCTCCCCGACTCTCTTCAATATATATCTTCTCCCACTCTGTCAATTACTCACCAACCTCAAGCTAATTCAATTTCTATATGCGGATGATATACAAATCCTCATCCCTATAGAAGACTCACTACACAAAGCTATGTCACACTGGAATAAATGTCTCTCAGCTATCAACAACCTTCTCACCAGCCTCAACCTAGTCTTAAACACAAAAAAAACTGAAATCCTCATTATAGCACCGGAAAACTATGTCCCACCCACAACTCTTAATACTAGCCAAAGCCTGGATACCTTTTCACAACAAGTAAAAGACCTAGGAGGAGTCATAGACAGCGGATTCAGCCTCAACAAATTTGTCAATAACACTACAAAAGAATGTTTCTTTAAACTTCAAACCTTAAAGAAACTAAAACCACTCCTGCTATACAGAGACTTCCGCATGGTACTACAGGCCATCATACTCCCAAAACTGGACTACTGCAACTCCCTCCTTCTAGGCCTACCAGCATGCACCACAAAACCACTTCAGATGGTCCTTAATGCCTCAGCAAGAATCCTCTCAAATGCCAAAAAAAGAGATCATATTACCCCAATCCTTCTTCATCTCCACTGGCTCCCAATTAAATTCAGGATCCAATTCAAATCCTTAATGATGATACATAAAGCCTTGTACAACATCGCACCTCTCAAGCTAACATTCCAAATTCAGCTACACACATCCATGAAACCGACCAGAAGCGCTTATCAGAACAGACTAATCACCCAACCAGCTAAATCCGCGATGAGAAAACGCGCCCTATCCACAGCGGGCCCTTCACTCTGGAACTCACTTCCCACAGACCTTCGCCTTGAACCATGCCACAAAGAAACTTAAGACTTGGTTATTTAAACAAGCATTCCCGCAGAGCTAAGAGCAGGTCACATATCATCCGTTTACCCCAGCATATTTCACATAACTTGTTATCTTATTTACTGTTACTTTTCATGGATGTTTACTTTTAGTTATTTATTTTTATTTATTTATTAATTGTTATTTTATCTATTTATTATTACTTCTTAATTGTTAACATTATTATATATATTTTCCTGTTATTTGGATTAACCATGTTCATTGTAAACCGCTAACTTGAAGCGATAGTTACTGTTCATTGTAAACCGGGGTGATATGTATATTATACAGGAACCTCCGGTATATAAATCCATAAATCAATAAATAAAATAAATAAAATATGCAACCTGCCAAGTAAAACAGAGTGCCTCACAAAATCAGAGGTAGCAGATCTGGCCAAAAAAATTATAAAAACCACTCTCCCATGATCCAATTCTTGTAGCAGGTAATCTGTTAGAGACAGACTGTGCCTACCATGAAAGTTATATTGATGGGGATTTAGAACTCTGTTACCCTCCCAAACATGTTTCAATTTTATTAAGATCACTTTTTCTAAAAGCTTCCCTAAAGTGGGGAGTTTAGAGATAGAACTTTAACTAGGAGGTCAGAGGCCTCAGAGAGCAAACCAGATTTTTTGGCAATGGCAGAGCCAGTGCTTTTTTAGGAGAATCAGGAGCTAAGTCATCTACTAATGACAGGTTGATAAATGTGGTTAAATCTTTATTAAACAACTGTTTTAGTCCATGAAGTCCAGAGCTCATTGTCATCCTTAGAAAAATCCTTGATTCTCAGATTTCCTTTTCATTTCTTCTTTCCTCTTTTCCTAATATACTATCTCCCTCATTTCTGTCTTTCTCTTTCCTGTACCCTCTTCCCATTGTTCCCTGCCTCTTCTCAGATGATTTGTTGTCTCTATATTATTCTTCTCTGTAATTAGGGCTGCCTTAAAACTAACTGAACCCAGATTTTTGGGTGTATAGTGAATCTGATATGAATTACATTGAAGGATGGAATTTGGTTCATGTTCTATGAAGTTTCATTCACCAAAATTTGTATGCTGAGGCTTGACAAGATCTGCTAGCCTTAACCAACATCATCCATAAACGTTCTGATCAAGGTGGCAACTACCTCTTAGTCCTTCTTGACCTTTCCACCACATTTGGTACTGTTGACCACCGACTTCTACTACAGTGTTTAAGAGACATCAGTACTGAGAACACTGATATTGAATGTTTCAAATCATTCCTAACCAACCGATCACAGTCCATCTCTTGAGCCAATAAAACATCCACACCGAGGGATCTCATGTCATCTGTGCAGTGCCCCAGGTTTCAGAGCTTTCCCCAATCCTCTCCAATGTCTACATCTAGTCATCTATGCAAGCTGTGCCCTCATCCAATCTTTCAACATCAAATTACACCTATTTGTTAATGATATCCAGCTTTGCATTAAAACAGGGAATGACCAAACTGCAGTCATCATTAATCTTAATGACTGTCTCTCAGCAGTGGTCCTATGGCTTAAGAAACACAAACTCCAGCTAAACTCCTCCAAGTCTGAATTCCTTTTGTTAACTATCCAGGGCATTCTCTATTAACTGTTATCCTTATCAGGAATTCCTTCACAACCTAAAAACTCTGTACAACTCAACCAGCATCTCACAATGGAAACCATCTTAACATTCGTAAAGACCTATTTTATGCACCTGCTTTATATGAGATTTTCAACTACATAATTACTTCAAGAAATGTTACCTAGCTACTGTCATATACTTACTGATCACTAACTTTCTCTTCTATGACTTTGCACAATATAATCTCAAATGCCTCCAATATTTACAATACACAGCTGCTAGACTTTTGGTAGGGACCAAATCCACTGACCATTTTATGCCAATTTTTCATCAGCCAATTTTACATGGCACTGACAGACACTGAAGTGACATCATTTTGGCATCACTCAGATGGGTCAGTACTGCTATTGTTAAAGAACACCAGGTGGGGGCTGGAGCAACTGGGCATTGCTTGTGCACTTTTGAAGCACCGTACCATCAGGAAATAAGTTAAGTGAGGACCAAGGAAGTCCCTTCATCCAGTCCTGCCAATTTTTTAAGAGAAGAGGGGGATCAGAGGGCTCTAGCCAAGCTGGGTCCAGACCTGGACCTATTTTGCAAAGGAGAGGAGAGTCAGAAGGGCCAAGGGGGCCTTGACTGAGCCCTACCTGGACTCTCCAGGGTTTATGTTGGAGCAGGAAGGAGAGTTGAAGGGTCTTTAGGAGGCCTTTATTAAAATGTTGACTCCCCCGCCCCCACAAAAGCAAAAATATCTAAACATTTTCAGGTATTTTTTAAATTGGACATTTTCATTTCATTCCATTTGGAATGAACAAAAAATGGTCTCATTCATCCCATTTTACCTGTTTGGGCATAAGGAATGCACAATCCCTAAAAGACTAATCAACCATTATGAAACTAGAAGATAAAAAGCTTACTATTCCTGCACAGGGCAAAACCAGAAAAAAGTCTGGAGGAGTTTGATGGTGACCTCAGATATGGGTATAGAACAAAAGAACCATCTAGAAGCTAGAAGAAGGAGGTCCATAGTGAACCTGATATAGTTTCCCTACATCATCAGTTTTTAGGATAAGTGGGGGGAGGGAGGGAGGCACATTTGGAAACTGACTTCCCTTTAGCTGTGCCTGTGCTGAAACATCTCACTGCAAAACGACAGACAAGTACCAATTCCTCTCTCATCTAGTGGAGGGGAAGACATTTGGCATACGAAAGACTGCCTTCTCAATGTCACTTGGGTGCCCCAAGTCATTTAGACTAAGACTCAGGTCAGTAGTGAACCATGGAGCAAAGTAATCAGACTTTCTCTTTATTGGTTTGCTTGGAAATGCATCCAAAACTGGGTGGTATAATCCATTGAAGGCTAAATACTGGATGAGACCAATAGTCAGTAAGGGAATTTGAAAAGAACTATGAAGAAAGAGTCCAAGAAAGAATGCAGATCCATGCGGTATGCTTGAAGGATTCAAACTGGTGGTATAGTTGGTTGGATCAAGATGGCAGATCACTGGTGTCATGTGTAACTAATTTTGACACTAAAGGTGTGGATTAAACGTCAAAGCAGTAGGACTAAAGGCAAAAATAATGTGAAGCACCTAAAGAAGAGCAAAATAGTAGGAGAGCTGGTGTTAAAACTCCAAACCATAGGTGGAGAGCGATACAGCAAGAAGAGTGGCATGAAAATCCCAAGTTACCTAAAGATGGGTAAAGCGGTACCAACAGAGGCATAAACATCCCAAAGGCCATGAAATGTGCTGCAAGCGCATAAAGCATTGGATCAGCATAGTAAGACCAGTTGTCAGAAAGTACCATAAGGGAATTTGAAAAGAACATTGAAGACAGCAGGGCAGAGATAAAAACACCCAAAGGTACCAAGAGAGGTGCAAAGCCGCAGGAGCACTGACATGGAAAACTCAAACCATAATTACAGAGCAACACAGGAAGAAGAGAGATATGAGCATCCCAAGACACTAAGAAGCCCAAAGAGAGGCATGAACACCCCAAGGATATAAAAGAGGCAAAGCAGCATCTGCAGTGGCATGAACACTCAATAACTGAAAGGGAGTATAGCAGCAAGCTAGGGGTTTTTTAAGCATTAAAAAACACTCAGTAGTGTGGATAAACTGTATATATACACATAAAGCATAGAGTCACTTTGTTAGAAAAAAAAACACTCAGTGGCATCAATACACCCAGATATTGAAAAGACGGGTAAGGCAGGAAGCAAATTAGTCAGCAGCCCATGGCATAGAATGAGGGGTAAGACATTAAGTACAGTGGCATCAGTGCCCCAGAGCATAGAGAGAGGGGTACGACTAAGGCAAGAAGAGCAATATCAAAACCCCAACTCATAAAGTGTAGAGCAGGACAGCAAGCAGAGTGGGATCAACATCCCAAGGCAAAAAGTAAGGAGTAAGGCAGTAAAAACATTGACATCAATACTGCAAGACATAGAGTAAGTGGGTAAGGCAGGAAAAAGAGTTTCAACAAAATCCCCAAACACCAAAAAAGGGGCAAAGGCCACCAACAATAGTGGCAAAACCTTCAACAGCATTGAGAGAGGGACAAAGCAGCAGAAGCAATGACATCGGTACCCCATGAGAGGAGCAAAGGCGTACTGGGACAAAGTCCATGCCGTGGACCTCAGACATTGGGCTGGGCCTGATCCCTGGACCTTGCCCCAATCACATGGCTAGAGCAAGGTCAGGCTGGCACCATTTCAAAAAATGGTGCCAACTGGGCCATGTGCAAGGGGGTGCCCTGGCCCACCCAGGGACCTGTTCTGGATTTTAAAGGATCGAGCATGTAGGAGGGGTCAGGGGGTAGGGTGCGATTCCTGGGGTGTGGGGCATGGCAGGGTGCAAAGGGTCCTGGAAAACCTTTTTCTTTTGGCAGTTGGGGTGGGAGGGGCTATGGGGGTCCTAGACAAATTTTATTTTTATGTTGAGCAGTTTGAGGGTGCAAGGAAGGCCACCCATAACATCTTATTTATTTTTAAGCATTTGGGGGATGGGGGCCACATGGAATATCTTATTTATTTTTTGAGCACTTGGGGGAGGGGTATGGGGACACTATCGCCGCACAGGTACCTATATTTTTACTTTTGGCCAGTTGGGGCCACCTCAAGTGGCAACCCCAGGTTGAGCCGGGAGTCAGCACTGACCCCCACTCAACCTTTTCTCGAGCCGCAGGGCTTTTTGTTTCTTTGGGTAGGGGCCTTTATCCTGCGAAGTTTGGCCGTGAGACAAAAGTATGCGCCATAGAGCGGTGATGTTTTTTACGGGTAGTGGCTCTAGATTGTAAATCCTCTGAGGATAGGGAAATACCTACTATACTTGAATATAATCCGCTTTGAAGTGCTGAAAAGTGGAATATAAATGAAATAAATAAAATATTCCACTATTGTGAAACACAGATCAATCTGTGCTTCAAAGTGCAGCTAGATAGAGACATACTCTTACCTAAGTGGAATGCTATAGTAACTCTTTAATAGTTGCATATTGAGATTATAGTATCTCCTCTGACAATTTAGCAAAAAGGAAACAGCCCACCTTTTTTTTTTCTATCTAAATGATTTTCTAAACTTTTTCTTTCACCCTGATAAAGAGCTTCAGAATCCAAATCCCTGTCTGAAATCCAACAGAGAAATGACTAAGCAAGGTCAAAGTTACATTTTTCTTTCAGTTTCAGGTTAAAAAAATAAGAAAGTCATGCTGGGACAGATTGGTTGAAAAAAATGCTTCTTTTTGGAAGGAATGAAATAAACAAAAATGGACTCTTTCGTCACATTTTACCCATTTGTTTCAAAGAAATGTGTACCCCCCCTAATGTGCATTAAGTCATTTCTATTCTCAGATGATAGAATACTATTCATGCAGATCTCTGATTGCTGATGAGTGATCATGTTTCATTATAATATATTTATAATGGGCCCGATATTCAAAGCATATTAGCGCTATTTAGCTGTATAAGAGGGACTTGTGCGGCTAAGTAGCAGCTGCTGAATGTACGCCTACATTCAGCGGCAGCCACTTAGCCATATAAGTCTCTGGTACAGCTAAAAGTTTCATGTACAAGAAAGTAGGTATGTACTGTGTGGATTGGGAGCAGAGAGACTTAGCTGTATAACTTATTCGGCTAACTACCGATATTCAGAGTTAGCCACATAAGTGTATGTGTATGTTTAGACATTCCATAGAGCAGGTCTAAACTTAGCCAGGTAAACTTATCTGGCTAAGTTCGTTTATATACATGTATAGTCAGCAACTTTGCCATGCCGCTGAATATACATCATAACTTAGCTGGATACGTTCTAACAGGCTAAGGGGGTCATTTTCTACCGCACGCGAAAAGTCCCTTTTCGCAAGTGATAGCATGCTGGGGGTGGAGTCAGGGTGGTGAGGGGAGGAGTCAGGGCGGTGAGGGGGCGGACTCGTCGATGTCTTTGCTGGCGGCGATAAGGTTAGTAACCTTATCGTCGCCAGTAACGCGCAGAATAGCACCACCTTTCATGGTGGTGCTATTCGGTGCGAAAGCCGGCAGCAAAGACACCGTGGTGGTGCAAAGGCTGCCGGCTTTCGCAGGCCTGCCCCCCCCCCCCCCCGTTTTCGCAGGATTCATCATTATGCGATAGAATGATGAATCCAGGCCTAAGTTACTTACATGGCCAGCTTTGAATATCTACCCAATTATAATTAAGCAATAAAGAGGGAAGTGTGGCTTTTGTGGGATGTTACCTTATTTTCTGATATTTGCTGGTCTCTACAATTTGGTGATGCCAACAACAATATGGTAGCAATAGTTTTATTAATGTTATGAAATTCTGCCTGCTCACATTTAACGTTCATTTAAAACAAAAAATCACTAGCTTGTTATGACACATTTATTATATACACAACTCCACCAGTTTTAAATTTGTTTCAAAGTGCAACTCATTGAAATCTACTTTGTACATTGTTTAGGTCTGGTACTGCCATAATTTTTATACTGCTGTTTAATATCACAATGGTCATACGATTTATTCAGCCAAATCAGATGACTGTATTTTTTTCTATTTAACACAATTTACAATAAAAATTACTTTAATCTAGAAAAGCTAGTTAGGTTGAAAAAATATTAAAACATCTTTTACTAACAAAACTTTGAAGACATTCTTATGAACTTGTCTCTACCATGTGAGCGTTACAAATCAGATAGTATGATATAAGACTAAGAGCTTATCTTTGTTTTCTTAGGGTGTTGGTGGTACTTCAGGACCCGTAGGTGATCGTGGTAAAGTTGGTTCCTATGGAGCAAAGGTGGGTTAGTATAGCAAATATCAGTTCAGAAAACTTTGGCTGCCTACTGTAATACAATCTGGAAAAAAATGAATGTTCAGAAACCAACCACATGATCATCAAACTAAATGAACCACTGAACATATGTGCCAGGACCACTATATCAGTGCATTTCAAAGTCTGATAAATCTATTCCTTTCTCCATACTGGTTCACAGCAAATGGAGTGTGCAAAATGCACTTGTTCTGCATCCCTCCATTGCTTCAGAATACTCTTAGGACTAATAGTTTTCTTATACATTACTATTGTATCTTTGGACTGGTTGAGGCCTTGGAGTTGAAGGAATTAGAAGCAGTAGAAAGATGTGGGTATATATTTTCTTTATTATGCTTTGATTAACCAGGAGCTCATGGGAGCTTAATACCTGTACTTATTTTGCAGAAGAAGCTAAATAACAGTATACAGTTTTGTTTTTAAAGTCTTTGCAAAGCATTAGTAAAAACATGGAAATAAGGTATAGATAATATATATACATAAGTAATGAGATAATTAAATATAGAATGTCAAAATGCAAAACAACAGAGGAAGGGGAAGATCAGCTATAATACAAAAGGTTTGAGCTCCAGCTGCAAATTTTTCTCTTTCTTTATGTAAGAAAAATCAAAATGACTTTAATTGTGATATGTTCTATAGTTAGTGTTATAAACCACTTTGTAGTCTCTGGGGAGAGGCGGCTAATAATGGAAGCCCATCTTACAATGTTTTTCCCCCACAGCCCTAGCATTCTCCCTCTCCCCATCACCAATTGTAGCCCCCTACAGTTCCAGCACTTCCCACCTGAGCACCAACTCCAGCCCCCTGCAGCCCTAGAGCCCTCACTCCAACTCAGCACAGGTCCCCTTCGAACATCCCAAGCACGGTCCCCGACAGCTATGCAATACCCTCCACAGCATCAGTATTTCGACCCACCGAGCACAGGTTCCCTCCTAACCGTCCAAGTGCAGGCTTTCCCACAGTTACAGCATGCCCACTACAGTCCCAGTATTTTCCTCCCTCCTAGAATGGACCCCCCCAAACTTAAAACACAGTCCTGGTACTCACACCCCAACAGTGACTCACCCCTGCTCCCGTGCGAGTGGCTCCTGGATATCTAGCACAGCTACCAATGCTGGAGACCCAACTGTGGGCAATGGGAGGACCTGTGACTGGTGCGAGTGCAGGTGATCCCAGAGATGTGATTTTGGGGAGGAGGAGAGAAGCTGGAAGAGCCAACATCAGAGGACCACATTCACCGACACTCTGTTTTCCCCAGGGCTGCACTGTCACTCAGCCTATGTCTGGCCACCCTGACACTTGGCTTCCTGCTGGCCCTATGGTAGTGTTTATCACTTAAAACAGATAATCCCAAATGTTTACATCAGACGCGTTACATTGAGGTTTATTAGTTTTAACTGGTAATCAGAAGCTCTGCTTTTTTGTGCAGGGTGAACCTGGGGATCCTGGAAACAAGGGACCAGATGGACCACCTGGACCTCGTGGAGAAACAGTAAGAACTGTCCCACTATCTGTTTTGTCTTGACTTTTAGTTCTTATTGAATTGTTGTATTTATTTCCTAAAGGAAAAGGAACAGATAAGATAATATGTATAACACTAAGCATTTTTACCATAAACACTGAAAAGGAACATTGCCTTAGTAGATGTGGTGCATAGATATAAGGAAGGTAAATAATTGTAAACATGGACTGGAAAATGGTTTTATATTGGATCACACTACAGAATAGGTTCTGAGAAGCGGCATGGAATTTATTCACCTCATTGTCCTGTTCTCTTAATGCTCTGCCTGTGTAGGCTAGAAAAGAAGCAATGATCAATATTCAAAAGAAAAATATAGATAAGATCATATCTCTGAAAATGGAGATAAACATCTAAATTACTTCCTTTGGATGCTTCTATGAGGGCTGAATTATCTGATCTCTGATGTTGGAGAGCAGCAGTCCTGAACTGCATTTCAATGCCAATGATTCAGATAAACTCATACAAAACAGGAAATAAGAATTAATTCTCTTGTGAAAATACTTCATTAAACTAACCACATCGCCATAAATTGGCAGAACCAGCTTAAGGCCCGATTTTAAAAGGGCAGTATGTGTAAACACTGGGGGTTATGCCTGGTGGTCCAGCGGGGGTCCAGGAGCGATCTCCTGCACTCGGGCTGATGGCTGCCAGTAATCAAAATGGCGCCGATAGCCTTTGCCCTTACTATGTCACAGGGGCTACCAGTGCCATTGGTCAGTGCCATTGGTCAGCCCCTGTCACATGGTAGGCGCACAAGATGGCGCCAGCCATCCATTGCTCCTACCATGTGACAGAGGCGCCAGCCATCCATTGCTCCTACCATGTGACAGGGGCTGACCAATGGCACCGGTAGCCCCTGTGACATAGTAAGATCAAAGGCTATCGGCGCCATTTTGAATACCGGCAGCCGAGGGCATGAGTGCAGGAGATGGCTCCTGGACCCCCCACTGGACCACCAGGGAGTTTTGGTAAGTCTTGGGGGGTGTCAGGAGGGTGGGGGGTTTGTTTAAATTTGCTCCTTTAGACGGCCGAATAATTCGGTGAAGATTCGTTGTATTCGTGGGGAATCGCGATGCGTTTCGCTTCCCCATGAATACAACAAATATGGCCCTATAAGTTGCAGATTACCAATACGTAGGAAATGAATGCACACCCCTAAAATCTATACCTAGCCCAGCTAAGAGATGTCATGGGGTAATAAGTAAATATTAAACAATATAGCTGAAAGCGATGATACTTGAGGGGCACCTGTAGGAATAGTGTATTATTCAGAACTATATGGACCAATATTTACCTGTTGAGGATGCATGGGATAAAATAGGCTGTACTCATGTACATGTGCACACAATTTTATATGGACGCGTGTATGTGTGCACAAATGCCGCCACTACCGCATAAGTGGAGGGATTTTAGTAGACATGTGCACTGACGCAATTATCTATGTCCCCAGTTCATTCCCAGTTCACCCAGGTAAAGGATAGGACTTCCTAACCCACCTAGTTAATTAGCCTCTCTTTTATCCTGTTAGCCTCTACCCTTAAAACCCCACTGACTAGCCTAGTTTTTTTTTGTTTTAGGACATACATTCCATCCATAGCAGAAGTAAAGTTACGTGGTAGTGGACCCTGGCGCACGCCTGTGCGCATGTAATTATTTGTGTGCTGGTTTCATTCATAAATCCCAGAACGCCCAGACCATGCCCATGCCCCGCCCATTTTATGGGAAAACGTTTTGTGTGCATACTGGGAGATATGCGCGTACATAGGCACCTTTTAAAATCTGCACGGTGCACGCCGGCCTGACTTCTAAGTGAATCCCCAGACTTTTAAAATTTACCCCAAAGATTTTTCTTCCATTTTGTGTCTATGGGAAAAACTCTTACTGAATCAGGTGTGATACATTACAGGAGGACCTTGCAAGACTGGAAGATTGGGCATCCAAATGGCAGATGAAATTTAATGTGGACAAGTGCAAGGTGTTGCATATAGGGAAAAATAACCCTTGCTATAGTTACACGATGTTAGGTTCCATATTAGGAGCTACCACCCAGGAAAAATATCTAGGCATCATAGTGGATAATACTTTAAAATCGTCGGCTCAGTGTGCTGCAGCAGTCAAAAAAGCAAACAGAATGTTAGGAATTATTAGGAAGGGAATGGTTAATAGAACGGAAAATGTCATAATGCCTTTGTATCGCTCCATGGTGAGACCGCCCCTTGAATACTGTGTACAATTCTGGTCGCCGCATCTCAAAAAAGATATAGTTGCGATGGAGAAGGTACAGAGAAGGGCAACCAAAATGATAAAGGGGATGGAACAGCTCTCCTATGAGGAAAGGCTGAAGAGGTTAGGGCTGTTCAGCTTGGAGAAGAGACGGCTGAGGAGGGATATGCTAGAGGTCTTTAAGATCATGAGAGGTCTTGAACGAGTAGATCTGAATCGGTTATTTATACTTTCGAATAATAGAAGGACTAGGAGGCATTCCATGAAGTTAGCAAGTAGCTTATTTAAGACTAACTGGAGAAAATTCTTTTTCACTCAACGCACAATAAAGCTCTGGAATTTGTTGCCAGAGGATGTGGTTAGTGCAGTTAGTCTAGCTGGGTTCAAAAAAGGTTTGGATAAGTTCTTGGAGGAGAAGTCCATTAACTGCTATTAATCAAGTTTACTTAGGGAATAGCCACTGCTATTAATTGCATCAGTAGCATGGGATCTTCTTGGTGTCTGGGTACTTGCCAGGTTCTTGTGGCCTGGTTTGGCCTCTGTTGTAAACAGGATGCTGGGCTTGATGGACCCTTGGTCTGACCCAGCATGGTAATTTCTTATGTTCTTATGTTCTTAGGTGCTAAGTTAGGTGCTTCGTACTGAAAATCAGTGCTAAGCACTTAACTATTTTCCCTGCCTAACTTTACCTCTGTAGCCACAAACCTTTTAGTGCCCTAAATTTAGGAGCTTAATGAAACTAGAAGCCTAAATTTAGGAATTCAGCCCTAGGCTAGTATAGGAACTTGTCTCCAAAAGTTAGGAACCTAAACCCTTTGAAAATTGGCCTCTCAGATTATGAACTGTTGTAGCTCCTCCTGCAATGCATAATATATACACTTTTTTGCAATTCTCAGGGAGATGATGGGCGCGATGGAATTGGTGGTTTAGGACCTAAAGGCAAAAAAGTAAGTTAACTTCAATATGTTTAATTTAATTTTACTTTTCTATCCTGCTTCTTATAGTCCTCCAAAATGCAGTTTACAGAGTAATCTAAAAAATGTATATTATATAAATACAATTAAAATATAATTCATAAATAAAATGCAAATCATAAACGCAGATCAAATATGTGCTACTCATTTAGATAATGAAAATATTTTTTTTATAAGAAGGCCTATGAAGCACAGAGACTTCTTTAAAGGAAGTGCATTCTTTACAAAGCTCCCTCTTATCTTAACTGTAATGCAGAGTTCTAGTAACTCTATTGGTCCTGAAGGGAAGTGGAATCCTTTCAGAGGTTTTAAGAAATCAGTATGCAGAAACGACTAAACATGGAGGAAGAAAAAATGTATCAAGATGAATTATAGCCACTGAAAAAGATTTTTCGAAATACAGATGGGCGTAAAGGCGAGACTGAATGATTATAACAAAATTGTAAAACAAAGAGTTTTTCACAGTGGTTCTTTTATTCACCAGTGTGAAGGGTGCTGCTGATAGATATCGGCTGTCAGATGGAAACTAGCTGATAATGGGCTCTGTTTGGTATTGGTATTACATTCCATCCTGGTACTCCAGTCCAGTTCATGACACGTGGGTAATGTCCCCCTACCAGCAGATGGAGGCAGACAATACTCTTTTCCTCTGTGACCTCACAGGCTCTACTTAAAGGTGGTGCTCAGCAGTAGGAATCCAGTACTTTCTGCCTCCAGCAGATGGTAAGTTGGGCTGATGCAGCAACCCGATGTTGGATCTGTGATCAGACCCTGGGGGCCAGGCCACTGTTTTATCACCAGCAGTGCAAGCCTATCATGCCATTCCTGGCTCCTGAGGGGATGTCTGTTTGAACAGGCTGGGAGAACAGCTTAAGAAAAACAAAACAAACAGCAAGAAATTCAGAAAACAAAGATCAGATACGTTTTGTGGGGGGTTTTCTCCACTTCTGAGAGGGAGTTTTTCCTGTTTACCCAGTCTTCCTCCCTCCACCATCATTCCTTCAGGGAGGGCTTATGTGTGTGCACTGCTGAAGTCATTTAAAGTTTAAAAAAAAAAAAAAAGAAAAAGAAACTGCAAAGGTTTGGAGAGCACACAGAGCAGGGGGAGATCCCAATCTGCAGAGTTCTGACTTGGGGGTACATCAAGGTGCATGTCCCGCTACTCGGGGGAAACTGAGGGTGTATGAGGCAGCTCCAGGCAGTTTGGATAGGGCCCATCCATGGCACATGGTGAAGTAGGCCTTTGGGGTGCTCCGGGCTGCCACTGAGAAAAGGTTCAGTTATCTTGCCTGCACCTGGTCTGGAGAGAAGGCTGGGGACTGAATCGTAACAGCAGTGAACCCTCCTCTGTCTCCCACTGGTTTTTTTTCAGGCCGCTGAGCATCAAGGACCCTGACATGAAGCCAGCAGCCATTTTGTATATTTCCACGTTTTTAGACTGGAGAGTTAGTGAGGTGGCAGTGATCTTCCAGGAGGGGGGTGATTTTCCTCTGGTTTTGGCCCCAGGCAGTTGAATGGGGGTAGCCCTTCTTTGACTTCGGGATCCTGGAGGGGATTTTCCCCAGAATTTTTCCAATTTCTTCATCGGACCTTTTGTGCCTTTACACGGCTTAGAGAGGTACCATGGATAACTGGTGACACGTCCACAGTAGAGCTTCCGAATCCTCCTCCAAGCTTCTGACCAAAAAGGGGCCATTGAAGCACTGGGGCCCTTGTGTGAGGACTCCGGGGATGCCAATAGTTCTCTCCTCTGGAGGAGGGAGGAACTTTCCTTTGGGCCAGAGGATGACACTATAATTGGTCTGTTTCATAGGGATGAGATAGTTCCCTGTTTACGGTAGTGAGAGTCACAAACTCAGGAGACTCCTGTGCAGCAATGGTCTCAAGTGGAAAACGTTAAGACTGTTACTGCCTTTCCAATCCACCTGGTTGTGGGGGAGCTGATATTAGTGGAGTGGAAGTCCATGGAGTCAGGTCTGTGGGGAGATACGCTTCTTCATTGGCTGTATCTATTTATCTATCTATTTATTTATTTATTTTGCGTCGTTCTGTTATTTTCAATCACGGTGGTTTACAGAAAAACAGTTAAAAAACAAAACTTTCAATTAGCACATATTAAAATATTAAAATATAAAATAAATCTAATCAATAAAAGACAGAATACAACAGAGAAGAGCAAAAATGTCCTGACTAATTTTCTTTCTCCTTTAATTACATAATTGATTCACTCTCAAATGCTTGAATGAAAAGCCATGTTTTTAGGACTTTTTTGAAAATTTTTGCACCCTTAATTCTATTGGCATGGTGTTCCACAGTCTTGGACCTGTTATTGGCAGTGTTCTCTCTCTTACCTCACTTAGATGGGTGCTATGAAGTGAGGGTACACTCAATAAACCTTTATTCGCAGATCTCAAATTGCATTGCGGGGTGTGAAAGTGCAATGTAACACTCAGCCAATCAGTATTTTTCTCGTTCATGATTTTATGGATTGTACATAATTCTTTATAATGGGTGCAATATTTTATGGGTAACAAGAGTAAAGATTTTAATACTGGGGTAATATGATCATACTTCTTACTTCATGTAAGCACCTTGCTATCGCATTCTGCAACATCTGCAAGGATCTCATAATAGAAGTTGAAAGTCCTAATAAAAGAGAATTACAATAGTCCAGATTTGAGAACATTTGTAATGTTCTACGAAAATCCTCTTCGGTCAGTAGAGGTTTTAAGTGTTTTAACAGTCATAGTTTATTATAACCTGTTTTGATCTCATTGTTGATGTGTTTCTTCATTGTTAAATTATAATCAATTAAGACTCCTAAATCTTGAGAAAATTCAACAATTTTGATATTCTGTAATCGTATAGGGAAAGACAATGAAGAGTTCATTGTCTTCTGTATCCTTTCCTTTTGACAGCGCTACAAAAGATTTTTCATTCAAGTTCCGGTGGTGGATGCTCTGGTCACAACTGTGACCAGACATACTGCCATTCCTGTGGAGGGGGTTCAGTTTTGAAGAATTTGCAAGATTGAGAGATGCAGCCCCCTCTGAGAATCCTATTTATCTCGTTGGCCACCTTGATCCAGATATTTATTTATTTATTTTATTTGAGGTTCTTTATATACCGCCATTCGTTTAGTAACATCATGCCGGTTCACATTCAACAATATTTTAGCAGCAGCGCTAGAACAGATAGAAATTAGCGGCAGTGCTTTACAATTATCTGTCTTCAGCTCTGGTGGTCCAGGCCCTTCTTAGCTGGATCCAGCAGTACCCAGAGAGTGAGGAAGTCACCAGGATGTAGTCCATCATGGCTTTCTTGGCAGGTGCACTGTATGATTTATTACTGAGCTCAGACCATTCAGTAGCCCTTTTGGTCATGGTGCAGCAACTCTTGTGACTGCATAACTGAGTACCAGACTCTTGATCCAAGACTCGCTTTGGAAAGTTGCCTTTTAAGGACAGGCTGTGGTTCAGTGAGGAACTAGGCCAGTTGGTAAAGATCTTTGTGGATCCTAAGATCCATCAGTTCAATGCATATAGGCATTACCAGCCAGGCAGACAGTTTTTTGGAGCTTCCTCCCTGACCTTCTCAGCTCCCCAAAGGACAGGAGCAGTCCTTTCATGGAAGCAGGAAACAGAGGGATTCCAGACCATCTGTAGGAGCAGGTAGGTCATCCTCTTGAAGTTACATGGGCTCACTCACTCATAACTCCTGTGAGTTCTACAGGGAATGGACCCACATCCCATCTGATCAGTGGGTGCTGGAGATCATAAAAGCTCGGTTACACAATGGATTTTTAGCAACCCATCCCTGATGTCTTTACGATATCACCATGTTCTGCTCCAGCCAAGCAGTAGGTGGTTCGCAAGACTTTGTTGAAGCTGCAGTTTCTATGAGCGGTTGTGCCGGTACCTCCTTCTGAGCAGGGCCAGGGTTGATATTCCATCTACTTTGTGATTCCTCTCATCCAATTCTGGACCTCAAGGGGGTGAGCTACAGTCTGTGTGTACCACACTTCTGCATGGAACCTCTTTGATGGTTCTTGCTGCGATGCAACAGGGGGAGTTCTTGTGCTCCCTGGATCTGTAGGCGGCCTTTCTCCACATCCCCATTCGAGAATAGGATCTGAGTTTTTTATGCTTTTGTGGCCTTCATGAACATTTCCAGTTCTTGGCGTTGCCCCTCGGGCTAGCTACTGCACCACGAGTTTTTTCCAAGGTCATGGTCATAGTGGCAACAATTCTCCGATACAAACACATTTCTGACCATCCATATTTCAACAATTGATTAATCTGAACATCATCTTATTTTGAGGCAGTGCCTGTGATTTGTCGGGTGGTTCAGGTCTTAGAAGGCTTGGACTTGGTGGTCAACTTTCAAAAATGTACTCCCCAGCCCACACAGGCCCTGGAGTACTTAGGAGCATGGTTCAATAAGGGGCTTGTTCCTGGGATAAGCAGAATGGAATCTACTGAACTTAGGAACCCTGCCAAGTACTTGTGACCTACATTAGCCACTGTTGGGGAATGGATGCTGGGCTTGATAGACCTTTGGTCTGACCCAGCATGGTAAAAGTTATGTTCTTATGAAAATATCCCCAAATTTTTGTGTATTTTTGTCTGAGGCTATTTTCAGTTTATTTTATTCAAAATGAATCACAAATAGCCTCATTTGTTGCATTTTTTTATATTCATTTGGAATGAATGCACATCCCTGTTAATATCCCCATGTATTTCTGTCCTTTGAGATCAGGATTCTCATAGAAAGATGTGCTGAGAAGATGGGATGGACGTTTGAACCAAAATTAACTCATAATAACATACATTTAGTTTGGAACATTGTTAATATGTGCAGCACCGCTTACATTTACATTTGCTATGATTCTTGCTTTTTCATGTTTAGATTTTGCAGCATCTATTCTGTTTTTGCTTGCGTTCCATCAATATTCTTACAAAGTTCTGTATTCAAATACATTGTTTTGTTATTTCAGGGAGAAATGGGTTTCCCAGGATATCCAGGACCAAAGGTAAGAGATTAATTTTACATTCTACATTTAAATTTGTAAATGCACACAGTATGTTTTTGAGTGGTTGAGTTGGTTACTCTATTTCCTAAACAGGGAGCAAGTGGTGATCAATCAGCAAATGGAGAGCCAGGTCAAAAGGGAAACAGAGGTCGAAGAGTAAGTTTTGCTTTGTTAAAATTACCTTGATTAATAGGATTATGTGTATGTCTCTCAAGTGGAGGAGGTCTAGGCATGAGTATTTGCAATCATAATCACAAATTTCTGCACTCCATATTATTTTCATCAACAGACTACATATATAATTTCTAGCAAGCAGACCCTTTTACTGTCAGCTTTGAAGGTTAATATATTATCTGTGGAGCAAGGGGAGGACTCTGGCTTCTCAGCAAAGCAGAGAGAAAATGTTGTCTAAGAATAGATTAGTGAGCTATAAATCAGGAGAGTTCCATAGAATTGCAGTTCAAATTTTGCTCTCCCAGTGACTCTGTGATGCCTTTGGCAAGTCATAGTGTCAATTGTAATTGCAATACCATTGTTGCTTTTTCTCTTCTTTTTGGAATCTTTCAAAGGCGTTGGATATCTACTTGCTAAATATATTTTTCACATCAAATGTACCTGTATATATATTTCTGAAATGTTAAATTATAAGCCATATATGAACCTAGTGGCAGTTGTCACTGAGAACCATTGTGATTTTGACACAGAGCTTGGTGTAGTGGTACTGGTCATATTAATTACAAAATTTAATAATAATTTAATTTTCTCTCTTTTATTGTAGTATATTAACAGGTGCAGCCAGGATAACACTCCCTTGGTGACACCTTTCCATACCCACCCTCCAACAAACAAACATACTGGGCACTGTAATTGGAATATGCACGGGCTGGAGCTTTATTAACAAATACTTAACGCAATAACCCAAGCCAAACTTTCAAGCCTTCATCTAAACATACCAGCCACTTGTCATATTACTAGCAAAGACAAATCCATAGCCCGCCTGTCCCACATAGGGGCCATGAAAAATTGAAATATGTACACCCTGGAGGAGAGGAGGTGCAGGGGAGATATGATACACACCTTCAGATTCTAGAAAGGCATTAATGATGCACAAACTTCAAACCTTTTCTGTTGGAAAGGAAACTGTAGAACTGGAGGTCACGAAATGAAACTCCAGGGGAGGACGACTCAGAACCAATATAAGGAAATATTTCTTCACAGAAAGGGTAGTGGATTCTTGGAATGCACTCCCAGAAGAGATAGTAAGGATGAAAACTGCAAATGACTTCAAAAGGGCATGGGATAGACACTGAGGATCCCTAAATATTAGATGTTTGAAATGAAAAAAATGGGAGCATGGGGGTAATCTGTATGGAATTGCAGTTACTACCCTTAAGAGAAGGCATGGGGGTAACCTGCACAGAGCGGCAGTTACTACCATGAACAACTTGCTGGGCAGACTGGATGGACAAGATGGTCTTTATCTGCCATCTTTACTATGTTACTATAAGCCCCCCTCAACCACCATATTACTTGCTGGGAGGTTGACACCTTACTGTCTCAGCAGCCCCCTGTGTTGCATTCCCATTCTTGCCCCCCCTCCCCACCAGCTGGGTACTGGGGCAGATTGTAGGGGAACAAGCATTGCTAACAATAATAAAGACACACTAAATCCCTTTGCGCTCGGATATCTGCCCAGAAAAACATAACAAAAGGCAAGAGACAAAATTCATAACCTTGACCATCACTCTTATCGGGGACAGGAGGGAGGGTGCTCAGGGGCGGATTGGCCTATCGGGGGATCGGGCATCCCCCGGTGGGCCGGTCGCTCCAGTCACGTGGTCTGCCGTGCGCGGCCGTGACAGAGCCACGCTAGGCAGACCATGTGATGTGTCCTGGGCCGGCCTGGGCGGCGAATACCCGGGCCGGTCGTCCTCTGGAATCTGCCGCTGAGCGTGCTACTAACTGATGAAGAGAGAAAAGGAAGGAAAATGCCAAACTTGTAATCCTTTTCTCTCCTCAGCCAACCTCTGCCCGAACTCCCAGGATTCCCAAGGCATAGCCATCCAATTACACACCACTCCTTCCCCAAATTCCAAATTTAACACATAACACCCAAACTCACCCCTAACAATGATGCCAAGACAGGAAGAGGGGAAATCTCTTTAGGCATTCCCTGTCACCCTGTTACCCTGTGATAATCAGGACCTTGTTTCTTTGCTTCCTCATACAAATGAGCTCCATTTCCAAAGAAGTTTGTCTAGGCTACTTTTATGCTACCCTGAGCTTTAAATTTCTAATTGGATACATTTTATCCAGGTAAGTCATTACCCTGATAAAATGTATCCGGATGAGTTGAGGGTATTCTAGGGGTGTTCCAGAGCAGAATTTACTTAGGTCGATAATTAGCCAGGTAACTCCTATATTCACAATTAGCCAGATAAACTATTCTGCTAAGTCTGGATGTGCCTCAAAGAAGACTTAAAGTTTTCTCAGTATTGTGTACCCAGATAACTTTTACCTTAACTGGCTATATTTTGAATTTTTGTTTTTCTGCCACTTAACCAGCTATATTTTAAATGTTCATAAAATCCTTGTTGGGTCTGCAGGCCCAATCCCCTATCCCCCATTCCACTAAATCACTTAAAGTGATATCAGGCATAATGCTCAGACCCCCAAAAGATTTTTAAAAAGTTGTTGGCCTAGCAGCCTGAGGATCCTTCCCATGCTCTTTCCCCAAATCCTGAAAATATATCCAGACTCCAGAACCCCTTTTAATCCCCACCCAGTATCCCATTTGCAAACCTTTCACCCCTCTAGGTAATCCCTAACACCTCCGGGGCTGCTGGGAGCATGATACAATCATACTGGCAGCCAGTGTTGTTTTTACAGCAATGCTTAATAGCGAAAGCTACCAGTGTTGCTGTCAGATAATATTATGACAACTGTTTGATAATACTCTGGAGTGATTTAGTGGGGAAGGGGTGGGGTATTGGACCTGCAACCCTACAAGGATTTATTTATTTATTTTTGTTTCCATCTCATCCTGCTACACCAGTCCAGCCCTTAACAAGTGGGTTGTTTACCCCTATCAGGAGATAGAGGCAGACATCACTGTTTTCCTCTGTGACATCACAGTCACTACTTATGGAGGTGCCAAGCAACAGGGATCCAGCAAATGGTAGGACTGGGTGGTACAAAAGCTTGTCAATAGATCTGCGATCAGACCCTGGCCAGGCCACTGGTTTCAGTCAACCGTCTTTCCCAGTCCCAGAGGGGTTTTGGCGAAGCTTGATGGGGGAGCAATTAATAAAAAAGAAAAAAAAGGATAGGAGATTAGGGGGGGATGTTGGTCTTGGACCAGCCTCTTACCCCCTCCCAGTTTCTTCTTTCTCCCCCCTTTATCTGCCTTTGCCACTCTCAATAGTCTTTCTGGAGGAGAAGTCCATTAACGGCTATTAATCAATTTTACTTAGGGAATAGCCATTGCTATTAATTGAATCAGTAGCATGGGATCTTCTAAGTGTTTGGGTAATTGCCAGGTTCTTGTGGCCTGGTTTTGGCCTCTGTTGGAAACAGGATGCTGGGCTTGATGGACCCTTGGTCTGACCCAGCATGGCAATTTCTTATGTTCTTATGGATGTTATGGTATAAAGATCAGTTTAAAAAAAGAAGTAAGGAAACAAAAGAACAGAGAGAAGGCCAGACCTTAGCAGAACTGTGTGTCTCACTGGCTTCTCAAGGCGGGGGGGGGGGGGTGGTAAGTCATGGCTCGGAAGAGAGCTGTCAGGCAGAGCCTGTGTTCAGGAGGGCTTAGTCACACTCAGGGAAAGAGTATGCAGCAAGAATGAAGGGGCAGTCCGTCCACAGCAATGGTGGCAAAAAAGGCCCGATGTGCTGTGCATGTATGTGTGCCGGCACAAGATGGGATGAGTCATCGGTCATTGGATGGGCTTTCTACTCTCCACTGTGCATCCAGCCACGTGGCAGCCACAGTTACAGTCTCTGCACTTGGAGGGCCTAGAAATGCAGCAACCACAATTATCTCAGCCTTGGTGGCCATCTTGAATCCTGTTCCCATGCAGGCAGGCTTTGAATATATGAAACTGGGGTTTTCCAATCAGGCTTGTGTGGTTTCTGAAGTTCCGGTGGCCTACTCCAAAGTGTTTAACCCTTGGGGAGCTTTTTCTCAGACAGGGAAGGACCAAATGGAGCACTGGATAGGGTGCTGGAGTCCCCCGCTATCTCCCCTCTCTGCTTATCCTCATAGGTGCCTTCTAGGAGGGTGTGGGGACGTCTTGAGGCATGGCACCTTTGTGGGAAATGCCGATAGCCTGTCCTTCTTGCCAGGGGGAGGGGAGGGAGGGAGATTTTCCTGAGCCTGGAGGGCACATCTGTGATCCACTTGATTCACAGATATGAGATTGAGATCCTAATAGAGTAGGTGTTCTCTTTTCACCGAGTGGAGGATTTGCAGTCCCAAGAGGCTCCGGTGCAGGACCATTATTCATATTCAGGGAGAACGGAAGTTACTGCCAATTTTCTTCTGCGTCCTGTGGTGGAGGAGATGCTTTTGGTGGAGTGGGAGTACCTCGGAACCAGTCTGCACAGGCTGTATCCTTTTCCACCTGCTATGCTGTAAAAAACAATTTTTTGGATAGCAGTATGGCACGTTATGGTGGTAACGTGCCATACTGCTATCCTAATGGAAGGTGGAGAATCATTGTGGGATCTGCAGGATCACAAGAGGGAGACTCCCTTGGAGAGTTTGTTCATCTCTTCAGCCACGGCCATCCAGGTCTCCTTCTTTTCTGTGCTGGTGGTGCGTGCAGTCTTCTATAGAATCCAGCAGCTCCCGGAGAGCGAGGAAGTGTCAAGGACAGAATCCACTGCAGTCTTTTTAACGGTTGCTGTGAAATTCCTCTCTATGGCTCCTCTTGGTTGCTATTCATCGCTGTTTTGTGACTGCATAATTGAATGGCGGACTCTTGGCCAAAACCTATTACCCTTCAAGATCAGACTGTTATAGGGCAAATATATGGATCAATTGGTGAAAAACCTAGGGGATCCTATGCTCAGCGGCTCCCAGAAGACAAATGCCGGTTCTTTTACAGGACTGGCTGGAGCCAGTATCAGGCCTGCAGTGATTTAATCTGGGGAGGCAGTTTTTTGAACCACCTCTTCTGCTTTTACAAACTGGGTTGAGTCCTTTCTTGACTCTAGGAAGGAGACGACTGATTCTGATCCCGCTTCAGGGGCCGGCAGGCCCTTCTCATGAGACTCGGCATGTCCACGTGCTCCTGACTCCTGTAGGGAGCCATCTGCAGGAGTTCATCAGGGAATGGACCCACATAACGGCCGGAGGGTATTGGATTTCATCTGCTCTGGTCAGGCAGAAGATGGTCCATGAGACTTTATTAAACTTAGAGTCTGTGCGGGCAGGGGTGCCATTGCCTCTGTCTGAACAGGGGCAAGGCTGGTGCTCCATATTTTTTGGTGATACCCAAGAAGGCAGGTCCTTTGGTCCTGTTCTGGAGCTCAAAGGGGTGAACCGCAGCCTGCAGGTTACCCACTTTTGCAAGGAAAACCTGCGCTCTGTTCTTGCTGCTGTACAGCAGAGGGGATACTTGTGTTCCCTAGATTTGTCAGTAGTCTATCTGCACCTTCTTATTCTGTGTCTCTAAGATAATAGAAGGACCAGGGGCCACTCCATGAAGTTAGCAAGTAGCTCATTTAAAACAAATCAAAGAAAATTATTTTTCACTCAGCATATAGTTAAGCTCTGAAATTCATTGCCAGAGGATGTGGTTACAGCAGTTAGTGTAACTGGGTTTAAAAAAGGTTTGGATAAGTTCCTTGAGGATAAATCCATAAACTTATATGATGGTAATTAATAAGCAAGAATAGCTTGTGAGCTATCTAATGTTTGGGTACTTGCCAGGTACTTGTGACTTGGATTGGCCACTGTTGGAGATAGGGTACTGGGCTTGATGGACCCTTGGTCTGACCCACAGTATGGCATATCTTATGTTCTTATGTTCTTATGATGAGAGCATTCTCAGCCCTTGCCAGACTTTTTAGTCTGGCAAGGGCACCATTAGTATTCACCAAGGGGATGGTTGTGGTGGCTGCAGCTCAAAGGCAGATATTAGGCATTAGGCACAAAGGTATTAGGATCCACCAGTACCTTGCTGTTTGGTGGATCCGGGCCTAGGCGCAACAGGAAGTGGTGTGTGTGTCTTGCTGGAGGAGTCAGGTCTTAGCAGTCTTGGGCTGGGTGGTCAATTTTTCTGAAAGCAATCTTCAGCTCACCCAGTCACTGGAGAAACTGGCAGCATGCTTTGATACTTGAAGCACACAGACATTTCTCATGGGGAATAAAGAGTTGCTAGGCTGCTCTTGTAGCTTCAGAGATTGCTGGATCTTACAGTTCCCACTGCTGGTTCTGTTTGCAGGTACTTGGACAAATGGCAGTGACCCTGGATTTCCAGGGCCTAGGGCCCACATGCAGACATCCCTTCTGTTCTGTTAGTCTCCACAGTCCCAGGGCTATGGGATGCAGTTTCTTTGGGTCCGTTGGTTTACGAGATGATCTGCTGATGGCTTTTGCCCTCATCTCTGTTGAATGGGAACAGTATAATCACCCATTCTGTATCCTGGTGATGACTAATGTGAGTCTCTCAGTTTGGAGGGCTCATTGTCAGAGTCAGGGAGGGTCACTGGTTTCCAAAGGAGGCCTTGTGGTCCATCAACTGACTGGAGACTGGGACCATTCATTTGGCCCTTCTGCAGTTCCTCCCACAGATTTGTGGAAGGGACATTTGAGTTTGCTCAGGCAATGTGACAGTGGTGGCATTTGTGAATTGTCAGAGAGGAACCGGGAGCTGCAGATTCTTGGCAGAAATGTTGCCCTTTTTCCTCTAGGCTGAGGAGAATCTAAGATTTCTTTTGGCAGAAAATATCGCAGAACCAGAAAATGTGCAGGCACACTTCCTCAGCCAAACTTTGGAAGCCCCAGTGAATGGGAGCTACGTCTGCAGGCCTTTCACATGATCTGCCATTGATAGGAGCTCCTGGCAGGTAGATTGAATGTCAATCAGTTGGATCAGGAAATTGAGTTTCTTCTGCAATTGCAAAGGGAACAGGGGTCGATGGGAATCAACATTTTAGTGCAGCCTTGGCCAGCAGGGGAATTACTGGCCATTTTCTCCTGTGGGTTCTCATAGCAAGGTGCTGCGGAGCATGGATATGGAAGGCAACTGGATCATCCTTGTTGTGCTGGATTGGCCGCTCAGGTACTGGTACCTGCATCTGTAAATGGACAAGCTTTTGCACCTTCTAGGATCGAGGGGGGCTGTTGACTCAGTGGCCAGTGGTTATGGACATCTCCTTTGTTGTCTTATGGCCTGGCTCTTGAGTGGCGATGATTCCACAAGAGGGGACAGTCTTCTTCCTTGAATCTCACACTGCTGTTGGCACGGAAATGATCCATTTTGTTGACTTATCTTTCTGAGCCAGAACAGAGTCCCCTCAGTGGGCCTCTATTCTAGATATTTTGGCATACCTCCAAGGATGCTTGGATAAGAGCTTGCCTTGCATTCCTTGCAGGTGCAAGTAGCTGCTAGCTCATATTATGTGGACATCTGGGTTGTGTAGACAGGGTGGCTCACCCGGATGTATCTCAGTTTCTCAGGGGCGTCAAGTGCTTGCGGCACCTTTTTGGCCTTTTGTTCCTTCTCGGGACTTTAATTTTGTTTAGAGGGCCCTAACAGGGGCTCCTTTTGAACCATTGAAGCAGATCTCTTTAAAGGATGTCCTTGAAAGCGACTTTCCTGGTGGCTATTTGCTCAGCAAGGCAGATTTAGGAACTGCGGGTGTTCTCTTACCCAGACATGATTCTGGTAATTTTGGCATATACTGTGGTATTCTGCCCAGTGCTGAACTTTCTATCAACATTAACCTCTGTGTTTAAAATTATTCAGACTGTTTTTCTCCTGGCTCTTTCCTGGGGGAATATGGAGTTGAATATCACTCTCTTGAGTTCAAGGATGTGTGAAGGCTTCTCCTTTGTTTCTTGGAGGTGACCAAGACATTTCAGAAGTCCGACAGATTGTTTGTCCTGTTTGGGGGTCCACCTAAGGGGAAGTGGCTACCAAGGTTACTCTGGCTTGCTGGATAGCGTAAACTCGATTTCTGTGCTGAAAGGCAAGTAGCCCCCAGAGCTGGTTCAAGCACACTCTATCAGGATGTTTTCAGCATCTTGAGCAGAGTTGCAGGCATTTTCGCCAACAGCATTCTGCAGAGTGGCTTCTTGGTCCCCCTTGAATGTTTTTGTGAAACATTCCTGACAAGATATTCTGGCTAAAGAAGATAAGGCATATGGAGCCAGCTGCCCAAATAGATAGAGTTTTGATACTTCCCAGTTGTTAAGGGCTGGACTGGTGTAGTAGGACGAGATGGAAAGAGAAAGTTTCTTATCTGTTAATTTCCTTTCCATCAGTCCCACTCACCATTCCAGGACCCGCCTGGAAAGCGAGACTGTCTCATTTCAGAGAATTTGACAGACTGTCCTAATTTTGGGCATTGTTGCTTTGTTTGTTTTGACTCTTCTTCTTTGCTACTTTTACTATTGGCTTTCTTTTCTGATTCCAGGCTACAGGGAAGCTTCTTCTTAGGTTGTTCATTTGCAATAATGGGTCTGATCTGAAGCTTTGACAGAAGGATACTAGATTCCTGCTACTTGGCACCACCTCTAAGTAGTAGTTGTGCTGTCACAAAGGAAACCAGCATTGTCTGCCTCCGTCTGCTGGTAGGGGGAAACAACCTGCTTGTTAAGGGCTGGACTGGTGTAGCAGGACTAATGGAAAGGAAATTAACAGGTAAGAAAATGTCTTCTTTTCTACAGCATAACCAATTATATTTTCAATGTAGCTGATCAAGGCAAAAGTGATCGGAGTATACATACCCAGATAACTTTAAACCAAACTCATTATATTCAAGTATAAACCTAGATTTACAAAGCTGCGATAAAGCTATAATGTGCATTAAACAGCATTTAATAAGAGATAAATGCTGTTTAATGTGCAATATAACCATATCGCACAATACCGAGGCCCTTATTACAATTAGCTGCTTTGCATACTTGAATTTTAAAAAGCCATGCAAAGCAGCTAATGCATACCTAATTCAGTGCGAATAAAATAATGTACTTATTTTATCTTGCTTGTAGGAGGTGTTGCTAATTTTCCCTCAGGAGCAGCGGAACACTGGGTTCCCCCCGGTCACTCCCCCCACTCCCAATATCTCAAAAAAGTAGCATTGGTAGTTCAACTACAGGCTGGTTGATGCAATTTTGGAATATGGCAACAACCTGATTTTGCCCCATCACATGATAGAGGCAAAGTCCAGGGATCAGGGGAATGGGGGCAGGGCATTGTCATAGGATTCTAAGATTTTTATTTTTTTATTTTGGGATTGTGCCACCTTGAAAGGTGGTGGGGAAGGAGGGCAGGATTGCCAGAAGACACCTAGGGGGGAGGGGGGAATTTAACATTTTTAGGGGGAGGGGAAATGTTTGCACTTCAGAGCCCTTTAACCGATGTCAGCCCTGTGCGAAGTGGGTTGCCATCGCATTGGTTTTTTTTTTTTTTGGCCCATACCACAATATTTTACTGCGAGTTAAAATATCGCTCAGAACCTGCTGCAATATTTTGTCGGGGAGGACTAAATATCGCCAGTTCACCCCCCCCCCCCCCCATGATATTTTGCCTTCCCGCGATAAAAGATCACAGCTTCAAAAATCTCCCCCATAACCTGTTAAGTTTGAAAGTAATTTGAGTAATGTTACCTGTAGAACTATAGGCAAGTATATTCAGCAGAAGAAGTCTTCCATGACAAGTTATCTGAAAAGCTTTTACATGGATAACTGGTCTGCTTGCCAATTAAAAAAAAAAAAAAAAAAATATATATATATATATATATATATATTTGTATACTGAATATATATAGATATAGATATATATATGTATAACACTAGAAGACAATAAGAATCGGACGATCAAAAGAAGCCCTTTATTACAATGCCCGACTCTGGCCGAGTTTCGCTCATAGAGCTGCCTCAGGGGCAATTCAATTAGCAGGACTTAAAATATGCCTGCTGGGCTGCTGTCACAGTATCACAGTATCATGCAAGGACATACATTTGTTCAGAAATTGGTATTGTCCTGCTTTGTCAAGAACTCCAAAAAGTCTATTTCATAAGCTTAATTGACACTATATCACTGCGGAATGCATCGACGGTCATTCTGCTACTATAACACTAGAGAAACAATGGATCTCACAGAAAGGTAAAGTAGGATACAGTGACATGTGTCATTAGCCATTTTATTTCATTGATCACTCCAGGATATATGGGGGGGGGGGGGGGGGGGGGCGGCAGCATGTTACTGCCACTGCAGGATTCTGCAGATTCTACTATTCAAATAACACATGCTACTACAGTGTTATAAAACATAGAGTAGCAAGTACTCTTACAGTTTGTCTACTTCAGTTTATATATTTCATTTTCAAAAAATATTTGTTTTTCTATATGAACCTTTCTGCTTGTTGTGCACAGAGTGTGGGCTGCAGATATCTGCTCTGATTTTTCCTAGGGCAATGCTGGAGAGCCAGGAACACTTGGCCAGAAAGGCGAGCGTGGCTACCCAGGACCATCAGTAAGTCGATTGCTCAGATAGGCTCTGTCTTTTGGCAGCTAGGACTAAGCAGATCTTGAACTGAATCAGTAAACTCACCTGAAAGAAAGCAAAATTAACTTAAAAAGAGAAATAAATTATTGGGTTTGAAGTACTCTTATAATGTTATTTTTGGTCAATTTTGACGCATATTTTTTGGATATGGAATTTAGTGGTATGCATTTCTTTTGAAATGACATGGAAAACACAGCAAAACAGCCTATGTGTCATTTCAAAACTGAATTGAATAAACACCACAGCAAAATTGGTTGGGTTTTTCATTTTGTTGCAATTGCCACTGCAAAACCTAAGTGCCACTGACATTTAAATATTGAACCTCCCTCCCCTGAGTCTTCCCCTATACCCCCATTCATTCCTCTAGATGTCTCTTACTCCTTCTTTAGGGTCTGAAGTGCATGCAACAAAATGGTGCTGCCTCAGGGCTGGCTGGCACCTTTTTCAAATTAGGATCCACCGGGGCCGAAGAGACTAGGGATTGTTCCTGAACTCCTGCCTCATTTAGAAGGGGTAAGAGGCATCTGGGCACAGGGACATAGTGGAAAGCCCAATGGGAGGTAGGGAATCAGTAATTACATTTCAGTGGCACTGAGTTTTGTTACGGTGGGGGAAGGGTGGAACCTGGCCCTTAGTTACCTTTGTTTTTAATTTTCTTTTCCATTTTTTCTGTTCCTTTTCAAATAAACAAAACAAATACAAGTATGCGTAAAACTAATTAAAAAATTAATCGCAAAACAAAAAGAACATATTTTTAATGTACACCACTAATGAAATCACATTTAAGCCATTTTTGTACAGTTGTTGCTGGTCCATATGGAGAATGATCCCTTGATCCCTTTCAGTATAAGGACTGGTTAGTATTGGCAAGAAGAAATAATTTATGTTCTTTTTGTGAACTGTATTAATAATTAGCTAAGCAGTTTTTCATGGATTTATGGGGGCATTCTTGCTCTTGTCTAACAAGCATCTGTCCATTTTTAATTGATCAAGTGTAGAAACAATGCAATATAAAGCCTCTTGATGTCAAAAGATGCAAACCTAGATATTGCCTCTTCAGAGTTTCTTGTAAGATTACTGATAACTGTGCACATTGCTTCACCACAGCCTCTTCTTCTGCATTTAATGTTTTTGTGTATTTCTAGGGACTAAAAGGAGATCGTGGGGACTCTAGAGATGTAAGTCACCTGCTTTGCTGTTTGTGCTGAATTCTTCTTGAATGTGATTCTGGGATCTAAGGGAAATGTACATTGGGAGGGTAATTTTCAAAAGGACTTTTGTGGAAAAATTAGTTCTTTACACAGATAAAGGCCCCTGTAGAAAATTAAATAACCAAAACGCATATAAAAATACATGCATATACACTGTGGGGATAATTTTGTAACTGTGCGTACTGGGGTAAAGTCATCAGGCAATTTCTACGTGCAGACTTTGAACCAGAGTTTTCAAAGCAAAATAACTTTGCTTTGAAAATTATGGACTGGAAAACTTAGACGCATAAAGTTAGACCCGCTACTTGGCTTGCATAAGTTATCCGAGGAAAAATACTGTATAAGGTGAAGTTTAATAGCCTGGCGAGCACCAAATTTGGGGGATGCACGCCCATGTTGGGCTGGCACGCACCGAGTGAATTTTAAAAGCCATCGAGATGCGCACATATCTCCTGGGTCATGCACATCTCACTTGTTTCGAAAAAGGGATGTGGTCTGGCTGGGGCATGAGGATTTCGAGGCATGGCTAAGAGATGTGCATGCAAATAGTTTCGCTCCTGGCCTTATTTCTGCTATGGAGGAGGTGTAAGTTTTTACAAAAAGAGCCATATCTGCAGGGTTTGAAGGGTCTGGTCTAGTAACTGGGGGGAGTGTAGGCTCTTAAACTAGGGGGGTTGGAAGACCTAGCTCTTAATGGACAAAATGATGAAACTGGCAATGGCATGGGTGCATGCCCCTTTTAAAATCCCCTGATTTATGCAGTAGAAGCAGGATTTACATGGCTAGGCAGAAGCCCACTTAAAATTTGGCAAACATATGTGCATGCCCAGGCATAAGTGCGCAAAAGTTAAAAAATCCCCACAGCCCTGGGTGCAATAATGTGTGCCCGCATACTGGTCTAAAAGTTACCATTCCTGTGCATACTTTTTAAAATAAAAAAAAAGTATGCGCATACATTATGACTGCTTAGTTTCCCAGAATGTCTATCCTGATATGCATGTAAATTTATGCACATAAGCCATGCAGTCACATAAATTTACACACACACTGTGCAGGCAAATCTAAAAGAAGGCACTTTATGTGGCTAAGGCATTGCTTTATCTGCATAAATGTCTTTCAGAATTGCCCTCTGTATGTGCATACTTTTACATGCATAGAGAAGAGGCATTCCAGAAGTTGGAATCTGAGTGGGATTGAGACTTATTTACGTAGATTTGATTTTAAAAAGTAAACATGCAAATTCTCTCTTGGCAAAACAATGTAAATATCAATTAGAAGATATAATTGTTTGCATGCAGTTTTGCCAAGATAAGTTTCACAGAAAACTTATATAGTAATAACCGGTGTAACATGTGTGCATATTTGCTTGCTAACTTATGCACAAAATAACAAATTGCCCCCTTCATGGTAATGGAAATTGCAGACATCCTGAATTTGCTTAAATGATATCTACCTCTGTGATAATATAGTAGTATCATTTTCTCAGTTTCTCTTCCCATTCCAACATACACAGAATAGACCTAGAAGTGGGTTTATGTTTATGAGCAGTAGACTAAATGCACTACTGTATGAGGCCAACATCAGAATTCTGGGATTTCTGAAGCAAGAATTTAAATAAGGTCATTTTCAACTGCCAGGGCAGGGCCAGATCTGCAGACACAAAGTACCCACAGACTTTGGCCTGATATGCATGTAAAGTGTTTTGAAAATTGCCCCCAAAATGGATATTATTGATAGAGTAAAGGTTTGGACACCATCACACGCTGGAGAGATTTTGATATTATCTTAAGATTATTGCCAGTGAAAATATGAATTTGTGTTTATTTTTGTGTACTTTGTGGCCTTACACCTCAAGGGAGACCACCTACATGAGGCAAACTGTGACACAAACTTTGACATGCATTCTTGTAAAGCATACATTGGGTTATGCTGGTAAGCTTTATTCCCCAACTCCCCCCCCCCCCCCCCCCTTGAATATCTACTGAGTTATGCATGGACTTTTCCCCATACAATCCCCAAGATGATCTTCAAAATCCAATTTATGCACAGATGTGATGACATAATCTGTCAAATATGTCTCCCCAAAATCAAGAGCAGGCCAAGCGCGGGTGAGTCTGGTAGGTTCTAACAAGAGAAGAAACAGGCATCTTCTGCCATCAGCCATCTTCTCCTTGGGATAGCAGCAGGGTAGGACCACTGCAGGAAAACTTGGAGACATCAAGGTGCCCACAGAAGCAGTATAGGACCACTTCAGGAGGAGTGAATTACATGAAGCAAACTAGGACCAAACAAGAACACAACATTCATGTAGGGCCAACATAGAACCGAGCTCTGGCAAAGTGCAGACTGGAAGCCTGAAATATATTTTAAAAATGGTAATGGAACCCACAAGGAAAAAGGCGATTCTTGACCTGATTCTTACAAATAGAGAAAGCATTTTTAAGGTGCAGATAGGAGCCTATCCGAGCACCAGTGATCATCAACTGGTATGGTTTGATATAGCAGTAAAGGTGATTGGAAGTCACTCAAATGTCAAACAATGCTGACTTTAAAGTAAGATGGGAAAATACCTAAAGGAGGTACTGGTAGAGTGAGAAGATATGGGCAAAGAGCAAAAACAATGGAATAAGTTAAAACAAGTAAGGAAAAATACAAAAAATATTTAAATTTAGAAAATAAAAAAATGTAGCAAGATTGATTTGGATTACAAATGAGGTAGTTGAGAAAGGAAGGGCAAAAAGATTAGTATTCAAAATGTATAAGGGTTCTCAGAAAAAGAGCATGGTTAAGAATATAAAGCTAAGCTGAACGAGATGGCGAAAATAGTTAAGGAGGTAGAGGCATGGTATAAGACAAACATAAGAATATAAGAACAAAAGAAATGCCCGGCAGAATCAGATCAATGTCAATCAAGCCCAGCCTTCTGCCTCTGAGAGAATCCAGTCCAGGTCACAAGAACCCACCAGATCCCCAGTAGTTGATCTATTTCTTGTATCTCACTCCCAGGGATAAGTGCTGGCTTTCCCATATCTACCTGCCTAATAACTGTTTATGGACTTTTCCTTCAGGAAATTGTCCAATCCTCTTTTGAAACCCCACTATGTTAGTTGCCTTGACCGTGTTCTCTGGCAACAGATTCTATAGCTTGATTGTGCACTGAATGAAAAAATAGTTCCTATGATTTGTTTTAAATCTGCCGGTTGCTAGTTTCATGGAGTGTCCCCTAGTCCTAGTGTTGTTTACAAGGGTAAATAACTGTTCCCTATTTTACCCGTTCTACCCCACTCATGATTTTATTAGTTTCAATCATATCCCCTCTCACTCGTCTCTTTTCCAAGCTAAAGAGCCCTAATCTGTTTAGCCTTTCTCCATAAAGCAACTTTTCCATCCTGTTAATCATTTTTGCTGCCCTTCTCTGTACCTTTTCTGTGTCCACTATGTCTTTTTTGAGATGGGGCAACCAGAACTGCACACAGTCCTAAATGTGAGATTGCACAAAAGCATGATGATATTCTCAGTGTTGTTCTCTCTTCCTTTCCAAATAATTCCTAACATTCTGTTTGCCTTTTTAACTGCTACCAAACTCTGAGCTGAAGATTTCAAGGTATTGTCCACAGGGACTCTGAGGTCCTTTTCTGGGTGGTAACTCCTAACACGGAGCCCAGCATTGTGTACTTATAGTTGGGATTAATTTTCCCGCTGTGCATTACTTTGCATTTGCTCACATTAAATTTCATCTGCCATTTAGAAGCCCAGTCTCCTAGTCTCACAAAGTTCTTCTGCAGTTCTTCACATTACGCTGCCTTTCTAAGGTCTCAACAATTTTGTGTCATCTGCAAATTTGGTCACCTCACTTGTCATTCCTTCCTCCAGATCATTTATGAATATGCTTAATAGCACAGGTCCCCATACAGACCCCTGGGGCACTCCACTAGCAAACTTTCTCCATTTGGAAAACTGACCATTTAGTCCTACCCTTTGTGTCCTGTTTTTTATTCAGTTACCAATAGGCAATAGGACACTGCATCTGATCCCATGACCTCCCGATTTCCTGAGGAATCTCTTATGAGGGCTCAGGCCCTGGTGATTAGACCTGGCCTTGAATGTGTCCTGGTGTCAGGCACAGTCCTAGGACTGGGCTTCAATGATAGGTCCCAGTCTGTGGCTGGGACCTAGCATTGTGCCTTGGCCTAGATTCAGTCCTGGGTTTTGGTGATGAGACCCAGCCTCAGGCCAAGCCATGGTATCAGGCCTAGGTCTAGGCCCAGGCTTGGGCCTCAGCAACCAAGACACAGTTTTATACTTGGGCCTAGGCCTCAGTGACAGAACCCAGCCTCGATCAGGCCACAGCATCAAACCCAGGACTAGGCTTTGACAATTGTCTCTTGCCTTGGCTGATCTTCACTTCAGACCACAGTGTAGTCTTTGGCAATGGGTCTAGCCTTAGTCTACCCAGTTAAAGAGTCCATCAAGCTAGGTTGAGAGAACATTATACAAATCTCATCGCTGAGTGAGTTTCCTCACTCTGAAGGACATCAAATCTTCACAAGAGTGTACTGTTCTGTTCGTTCATCTCACTCTACATGTAAAAGTGGCCCCTAACCCCTACACTACTTCCTAAACCTCACCTCAAGTTACTAGGTGGGCCTCCTATAGTATCATAAATAGCTGCTTACTATGTTGCTACCCCCAGAGGTGCGCTGTCTCGCTGTCTCTCTCTCTCTTTCCCTCCCTCTCCTCTCAGGCCCTTCTCCCACATCTCAGGCCCTTCCCCTGCCTAAAAGTGCCCAAAACAGAATTTGCAAAAAAATCACAAATTGCATCATGGGCATAATGCATGAGATCACACGGCTTAACACAATTGAAAAAGGTGTAGTTATTTTCAGCATTAAAACTGTGCAATATCATGCATTATGGCTTTGCAAAGCCATAATGCATGATATGGGGGTGTGAATTAACTTTTGCGGAATTCCCACCCCCAGCTTCTCTCCAATTCCTCCCCTTTTAAAAATTTCCATCACACCATGCATTATGGTGCTTATCGCATGCATTAAGGCATTTTTCACATGCGAAAACGCCTTAACGCTTGCGAAAATGCCATAACGCGAGTTGATAAATGACCCTGTAAGTTATTTAGAGTTAGCCGGATGACTTGGCCGGCTAAGTCTGATTAGGTCAAAGAACTGTCGTAAAGTTAGGCGGCTATAGTTAGCTGGCTATATTCAATAATGCAGCTACTCTATTGAATATGCCTCCAGAGTTAGCTGGATAAGGTTTTTGGGTTAACTTTGCTATTCAGACGATGTCTTAATATCTACCTCATATTACCTAAAACTATAAAGCAGTGTGACTGCCAGAAGTGAACCATAAGAGGTATTCCAGCGATAGGATGAAATGAAAGGGGAGGAACGGTGATCAGGGTTTGATGGGTAATCAGAAGGTGACAGGCAGTATAATTTAATTTATGGATCATAATGTGATAAACCTTTAATGTCAGTTTCAAAATAGTTCGTTTTAACTTCAAAAGTATTGTATCCCTAGATTGTTTTAAAATATCTTGATTATTCTGACCATAAGGTCATTGATGCAGTAGTCTAGTTCTCCCTGACAGAGATATCAGCCTGTTCTTCCCTGAGGTGGTTGATTTTGTGTCTGTGTGAATTGACTAGTCTTTTATCTCTGGCCTATCTCACCAATGTAGCATGCATCTTCGCATTTTAGGCAGTGAATAATATGCACTACATTAGAGAAAGAACATTAGTGGAACCCATTATGCTGAACATTTTTCCCATATTGGTGATTGGGGGTCCTGTGATATGTAATGGCATAGTCTGCAGTATGGGGCATTGTAGGGATATGTGCCATTTTCTTCTTTCGGAGTTTCTGTTGGAAGCTTGCTTTTTACTAATTCCTGCTTCATGCTTGAGGATTGCCTGAAGGCCAGTACTGGCAGAGCAGGGAATATTTTTTTCAGTGATTCATCTTCCAGGAGTAGTGGATGTAGGTCAATGACATCTAATTTTCCCTTCTTTCTAACTCAGCAATTCCAAGTTTTCTGTATTATAATAAAACAACGTGTCAGGTGTTATAAAAAAATGGGTCCATAGAATCTGAATTTATTAGGCAAGCTCAGCTGTAAAAGAAGATTTCCACATTTTATGATATAAAATTTATTGTTCTATTGTGCTGTTATATTGTTCATTCTGAAAGTTCTCTTCTTTTTTTTTAAGAAATGTGCTCTTGTAAAGAACATCAAAGACAAATGCCGTAAGTATGTCAATTTATGAGGCACGTTTGCTAATGTCTGCTATATATTTTACTGTATTTCATGATTCCTGACTATATTTGTTTTATTATTTCTGTACTAAAAATTTTTAACTATGTTTGTATCTTTTTATTATTTACAGCTTGCTGCTCTGGTGAGTTGCTCTAAACTATATTTATTAGTTTGTTCTTGCCATGTCATGTTCTTTGTGTTATTATAGGCCAATATTCAAAGACATTTAACCAGATAACTTACAAGTTAACTAGGTAAAGTCCAAGTTTTCAATATCCTCAGTATTTATTCAGATAAGTCTGGGGATACGTTAGCTGGGAAAGTGTTGCTCTTGAGGCAATGACTGATGTTGCCTGGTGTGGTATTGTAGCCCCAGAGGCGTTTCCCATCTCTGGGGTGCTGGACCAAGAGAAAGGAACGAGGCTGGCTTGAGAGATGGGATGGGAGCAGGGGGAAGGGGGAACCCCCATCCACGGTAAAATATTTGCATCACCATGGGGAGGGGCAGCTGGCCCGCCTCCTTGGGCCTTTCCCTGGACCTTTGTTTATCATTACGGGGCGCGGGGGGTGGTAGGTGGGGGGGGACAGTGTTGTACATGGGTTCCACCAGCTTGATGTTGAGTTCTGCTTGGAGGGACAGGAACCCTACCTGCCAGGCCAGAGTTTTTGTCTGTGTTAGTACTTAAGTGGTTGTATTCTTTTGAATATAACTGGTTAATCCTAAAGTTATCCGGCTTCCTAACAAGCGATATTCAAAGACAGCTACTCTGCTAAAAGTAGCTGGATTACTTTATTCAGGGATATTCAGCAGGACAGTTATCCTGCTGAATATCCCTGAATCTTATCTGGCTGTCTTTAGCTGGCTAATTATCTGTTTTAGTTTCCTTTCAGTTTTGGCCTTTGAGACTTTAACACATTTAAAACATGCTTTGTAGGTCCTCTGGAGTGCCCTGTTTATCCAACAGAACTGGTATTTGCCATGGATACCTCTTTAGGAGTAAACCAAGATGCTTTCAACAGGATGAAGCAGGCAGTCTTGAGAATCCTCAATCCGCTAACAATTGCTGAGAGCAACTGCCCTCGGGGAGCACGTGCGTCTGTAGTCACCTACAATACTGATGTTACCACAGAGATCCGCTTTGCTGACTCCAAGAGGAAAAGTGCCCTAATCCAGCAGATTGAGAACCTGCAGGTCCCCCAGAGCAGCAAGGCCCGCAGCTTGGAGAACATCATGTCCTTTGTGGCCAGGCACACCTTTAAGCGAGCTCGTAGTGGGTTCTTGGTGAGGAAAGTGGCTGTCTTTTTCAGCAACGGGCCAGCCAAAGCATCCCCACAACTGAACGAGGCCGTGCTGAAACTATATGATGCTGGGGTTTTCTCTGTGTTTCTTGTCAACAGAGATGACAGGGCACTCAGTCAGGCATTGCAGGTATGTGTGTTCACATCCGTTTTCCCTCTATTGTTAGTGTGATGCCCTCGATGAGAAAGGGGGTTGATGTGCAAAGTAAACCCCCTTACCCTCCAGGAAGTGTGATGCTTGAAAGGATGCAGGTTAATGGTGCTAAATTAGGTGTGACAACATTGTGCATGACCTCAATTCCTGATTTAATCAATTCTGGAATTTATAGTCTTCCATATTCTATACAGAAAGTAAGATTGCAAATCCCAAAATATTTTTGGGTGGAAAGTATAAAAACTCTCCTAGAAATAAAGAAATGTGTTCAAGCATTCAGGAAGCCATCTGATCATCTTATTTTAGGTTGGTTTTCATTTGGTAAACCAGTCTATTTCTGCTTTCTGACAGAACATGGTTTGTAACTGTGGACATGTAGAGTCCACAGTTACAAATACATATAGTGTATTATTGTAAAATTATATTTGAAAGTGATTTTAGGCATGTCTTCAAATATACTTTCAAAATTTAGATACATCAAGGTCAGTTTTTCAGACATAGCCTGTTAAATAAGATAGCCAGATAAGACTTATCCGGCTAACTTAGCCAGAATATTCAGTGGTGCGACCATGCCACTGAATATACCCAATACAAAACACAAAAATTCAGCTGAAAGGGAACTCTGGTGAAGTAGCGTTGAGCAACCTTCATAAATAGCCTCAGTATATTTGTAGCTTATTGGTTGAAGCCTGTAACATTCCGGGCAAGTATAATCATAGGTTGCAACACGCTTTAGTGGCACCAATAGGTGCTGTGACTGTGACACTTACACTGTGCAATTTTGAGAACACTAGTGTGTGTGCACTTATCTTTGTTCAAACGCAGGAGAAGGGCATGAAAGTCCTGAAGCGTGGCCTCCGACACCGTGGAGGCCACGCTTCAGGTGGTGTTTCGGAGTCTATTACTCCTTCATCAGGGACCTTCAGGAAGAGATGAGCCTGATGAAGGAGTAATAGACTCCGAAACACCACAGTGTCGGAGGCCACGCTTCAGGACTTTCATGCCCTTCTCCTGCGTTTGAACAAAGATAAGTGCACACACACTAGTGTTCTCAAAATTGCACAGTGTAAGTGTCACAGTCACAGCACCTATTGGTGCCACTAAAGCGTGTTGCAACCTATGATTATACTTGCCCGGAATGTTACAGGCTTCAACCAATAAGCCACAAATATACTGAGGCTATTTATTTATGAAGGTTGCTCAACGCTACTTCACAGGAGTTCCCTTTCAGCTGAATTTTTGTGTTTTGTATTGATTCTAGTTTTCAGCTGACATCACGAGTAATTTCCAATTTGAATATACCCAAACATGTTTAAAGTTAGCCGGACAAGTTATCTGGCTAACTTTAGACCTGCTCAACAGCAGGTCTAACGTTAGCCGAATAACATATCCAGATAAGTTTGAACGTCGCTACTTATCTGGTTATACCCCAGGAATGCCTCTTTTTTAACTGGCTAGATTTTGACTTATCTGGCTAAAATCTAACCAGATAAGGGGCTGAATATACCAAAACCTGCCATTTAGATGGCTGAATATTGACCACACTGTGATTACTGTGGAAATATGCTGTTCTGTACTCCATTGCATTACAAATTGCACTGCACTTGTAGTGTAATTCTGGGTTAGTGAAACAACAAGACGAATGTCTGTTTATAGTACAGTTTTGAGTAGTATCTCTAATGTAATTATATTTGCACTATGCTAAAAGCACAGTATTTCAGTCTGGAAGAAGATCCTCCTCCATCCTCGCTGGCTGCAGATCTTGCAGGTTGTTCCCATTGTGCCCTGTATTTCTAAAATGAGATTGAGAGACTAACACTCAAAACATTTTATGATTTGCCAGTATGTAAACATTTTTTTTCTGGGCCTAAACCAGATCAACAACACTGGAATGGGACAGGCTATCGTCCTTGCTGCAGGTGCATCTCAGTTTAATGAAACAATCAAGAAAGTACTGGCCTGCCATGTCTGTCTGGGTAAGTATTAGCTTTTGTTAAGTTTGTTTAGCTATTTTGTGTGCATCAGTGCTGAAAATGAGCAATTTTATTTTTCCTGCCAATTTATTAGTGTTTTTACAATAAAGACAAAAAATGGGAGAAATCAGTGGGAAAAAATGACATTTTTCCAGGTAAATACTTTTTTTGTTCTTGTAATAAACACAGATACATTCCCAGGAAAATATAAAATGAAAACTGAAAACAAATGTTCTTAAAAAGAAGACCTAGGAATCTGCATCATCAGTAGGCATTTGCCTTTCTCCCCAAATGTGGACTGGTTTGCTGTGCACCTCCTTTGATGCAAAGGTTCCCAAACTCTGGGCCCTAGGAGAGTTTCCTTTTGTCTCTTCAGACACACTGTTTTCTAGCATAATAAAACAAGCAGAAAAACATAACCGCAGCTTGATAAAAATGCCAGATGTTCACCATCAAATTCAGAGTACTAAAGCTATTACAATACCTCAAGTCACAATTTGGGTTTTGGCGTCATTTCATGTTGTGGTGGTGACCTCACTTCTAAATGGAAAAAGTTAGAGAGCCACTGTTTTAGAGAAGGTTATGATTTTGCAAAATGTTGCAGTGGTTAAAAATGTCATGTGTCAGTTGGTTGAAAATGAAAAAATGAAGTGTAGATATTTGGAAATTTGTTTGTAGAGCATTTTCAGTGTATATGGTAACATAGTAAATGTCTGATAGCAGATAAGGACCAAAATGGACCATCCAGTCTGCCCAGTTGAGATTTGTCCATGTTGAGTAAATTCCTACATGCAACTGAACTCCTGTCTACCATGATTTTTACCTAACCTTTTAATCCTTTTCTTACTGCTGCCATTCATATCTCTGCCAAGCATCTCACCCAAAATCGGTTAGTGTTGGCTTCTACAATATCCACTGGTAGTCAGACCTTGTTGTTATCTTCAACCTTGATTCTTAGAAGGCCAACACCCAGACCTCCTCCTATGTCTTACTATTGAGTTTTCTAATAACCCCTACCAAGGTTAATAGCCCCACCAAGGTTAGTGAGGCTCTTGTAACATAGCAACATTGTAAAAGATGGCAGATAAAGACCAAAGTGGACCATCCAGTTTGCTTAGCAATGTGTTCAGGGTTGTAACTGCCATTCTGTGCAGTTATTTCTGTGCCTTCTTTTTCAGGATTGTAACTGCTGCTTGGTGCCGGTTACTCCTTCACAGAGAAGTTACCAGATGTTTCTCTTGTGTTTTATTTCAATAGACTTGTTACTAGGGATCCTCTGTGTTTATTATCACACCCTTTGAATTATCTCACCATGTTTGACTTTTAAAAAATCTGGCCTCCTCATACTTTTTGAAGTTTGGGGTTTAATCATGGTCTCTAAATGCAGATCACTCCAGCCTTTCTGAAACCCGGAGTACTTATACCATTGTTTTTCAGGGTTATAACCACTGCTCTATGAAACTTTATCCCAAGCCTTCTTGGAAGTCCAATACCACTGCTGCATTGGGCTTCCAATAGCAATTACTAAACCAAATGGAACTAGTAATTAACATTGAAAAAACTGAATTTATTCACCTAGAACGAAAAAATTCTGAGACAATTCAAAACCCCATTAAACTTAAAAACAATCAGGAAGTGGAACTCACCGAGAAAGCTCGCAACCTAGGAGTAATTATAGACACTGAACTCAGCCTTAAGCAACACATATCACAAAAAGTTAAAGAAGGTTACGCCAAACTTATGATACTTAGGAGGCTTAAACCCCTACTAACCCAAACACACTTCCGAACAGTTCTACAAGCATGTATATTCTCTAGCACTGACTATTGTAACACACTATTTCTGGGACTACCGTATGTAACAATAAGACCTCTACAAATCTTACAGAACTCTGCTGCCAGAATACTTACTGGAAAAAGCAAAAGAGACCATATCACCCAAACACTTTCCGAATTGCACTGGTTGCCAATAGAACAAAGAGTGCACTATAAAACACTCTGCACAATTCACAAACTGATAAACAAAGAAAAAGCAGACTGGTTAAACACAGCACTACGCCTACACATCCCACAAAGAAATCTCAGATCAGCTAATAAAGCTCTACTAACCATCCCTTCAATCAAGACAGCAAAACTGACCCAAGTCAGAGAACGAGCCCTATCATTAGCCGGACCAGCACTATGGAACTCATTGCCACTGGAAACAAGATTACAGAGAGATCTAAAACTCTTTAAAAAAAAGTTTGAAAACATGGCTTTTCAAGAAAGCATTTTACAATGAGAATGGAGATTCAGAAGTCTAAATGAACAAGCTAAAGTCACCAAAAACCCACACCTATACCTATACATTATCATTTTAATTAACATTATAAAGTATAAGTTAAGAGAACTGTAGTATAAAATACAATGATTGTATGGTTTTTATTCCTATTAACCATTAAAAAGGACAAAAATCCAGATCACACAACATATACCTTATATTATGAATAATTGTTACCGATAAATGCTCTGTCACATTGTTAGTAAGAATTTCACCAAATATATATTTACGTGCCTCATTGTAAACCGTTGTGATGGTGCTTTACTAAACGACGGTATAGAAAAGATTTTAAATAAATAAATAAAATAAAATAGTGCTGGACAAGTTGGTAACCTAGTAATATAAAGCCCAATATTCTGCAGTGCACAGAATGGAAAGTTATGCAGCTAAAGATAGATAACATGTCCAGGGTTTTCCGTGGAGTCGTGCTGATTAGGAACTCCACTGAATATAACTGAATAAAGTCCTACTTAGCCAGAAAACTTAAGAACCTCTCTCCTGCATGAGCAGACTTAGGCCTGGATTTTCTAAGGTCACAGACCTTAGAAAATCCGGCAGTAACGGGGGATGAGGGCGGGCCTGCGAAAGCCGGCAGCCTCTGCAAAAGCCAGCAGTCCCTTTTCGCGTGCGATCACTTTTGAAAATGACCCCCTTAGTCTGATAAATTAGATGGCTAATTTTGATTATCACAGTTAGCCAGGATACTTATCTTACTCTGGAACCACCTTCAAGTTATGCAGATAAATTTTATCCAGCTAAGCATTTAGCCAGATAAAGTTGAGAAGATCAGAACACGAAAATTTTAAAAGCCCTTGATTTGTCTGGCTAAGTCATGAACTTATAAAGGCCTAATTCACTAAGTTATTTTTCCCATAGACACAGAATGGGAGAAAAGTCTGGCATGGTAACTTTCAAAGTGGCACGCGGGTGCACATGGGCACGCGTCTGTCGGCCCACACCCAGGGGCGTAGCTATTTTAAAACATTGGCGTGTGTATGCATGCATGTTATAAAATAGCCTGGCTGCATGCACATGTGAGCTCAATTTTAAGAGGGAACGTGGCTGCGTACGCAAATCCTGCTTCTGCAGCGTAAGTGGGGGGATTTTAAAAGGGACGCCCCGCTGATGCCATTGCCACTAAAACCAGTTCTTTCCCAGTTAAGGGATAGGTCTTTCAAAACCTTCTACTTTAATAGCCTTCCCTCTCCGCTGTTAGCCCCAACCTTTAAAACGCTGCTGATCTGCCTAGATTTCTTTGTTTGATCACTTACGCATCATCCTTAGCAGAAGTAAAGTTATGCAGTCAGCGGCATTTACATTACCCTGTTAGCTTTTCCAGATATTGTCACCAGTATTCACTTTTCTGTGATCTCTTGTAGTTTATGAACGCTAAGCTTTTCTCACTTACCTTTTCGGCTACATCTTTAGAAAACCTTAGTGGTCTTTTTTTTCTCTTTCCTTTATTTTCCTTCCTAACAAAAATATTAGTTGCCCTTTTAGTTTTGCCCACTGCTTTTCTACTTCCCCTAGATTTTCCCAACCAGCTATTGACTCCTTGAGGTACTCCCTCATTTAAAAAAAAATTAATTTTCCTGAAGTCTAGGACCCTTGCTTTCGAATGAAACTTTGCCTCTTGTGCTCTAATACTGAACCACACCACTAGATCCCAGATGATCATCAACTACAACATCAGAGATACTGTTCCCGTTGGAAAGCAACAGGTTCAATATCACCCCCTTCCCATGTGGGTTCTGTTACCAATTGATAGAATAATTCTTCTTGCAGAGATTCAAGGATCTCCCTGCTTCTAGAAGACACTGCAGCTGGGATGTCCCAATCAACATCCAACAGATTAAAATCCCCTAACAATAGTACCTCCCCTTTCATAGCAACTTTAGGGATATATTCCATTAAATCTCTCTCCATATTCTCTGTCTGTGATGGAGGTCTGTATATTACACCAGTATAAATAGACATTCCATTTCCTCTTTCCAAATTAACCCACAGTGCCTCCTCCTTACCTTGTAAGCCCTGCAATTCTTTTGCTTTATCATTATGTTTTATTTATAATGTCACGCCTCCTCCTCTCCTTCCTATTCGGCCCTTTCAGAATATCTATATCCCAGTTGTGGTTTTCTGTATATCAAGTCTCTGGACAGCCACTGCTTCTAAATCAGCTTCTTCAATGACTGCCTTTAGATCAGGGACTTTATTTCCCATATTTTGAGCATGTGTGGACATAGCTTTCCAGATATTGCCCTCTTTTCCCATTTCTATATAAATATTTAATGTTTTACTTATCTTAGTGTTTTGTTCACTCATCCCTGATTATTCTAGCTTAAAGACCTCCTCAGTAGATTTGCCTTTCTATGTTGGAAGATGCTGCACCCCTTCAACGAGTGGACCCCATCTGACTCAGTAGTCTTTGAAACATTATCCCAAGGTCCAGGAAGCCAAAACAATCTCATTGACACCAACTACTCAGCCATTCATTTGTCTCCAGACTGAGAGCTTCCTTGCCTGGGTCTTTATCCTTGACTGGGAGGATGGAGGAGAATACCACCTGTGCATCTATCTGCTTCACCTTCTCTCCCAGAGCCATGAAGTCACTTTTGATACTATCTGTGTGGTACCTGACAGTATCATTCATGCCAATATGATGAGCAGCATTGGATAGTAGTCAGTAAGCTTGAGGATTTTCGGCAATCTCTCCTCAATGTCGTGGATTTTGGCACCTGGTAGACAGCATTCTTCCCTGAACATGTCTAGTTGACAAATGTATGCCTTTGTGCCCCTGAGAAGGAAGTCTGCAAGCACCACTGCCTCCTAGGTGCAGTGGTTACTGAGCCCACAGATTTGTGGGCTTCTTATACTGAGATGGTTTCTCCTCCTCCCCTTTCAGGGCTGCATACCAGTTCTTTATCTGATAGGAAATTGGAGTCGGGATGAAAAGTCTAGTAGCCATAGTAATCTTGGTCCAGCTGTCATCTCATGGTTAAGTTACACTTTCCCCTCTGCTTGAGCTCTCCATCTTTGATGCCTCAATAAGCAAGCATTTTATCAATATAGTCCTTATTTTCTCAAATGCTTCTCACTGAGTTCTGGCACCAGTTTCCTGGAGGAGTCAATCTGCAGACATCTTTCATACTGAACCGGTTCTTCACTATAGATCAGAACATCTGTCTGGACAGCAGTAGAAGTGTGGTAACAGTGGTGAGAGACATGGTTCATGCTGCTTTACCCCTCTCACAGTGCCTTGGGGTGTTCATATCACTGTGCTGCTTTGCTCCTCGCATGTTTCCTTAGGATGTTCAAGCCATGGTTTGTGCTGCTTTGCCTCTCTCATGGTGCCTTGAGGTATACATTTGTTTTAAATGAATGTGCAATTTTGAACCAAAGGAGGCCATTTTTTGTTTCATTTCATTAAATCTGAAAACAATTGGCAATGCTTCTAAAATACCTGATAATTTTTGGATTTTTCATTTTTGCAAATGGCATTCAAGATTTGCAAAATGTGGTGTGCAATATTTGCAAGTAGTGGGCGCTATTTTCCAAAATGAAAAATCTAATAAAACTGAATTAAAAAAAAAAAACAACTCCAAAATGGAATTCAGCAGAAAAAGGAGCGGAAATGAAAAACAAGCCAAAATGAAAATATTTTGCCTGCACATTCCTAGTGTTCATGCCACTGTCTGTAACACTTTGCCCCTTCTCAATAAGAATTGGGGTTCTCATGCCACAGTTCTTGTTGTTTTGCCCGTTTCATGGTATCTTCAGGTGCTGTTTCTTCTGCTGCTAATGTCTGTAGACAAATTTCATAAAACTTGGATGGAAAACCTCACTGTTAGAGTTAAAAATAGCATGCATTGCTTCCCACAAAGACTTTCATGGAAGCAAAATGAGCAACATAACAAAATAAATAACATACAGGCTCTTGTAAAATGAAACCACACAAAATGAAATAACACAAAACAAAAGGCTTTTCCATGCACAACAAGTATTTTTCATTTTTTAATTTTCAACATATTCTGGTCCTCATATAGGCAACATTTGTTCAGGATGATTTATGTGCACTGATGAGTAAGTATATCACCCTGCATGACCCAAGGTTTTATGACTAAACTGACCAATTAGGTGTACATTCTCTATAAACTGCTCAGCAGGTCTTAGCTACATTATTGCTGGTTAACTTTAGGAAATTTATCAGTCACATCCTAGCCAGTTAGAATATGGCTAAAAATTCAGTTAAAATTTAATAAATACATTAAGGGATAGATTTTTAAAGCCCTACATGCGCGTAGGTGGGGTTACGAGTGTTGGCCCTCTTTTACAAAGGCCCAGCGAAGCACGTAAAGCCCCGGGACTCGTCTAAGTCCCAGGGGCTTCGGGAAAGGGGCGGGGCCAGAGGCCTCCAGCACAATAGCCATTTGCCGCTGTGTCGGAGGATCGCGTGCTGGCTGGATGCCGGCGCACACAACCTGCGACTGCCCTTAGGCAGGCGCAGCAGGTAAAATAATTTTTTGGGGGGGGATTAGGACAAGGATAGGGGGCGGGTTGGTTAGGGGAAGGGAGGTTAGGGTAGAGGGATGGGAAGTTCCCTCCCAGGCCGCTCCGAAATCCTAGCCAGTTAGAATATGGCTAAAATTTCAGTAAAAATTTAATAAATATATTAAGGGGTAGATTTTAAAAGCCCTACATGCGTAAATCCATAGGATTTACACGCGTAAGTGGGGTAATGAGCGCTGGGCCTATTTTACAAAGGCCCAGCAATGCGCGTAAAGCCCCGGGACTCGTCTAAGTCCTGGGGCTTCGGGAATGGGGCAGGGCGGAGCGGCCTGGGAGGGAACTGGGGAAGGCCGCGGGCGTCAGCGCATGCAGGGTGCACAATTGTGCACCCCCTTGCGCATGCTGACCCCAAATTTTATAACATGCATGCACCTGAATGTGTATGTTATAAAATCTGGCGTCCATGTGCGCATGCCAGGTAGCACACGCACATGGACGCCTGTGCGCAACTTTATAAAATCTACCCCTAAATTAAATAAACTTAACCAGTGTTTCCCAAACTTGTGTTGGGGGATCCCCAGCCAGTCAGGTTTTCAGGATATCTGTAATGAGTGGGTAAATGTGAATCAGTTATTTACTCTTTCGGATAATAGAAGGACTGGGGGGCACACCATAAAGTTAGAAAGTAACACATTTAAAACAAATATGAGAAAATTCTTTTTCACTCAACGCACAATTAAGCTCTGGAATTTGTTGCCAGAGGATGTGGTTAGGGCAATTAGTGTAGCTGGATTTAAAAAAAGGTTTGGATATGTTCTTAGAGGAGAAGTCTATTAGCTGCTATTAATCAAGTTGTCTTAGAGAATAGCCACTGCTATTACTGGCATTAGTAGCATGGGATCTACTTAATGTTTGGGTACTTGTCAGGTACTTGTAACCTGGATTGGCCACTGTTGGAAACAGGATGCTGGGCTTGATGGATCCTTGGTCTGACCCAGTATAACAACTTCTTATGTTCTTATGAATATACATGAGACAGATTTGCATTAACATCGCATGCAAATTTATCTCATGCATATTCGTTGCAGATATCCTGAAAACCTGAATGGCTGGGGGTTCCCCAGGACAGGTTTGGGAACCACTGAAATAAACTATAAACTAAATTAAGAAATAGATACAGTATTTCATAATTTGGATAATCATATAACAGAATTTTCTAGCCAGCAAGGTTGTGTATTTATAAGAAAAAATCTGATTATTTGATGAGCATAAAAATATTAACAGATACAGTGCTGTATTATAGCATTGTGTGGTTTTCATGAACTGTGTAACAGAGATATACTAAAAAATGCAACATATGTTGTGCAACCATTTTAACTCAGCTTTTGTCCCTACCTAATGTTAACTTTGCAGTAATTATTGATGCAGAGCTGTCACCAGAAATAGTGCCAACTTTGATAATGAATGGAATTTTTTTTTTTTCAGATGTGTGTGATCCAGATGCTATTTGTGGGCTAGGTTCAACTGGACCAGGATTCAGAGACAGAAGAGGAGTACCTACTGATGCAGACATTGACATAGCCTTTATTGTAGATAGCTCTTACACCACTACCATGGTCCAATTTGCTGAAATAAAAAAATACATTTCTCATGTAGTGGGCCAGTTGGAAGTCAGCTCTGATCCAAAGACATCAGATCATCATGCAAGGGTGGCCATCCTCCAACACGCTCCTTATGAATATTATAAGAACTCCAGCATGGTGCCAGTGAAGGTAGACATGTCGTTCACTGAGCATGGTTCCAAAGAAGCAATACAGGATTTCATCCACAGTAAGATGAGCCAATTGAATGGTGCCCCAGACGTGAGGAGTGCCATAGCATATGCCATGGAAAACATGTTTGAAAATGTGCCAAACCCCAGAAATCTCAAAGTCATTGTTTTGTTAATGACTGGACAAGTTAATGGAATAGAACTGGAACTTCTACAAAATCTAGTCACTGAAGCCAAGTGCAAAGGGTTCTTCTTTGTGGTGCTAGGAATTGGCAAGAAAGTGAATGTCAAGAACCTGTACAGCCTGGCCAGTGAACCATATGATGTTTTTTTCAAAAGAGTTGACAAACCCTCAGAGATGCATGAAGAGCCATTATTGCGGTTTGGACAGCAGCTCCCGGCATTCATCAGCAGTAAGTATAGGACGAGTGCATACAGTACATGGCAGAGTTTAAAGTGTCTATAGTAATCAACAAAATTAGACTTTATTCTTAGCCATGTTTCTAAATAATTTTTTTGCGTTCATGTTTAAGTAAAAAAAATGGGAGAATGAAAGTGTAAAATAAAATGGGTCCGTAGGAAATTTTGTATACAGTATATTTTGAAAGCATAAGGCATCTGAGACAGGGCTATAGTTCCAAAGGCACAGAGCTGCTCATTTAGGTTCAATATTACAGGGAACATTTTCAAATGGATCCAGCTGCATAACTACGGAGTTAGAAGCCCTTGAAAATCTATTCCCATTGAGTGACTAAATTTAGCCTCTGAAATCCTGGGCAAGCACACTCAGTGTGGTCCCAGTGATTCTTCTAGATTGGACTTTTCTATGTCCAAAGGGATCAAATTTATAGTTACTCAAATAATATTCTGCAACCCTGATTTGTTGTTTCAAATCAGTAAAGAAAAGTTTACTGAAGCAAAAATGTAACGTGGAAAGAAATAATAAAAATCCTCTTCCAGAAGTCTCTCAACAATGCATAGGTTCAACACAAATACAGAGGGCAATATTCAATAAGCTGGCAAGCAGGCTAGTTATCTAGCTACAGATAGCCAGATAACTTGCCCTGGATGTTCAGTAGGATAAACATCCCACTGAATATCCCTGATTATTTGGCTACCTTAAACTGAAAAGCACCTAACCAGCTATCTTTTGAATATAGTAATTAGATTTAAAGTTATCCAATTTCATGTAGCCGTATAAATTTAGAGTTAACTGAATACATTCAAAAGAATATAGCTGGTTAAGTGCTATGCTAATTTAAAAAAGAAGTATCTCACGGGCATAGCAGCCCAAATTAAAGCATCCCCACCCAAGCTGCTAAACAAGGGCCCTGCCATATCGAGCCTCCATCTATCCCCACCCCCAGTTCCTCTGATACTCATTTTTACACAAGTTCCAGAGGACCAGGCCAGCCTATCCCATCTCCCCAGGCACTCTCCAGTTTCACCAAAATTTGGAAGATCCAGTCCTCCTGTGCTTCCCCCTCATCCTCCACACTCCATCTCTAACCCTTCCAACCCCCTAATACCTTTAAATTCTAAATCTTCTGTCCAGATTGCAGGAGGCTACCTCCGCAGTCCTGGGTAACACTTTCTTCATTGCTGGGTCATCAATGCTGAAAGCATAGAGAAACTGGCAGCACTCCTTAGGGAGGGTAGTTTTATACAACCCATTAGTATAAAGTATACGTGGACTTTAGCTCTAATTTTCAATACAAACTTATGAATGTAAGTATGTTTTGAAAATTAGAGGGACCTCACGTATCTTAGTACAGCATAAGTGCACACATTTACACCTGTTAGAGCGCAAGTATAAATATGTACATGAATATTTATGTGCACACTTTAAAAAAAAAAAAACAACCTCTTTATTTATTAAGGTTTTTATGGCATACAGTCATAATACATTGAATACAATTTAGCATTCCATATCATCCAGCACTACGCCTCCCAATAAAAGATTAATAGTAACATATCTAACTGGACATTATGTTACCTCTAATACAGATCTAATCTGCACATTTCTTCAAAATGTCTAATACAAAAGGTTAACTAACCCCTCCTTTCTGATCGATGAGATACTGGTGATATTGTCCACAGATATTTTCTACTTGTATAACTCATGCTTCAATGAATAACGCAACTGTTCAATATCTTCAGTACTGCACACCTGCTGATACCAATATTCCAAGCTTGGATTACGTTTCCAAAAGGTGGCAACAGTAAAATGGGCAGTCAACAACAGTAATTGACCCACCAACATCCTATGTTTACAAGGAACTAACAATTCCTCCCAACACCCCAATAAGCCTGTCAGAGGTATAATGTATACCAGAAGGTCTAATATATTGGCTAGTTCCTGCACCACCTGCGACCAGAATGGCCTCACCAGAATAGTGCCACCACACGTGTATATATGAACTTTTCTCACAGCAGCCTCTACAAGAATCTAGAATTAAATTAGGAAAAATTACAAAATAGAATAGAATAGAGGGGTACAATAAGTGCTGTGCAGGAACAGAATTATCAGTTCAACCTGTCGTTCACATATGGAGCTCCAATGGGCTTGTGTTCAAATGATCTTCCAATTTTTGGCATTTAAGGTAGTACCTAAATCTAAATTCCAGTTATTAATTAAGTCCTCAGATGTCTCTCTTTCACATTTACTCATCAAAATACCCCAGTAGATAAGTGAAATGCATTTAACAGAGGCATCAGGATCCAACAGATAATTCTCCATTCCATTTAATTCTTAGCTGGGGATTGAAAGGTCTGTGATTGCAGAAAATGCCTGGCATAACTGCAAGTAATTAGCATGTAGGTGTTTAGGGAGGTCAAATTCCTGATTTAGGGATTAAAAGATTGAAAGAGATCATCCTCCCATAGTTGAGTCAAGCAAAACAAGCCACAATCCCTCCATTTCTTCAGAGCCAGAGCAAAAGTAACCCTAGAGTTATTAGAATTCCCATATATTGCGGCAAGGGGGCTATCACCTCGCCTTCCAACCTTAAGAAACCCAACACCTGATTCCATACAGTGAGGGTGTGCGCCAGTATTGGGCTGTCCCTAGCAACTCTTCTTCGGATAGGAGAAAAAGGTGAGACAAAAGACAACATGTGAAGGTCAGCTACATCCGCCTGCAACCGCTCCAATTGCACCCAGGTCGTATCAAAGTACCCAAACCATGATTTAAGACAAATTAGCTAGACAGCCCAAAAATATACTTTAAGATTGTGAAGTGTCATATCACCCTGCTTTTTGGGCAACCAGAGCTGACCAATTCATCTACGTGCATGACAATATTGCCAAATAAATGTAGACATTAACCTATAAGCTCAAACACGCGAGCAGGAATATTACATGGCACATGTTGGAGCAAGTAAAGGAATTTGGGGATACGTTCATCTTTAAGAGGTTTATATGTCCTGCCTAGGAAAGTGGCAACTCCACCTAGCTGTGCAGGCCCTGCTCAACTTCGGCAATAAGACTATCATAGTTCTTAGAGAATACATTTTTAGCATCTCTTGCTTATAAAAATTCCTAAATAGATAAAGCCTTCATGCATTACTTTAAAACTGGACATACACCCAGGGATGTGAACCGTTGACCCTTCAAGGAAGAGTTTTGACTTCTCTTGGTTGACATTGTATCCAGATAAGGAACTATACCTAGCCAAGGCTTATATCAGCACAGGTCCCGATACCCTAGGATTAGACAAATATATTTAAACATCGTCCAAGTATAGGGAAATAATGTGCATCCGCTTCCCGAATTGAAAATCTGTGATCTTGGGGGTCTGTCTAATTAGAGTTGCTAATGGCGCTATTGCCAAATCAAACAATAAAGGGGAAAGAGGACAGCCTTACCTCTTTTCCCTGGCAATTGTAAAGAAGGGAGATAAAATGCCATTAATCAATATAGGCCGGATTTTAACCGGGTCTACGCATGCCGGGCCTATTTTAAAAAGGCCCGGTGACTCGTGTAAAGCCCCGGGATGCGTGTAAGTCCCGGGGCTTACAAAAAGGGGCAGGGAGGGGGCGTGGCAGTCCCAGGCTCCCGGCAGAGTGGCCATATTTGCTGCTGTGCTGGGGATTGCGCGCCGGCAGTTGGCCGGCTGAGGTAAGTTGTGAAATAAAAAAAAAGAAAAAGGAAAAGGTAGGGGTGAAAGGGCAGGGGAGGTAAGGGAAGGGAAGGTGGGATTATAAGAGGAGTAGTAAATATAACCCACCCATCCTCCCTTTAATTTTTTATGTTCCATGTTGGTTAAATGTGTCTCTTGCAAGAGCAAGATTTTTATCTTATTTCTACATGCAAATTGCAGTATACGTTTGTGCATTATAGGTGAGGAGATCCCTTATACGTTTAATGACATACAATTAACACAATTATCCAAGGGCGACATCTAGGCTTCACCCCAGAAATAACACATATCATATACTTTGTTAATTAATACCAGTGAGTATAGTATAAGAGTCTGTAGAGGCAACAATAATGCAAGTCAAACGCATATTTTTCTACACGTGTAATAGGAACAGCATCAAATTAGATAGAGTAGTATGCTACTTTTACGCCACCCCCTCATTCCCATAAACCCTTCTGAACACATATAAAACCCCCCAACTCTCTTTCTTTCCCTATAACTCAGGAGCATCCCGATATCCTTACTCCACCGTACAACCCACAAACCAAACTTGATAAGCCTCATCCAAATGACCAATTTTATCTTCCCCAAATCCCTCGCAACAACACAACTAATGGATACAAAAAGGACCCATAACCAGCAACCTCCGAGGTGGGATATTATTTGGGACCGAGGGACTGTCTTACCCAATCTCTCCAAACAGACCTCCAGTGGCCTTCCAACCACAATCCTACCCAAGTTAACCTGAAGGACCCATGTGCAACTCAACAACACACTCCTAGCAAGATTCACCAGACCCAGCATGCCTAGTGTGCACTTGTATTGCAATTTCTTCTGCCATCTATAAAGTTGCATATGCAGCTCTAAACTTTGCAGTATCCCCTACGAGTACTGAACTTGTAGAACAGAAATACATAGCCACGACCCCAACACTGCAAAACCACCTCCTCCCTTCATTATCGGCGTGTGTACTCCTCTGCAAAAAGAGAAATAGAATTAAGAAGCAAATCAACCACACAACAAAAGAATCAAATGTCATTGGAAACTGCATGCATAAAGGCTTATATCCACCATTGATGTCGATCCGCTGGAATTGTTGCTCCAGTAAAGTATCACACCATTTTGTCATTATGTCACCACGTGTCTATCATATTTCAGAAGCTTTTTATCTTCAAAAGTATATGTATCAAAAGCATATGAAATATGTGACAGTACAGGCCACTATCTCCACCCAAAACCACTATCCAAAGCTTACCTGACACTTCTGCTGCAGTATTAAAAGCTAGTGGCAAGCCTTCAGAACCAAACTTCTGGATTAACCTCTCCTCCATGGTAGTCAGGGTGATAAGGCTACTCCTCTGCCTTTAACCTGCTGGTATTTTTTAATCTTCATCACCTTCTCCTTCATGCACATCAAGTCTTGATATCAGTGAAACCACCTGGTTACTGCTATGGCTCCGTAACCCATGGCTGCTGATCCTCTCACTTATCCTCTGCCAGATCAAGGTCTTTGCAGCTTTGGAGGTCTTGGCTGCTGTCCTCCTGAAGAAAAGAAATTGAAATTCTCCAGCACACTTTCAATCAAGTGGACATTATCCTCCTGCAAGAACTTTCAGACATGCAGCTGCTGCCTCCCCTCTGGATGGCTGCTTCTGGTCTAGGTTGCCACTCATGAAGGGGTCAGGTCCTTCTTTTCCCAATGCTCACTCCCAGCTCCCAGCCCTCCCCCCTCCACCTGTACCACTTTTGTCTGTTGGGCCTCCCTCTATTTTGGCTGACTGGGCCTCACCTGCCTTTCTCCTTGCACCTCCATCTCCAGCCTTCTCCCCTCCAACTCCCTCCTTCCCACCTCTCTCATGCTATGCTGCTCCTCACTACCACCACTGTCCTCCTTAACACTCTAGCCCTCCTCCATTCCCACCTTCCCTTCTCATCTGACCCACCTCATCTCTCTCTTCTCTATCCTTAATCATACGTCTTATGCCCATTTACACCCCTGCCATCCTCACCCTAACCATGCACACATACTCTACCCTTTCAGAAAGGACAGTGAGACAAACAATACTGGCACAACAAACACTTGCACATTTCTTGTACACACAAGAAAAAATACCAGACTATGGAGAAAGTAAACATGGAAGAAAGTAGAAAAACACAAAAATTAAACTACCAATGAGGAAAATCAATTATGCTACTAAACTGGGAATTAGTATTAGATTAATGTGTGTGCTCTGTTATAGATAATCCACAGGCTCTTGCCCACAATGGGCTACAACCAGTATCATACACAAGAGCACCTGCTTTACGTCATATACTACTTCTCATATTCCCATATTCTCATTTTTTAATTCTAAAGACTGTAATAACTACTCTTTATTACTTTATCATAAATTCTAAAACCCAATATCAACATGCATTTGCATGTTGCGGGCGCTGTTAGTTTCGGGGGGGGTTGGCCACACGTTTTCAACGTTCTATTACCCCTTACTGTATAAGGGGTAAAAATAGCGCGCACAAGAAATTCCTGCCAGAGGCAGGCATAAATAATTGAAACAAGATAGGGGGGGATTTAGGTAGGGCTGGGGGGTGGGTTAGATAGGGGAAGGGAGGGGAAGGTGAGGGGGAGCAGAAGAAAAGTTCCCTCCGAGGTCGCTCCGATATCGGAGCGACCTCGGAGGGAACGGGGATAGCCATCGGGGCTCCCCTAGGGTTCAGCGCGCAAGGTGCACAAGTGTGCACCCCCTTGCGTGCGCCGACCCCAGATTTTATAACATGCGCATGGCAGGTGGCACATGTTATAAAATCGAGTGTACATTTGTGCGCGCCGGGTAGCGAGCACAAATGTACCCCGCATGTACAGATTTTAAAATCTGCCCCATAGTAAACTTGATTAATACCAGTTAATAGACTTCTCCTCCAAGACTTATCCAAATCTTTTTTGAACTCAGCTACACTAACTGCACTAACCACATCGTCTGGCAACAAATTCTTGAGCTTTATTGTACGTTGAATGAAAAATAATTTTCTCCGATTAGTCTTAAATGTGCTATTTGCTAACTTCATGGAATGCCCCCTAGTCCTTCTATTATTCGAAAGTGTAAATAACCGATTCACATCTACTCATTTAAGACCTCTCATGATCTTAAAGACCTCTATCATATCCCCCCTCAGCCGTATCTTCTCCAAGGTGAACAGCCCTAATCTCTTCAGCCTTTCCTCATAGGGGAGCTGTTCCATCCCCTTTATCATTTTGGTAGCCCTTCTCTGTACCTTCTCCATCGCAATTATATCTTTTTTGAGATGCGGCGACCAGAATTGTACACAGTATTCCAGGTGCGGTCTCACCATGGAGCGATATAGAGGCATTATGACATTTTCCATTTTATTAACTATTCCCTTCCTAATAATTCCTAACATTCTGTTTGCTTTTTTGACTGCTGCAGCACACTGAGCCGACGATTTTAAAGTATTATCCACTATGATGCCTAGATCTTTTTCCTCTGTGGTAGGTTCCATATTAGAAGCTAACATTATATAACTACATCAAGGGTTATTTTTCCCTATATGTAGCACCTTGCACTTGTCCACAATAAATTTCATCTGCCATTTGGATGCCCAATCTTCTAGTCTTGCAAGGTCCTCCTGTAATGTATCACAATCTGCTTGTGATTTAACTACTCTGAATAATTTTGTATCATCCGCAAATTTGATAATCTCACTAGTCGTATTCCTTTCCAGATCATTTATATATATATTGAAAAGCATCGGTCCAAGTACAGATCCCTGAGGCACTCCACTGTTTACCCTTTTCCACTGAGAAAATTGACCATTTACTCCTACTCTCTGTTTCCTGTCTTTTAACCAGTTTGTAATCCACGAAAGGACATCGCCTCCAATCCCATGACTTTTTAGTTTTCTTAGAAGCCTCTCATGAGGGACTTTGTCAAATGCCTTCTGAAAATCCAAATACACTACATCTACCGGTTCACCTTTATCCACATGTTTATTAACCCCTTCAAAAAAAATGAAGTAGATTTGTTAGGCAAGACTTCCCTTGGGTAAATCCATGTTGTTTGTGTTCCATTAAACCATGTCTTTTTATGTGCTCTACGATTTTGATCTTGAGAATAGTTTCCACTATTTTTCCCGGCACTGAAGTCAGGCTCACTGGTCTATAGTTACCCAGATCGCCCCTGGAGCCTTCTTTAAATATTGGGGTTATACTGGCCACCCTCTAGTCTTCAGGTACAATGGATGATTTTAATGATAGGTTACAAATTTTAACTAATAGATCAGAATTTATTTTTTTTTTTTTTTAGTTCCTTCAGTAGCCTTGGATGCATACCATCCAGTCCAGGTGATTTGCTACTCTTTAGTTTGTCAATCTGGCCTACTACATCTTCCAGGTTCATAGTGATTTTATCATCATGCTGAACTGGGTGGTTATTGCGTACTATGAGGGGTAATTGAACAGGTATTGTTTTATTTTATGTTCTTTGGTATTATTTTAAATCAGCAGTCCCAAAGTAATGCAGACTTGTTCATGTGAGATGAGAATTGTTAATTGATATATGATGTTTCTTGGTTTTCCTAGTTTTTGTATCATATATATTAGATGATTAAAAAGCTAAATAAAGATTAAATTATAAAAAAAAAGTTTATCTTTATATTATTGAAACCCATTTAGGTACTTACTTTATAAATGTTCTTTTCAAAACAGGTTTTCAAAACAGGTTTTCAAAACTTCCAATTCTAAAATGATGCACAGGTGTTTTTGACATCTATTTAGTGTAGCATTTGACTGAGAACTAAAAATGTGTCATTTTCCCATGGATGTAGGGGCGGTGTCTGAGACGCAGGGTATGATAATCTTCCAGAGTATGTGGGAATCTGTGTATTATTCAGGGAGTGTACAATATAGTAATCATTTCTTTTAAAATTAATATAGTTTATCTCTTTACCTTCTGTGTTCTTGTAGGTGAAAATGCTTTGCACCTGTCTCCAGAGATCAGAAAACAATGTGATTGGTTCCAGAGTGATCAACCTTTAAAGTTCCCCTTAAGGCATGCTCCAAAACAGATGTAAGTAGTAGAATTCAAGCGTTTGCTTATGAAAAAACCATGTGGTGTGGTTGGGGCAATAGCCTTATGTTAACTCAAAAGTTCCAAGCAGAAGTGAATTCGTGCAAATAGGTAAACTGTAATATGACAGTAGTACTCAAGTGTTAGGAGAGGATAAAGAAACAGCAGTTAAACTGTTAAAATGAAGAGAATAAGGATAGATAAAGGAAATACTGCATGATCTGATGTTGGTATAATAATACAATAGATATTAAGCTAACGTGCTGGCACAGTACACTTTAAGCAAGATTTAAGCTAGTAAAAAAAACACCAATACATTATACAACTATAATTGTACAAAACCAAATAAGATATCAAAGTCCTTTATAATTTGAGCAATTTAATTATCATTGCATAGTTTTACCTATATAAACTGAGAGACAATATCAATATGATTGCAAGGAGAAGGAGTGTCCTAAGGAGGAGTAGCCTAATGGTTACAACAATGAGCTGAGATCTAGGGAATCCAGTATTCAAATCTTTCTTTCCCCAATGATACTTTGTGACCTTGGATAAATCATTTTATTTCTAGTTGCCTCAGGTGCCCACTTACCCCTACTTTCATCAAAATGCTATACTTTTCACAATGATAATGCCCGTGATAAGAAAAAGGGGGGTGGCCATGATAATTATAAATATATCACGGGGTGTGTTAAAGTTTTCACACTCTGCAATACTTGTACTTTGCTATGTGCCCAAAGAGAGAAGGAGAGATTGAGAGAGAGAGAGAGAGAGAGAGAGAACCTCTGAGATAGCACACATACTAGTCAACTATTTATATCACTATAGGAGGGACAGCTCGTAACATGAGGTGAGGTTTTGGTGGTGGTGTAGGGTTTTGGACCTCAGGGTTGGGCCCTGACATCAGGATCCGATCTCTGGACTGAGCCATGACATTGGGCCTTGGCCTGGGCCCCAGTCTAGGCCCAGACCCAGGCATCAAGCCTAGGCTTCAAAGCCTGGGCATTGCTTAGGGCCTAGGTCGAAGTCTCAGCAACCTACCATGGTCTAAGCCTATGCAAGACCAAAGCTTCGGTCTGGGCCTAGGTGTCAGGACCAGGCCTCAAAGCTTGGCCAAACTCCTAGGCTTAAGCTGAAGCCTCGGCCTTGTGTAGGCCTAGGCTGTCATAGGTCACCATGATCTCGGCCTAGACCGTATGCAATGTCTAGACTTTGGCCTGGGCCTAGGCCTCTGCATTAGATTCCCCTGGGGAGGATCTTGGTCCCATTATTTTTTTTAGGTGGTACAGATGTTTGATGGGGGGGGGGGGGTTCATTTTTTGGGAGGGTTAATATTTATTTTGTTCCTTTTAACCAAATAAACATTAGACAAAATGAAATTCATGAGAAACCGAACCCCCAAAAACAAAATGAAAAATTAAACATTTTTTCTTCTTCTCACCCCTAATGTAAATACCATAGGGGTGTCATGAGACATCCACTCCCTCCCCCACCACTCTCAGAGGAGGTCAGTTATTAAAAGTTATTAAAAGTTTAAAAAAGTAATTTTATATTTGAGATGGTGGCTCTGCCCCCGTTATGCATTAAAAATTGCTTCCCCAGATCTCCTTCTGCTCCGCCCCCCAGGCCATCCCCTGAAACTCCTCCCCAAGCACATATTTAAAATTCTCTGCTGTCTAGTGGTTATCAGAGCAGCCCCAGGTGTCCTTCTCCATCCATACCATTGTCAAAATTTCCCCATTACATTTTGGGGCAAAAGTAGGCCTGAGGCTAGTTAATGATATATTGAGAATGGCATGGATGAAGCTGGATGCCTAGAAGGTACTCTGGCAATCGCTAAACACCAGGGAAATTTAAGTAAGTGCTTGGGTGGTTCTGTAGGCTTGGCTTGGGTTGGGGAGACCTGGGGAAAGGAATTCTGGGCAGAGCAATTTTTTATTTTAAAAAAAATGGGTGGGATTTATGAATAAGGGCAAGGCAACAAACACAACTAGTAAACTTTACAAACATTGTTTAACAACTTTGGCTATCTCTGTGGAAAATTTTTTTTTGGGGGGGGGGGGGGATGTCAGAGGGTGGATCCCATGAAACTCTCAGGAGTTTTATCACTCTGGCCGAGGGGAGAAGGGGAACACTGGGAGTTGTATGACCCCTTTAAAAGATGGCAGCCCCAGGATATATGGCTGCCATTCCATGGTACAGAATTGGGGCTACTTGGCTGTGGGGGTTTTTCCTAGCAATATTTTCCTATTGGGGAAAATAACGGGATTCACAGATCTGTGGTACTCCTCAATGGAAAACACCTTGGCTTAGTAAATAGACCCCTATGAGAGTAATTAGCATCTGGAGCACATTTAGAGGTGTGCAAAATTAAAAATGTATTTGTTCATTCATTTCATAGATCAGAATCATTTGTTAGGTTCATCTCAAATGAAAAAACATTTTATTGTGCGATATCTTGTTTTTTCATTATACATTGAAGTCAAAGGGAGAAGCAACACTTAGGATCCATTGACTTCAGTGTAAAAGAAGAAATGGACAGGGGCCAGGTCCCATTAATGAGTCCTAGGTCTAGGCTCCAGCCTGACACAAGGCCCTTTCCATGGTGGAAGCCTGGGCCTCATGCCTAGCCCTGGCCTAAAGCTCTGTCCTATTGCCAAGAAACATGGTCTTGTTGGCGAGGCCTAGTGCAAATGCTGTGGCCTGCCCCAAGGCTGAGTTCAATCACCAAGGCCTGAGCATAGGCTCAAGAACAGGTTCCAACACTGAGACAGGGTCCTATCGCCAGGCATAGCTTAGGCCTGATTACAGGGCCTGGCTCAAGGCTGAGTCCCAGCACCAAGACCCTCTCCAGGCCCAGGCCCACACTGGGCCAGGCCCAAGAATGTTCCCATCATCAAAGCTCGGGCCTTGGCATAGGCAATAGGATAGGGCATGGTCTGAGCCTAGCTACTGTCACTGATGCTGAGGCCCAGACTCAAATCACATCCCATTACTGAAAGCCAGGCTTATCTCCAGCCCTAGGCTCAGGCCTGACACTGGGGCCTTTGCACAAATTTGACACTGGGGATCGGTCTAAGACTAAGTCCCATCACTGAGGTGCTAGCTCAATATCGGTGACTTGCCCAAGATCGGGTCCCATCCCCGAGGCCTGGGCCTAGGCACAAGCCAAACACTGGGGCCCAGCCCAATGCCAGATCCTCTTGCTGAGGCCTGGACCTCAGTCTAAGCCTGAAGCTGGGGCTTGGCCTGATGCCAAGTCCCCTTGCCAACAAACTGGACTAAGCCCCTTTCCAGGCCTAGGCCCGGCCCGAGGTCAGTTCCGATTGCCTAGCAGAGGACCAGGCCTTCAGCCATCTTGTTGTTGTTATCTACCTGAAGGATGCACTGCAGTGACACCACTAAGTTGCCTTCCTCCTGAGTGGATGGTACCATTTTCAATTATGGCTATACATTTCAATTGCTGTACATCAAATTGGCACCATAACTTCAGTAGGATTGTGCTGCAGTGATGTCACTGTGGCATGTCTTTCAGGTGGACAGCATCATTTGTATTTGATGAAAGAAACAAGATGGGAGAAGGCCTGTTTCTTGGCCTCTGGATCTGGTCCTTGGCTATAGGACCCAGCCTTGGGCCTAGGCCTAGGCCCAAGCCCTGACCTCATTGATAGGACCTGGTTTTGGGCCAAGCCTGGGCCTCAGCGTTGGAACCTGGCCTTGGACCTGGGCCTAGGCCTGACCCTCCTGATTGGACATAGCCTTGGTCCTGGACCTAGGCTTGGGTCTTGGCAATGGGACCCTGCCTCAGGCTTGAGACTAAGCCATGGCCTTGGCAATGTGACTGTCCTCTGTCCTGTGCCTTGGCATTAGGACCCTGCCTCAGGCTTGAGACTAAGCCATGGCCTTGGCAATGTGACTGTCCTCTGTCTTGTGCCTTGGCAATGGGACCCGGCATCTGGTGGGGCCTCGGTGTAGGGTCTAGGCCTAGGCCTAAGTTTGAGCCTTAGTGATGGGACATGGCATCAGGCCAGGGCCTAGATCATAGCATCTGTTATGAATCCTATCCTCCAGCTTGGGCCTCTGTGATGGGACATGACCTTGGATTGAGCCAAGGTGTGAGGGATGTGTGTAAGTCGGGGCCTTGGTGACAGGACCCAGACTTGGCTGGTTCTCAGCTTTAGGCTTGAGCCCCAATGTCAAGACTGGGCCTAGACCATGCATCAGGAATAGGATCTGGCCTCAGGCCGGCCAGCATTGAGCCTAGGACTAGTCCACAATGACGGGACCTAGTCTCTGATTAGGCCCCAATGTAGGGCCCGGTCCTAGGCTTGGGCCATGGCATCAGGATCCAGCCTTGGTCCTAGGCCTCAGTGAGGGATTATGCCAAGACCTGGTCCTGCTGAGTCCTGGTTTTTTTTATTATACAAATATGAAAATTTTCAAAAATGTTTTGGTGTTTTCATCGTAGGCTATTTTTAGTTTGTTACATTACTAATTAACCGAATATGGCCCAATTTTTCAAGTTTTACTAATGGTTTTAAATTAATGCACATCCCTAGCACATTCCCCAGTGGCATTGAACTGCCAATGAGTATCCTGGAATTGAATACCTTAGCTCAGTTCCAAAGTAGAAAATAACATGAGTCAAATAAATTAGAATAAGAAAAATATCAATGCCTTCATATATATCCCACTTATTTTGCAAAGAGGTCTTCTCCATTTTTTGTAGTGACTCCTACAGTGGACCAAAAGTGGATTCCATGATTTTGTCTTCCTGTGAAATCATTAATCAGGTTTCAGTAAATATTCTAGTAAATCAGAATGCATCAAGTTGTCTCCTTGTGGCCAATGTTTACTTCATCGCCATAGAATTAATAATATATCAATTTCTGTTGTCTTTGCATCATATAGTCCTAAGAAAAACAGTAGGGAGATACCTCAAGAGGAAATCTAGTTCATTCCTCTGTCTCCTGGCAAGATCCAGTATCCCTAAACCATGCTAGACAAATATATATATAGAGATATAATCTACTTTAAAATCTTCTAATGGGACAAGCTTTAGTTGCTCAGTGGTGAATGATCTGCATTGCCACGTGGAGGACCTGGTTTTAGTTCTTAGGCCAAGTTTCTGCTATTTGGACCCCAGCCAGGCTGCATTCATAGACCCTGGGAGGAAAGAGACTCAGCCATTATTTAAAGATGACACCTAATGGCTAGACTTATGGTCCACATTGGAGAAGCTGCTATTTGTTGCACTAACTGAGGGCTATCACTAAAATGGCTGAGTTGAGTTGGATAGGAGAGTTAAAAATAGGAGAAAAAGCCTAATTAGCAGCTAATGACGGTTCGTGGTGCCGTAGCCTATTAGAGGCTGGTTGCAATTGCACTGGAAGCCCAAAGATGCAGGAAGAAATTTCCAGGTAAAATAAAAAAAACCTTGAAATGTCCAATTATTTAGATTTAGATTTCATGACTTTTCCTGGTTACTAATTCCAGTGTTTAACTACTACTGCAATTATAAATATTCATCCTATCAAATCTATAGCTTGTCTGCTAAAATAAAAGGCAAATATCTCTTTTGCTGTCCTAGTGAATATAGAGAAAAACTGATCACTGTCTTCTTTATAATGGCACGTCCTTTTTACTATCAAAATCCCATAATTGAAAAGCGTGTTGCCATTATAAGTTATAATTTAGAGGAGAAATAGTACTGTATTATATTATAACAGGGATATGTATTCATTTAATATGAAAATGAAAATCATGACAAATGAGCTAATTTATTTATTTGATTTATAGTCTGCTTTTCAGCACTTCAAAGCAGACTACATTCAGGTACTGACCCCAGAAGGCTAACAATCTAAGTTTTGGTTTGGTTAAAAAAAATACATTTTTTTTCCCCCCAAAACGAAAAATTAATGAATTTTTCATACTCGGGAAATAGTACGCCATATTAGCAAATAAGACACACTATTGTCAAAACAGACCTCTGGTAACACCAGAACTCGGCCTAGGCCCATTGCCAGAGCCCAGACTTAGGCTTGGGCCAGATGCTGGGGCCCAGCCAAGGTAGGTTGCTGTCATTGAGACCCATGCTTGAGACCTGCCAAAGGGCCAAGCCCAAGACTGGATTCTGTTGTTGATGCCTGGGCCCGAGGCCTAGTCCCTGGCTCAACACCGAAGCCGTGTCCCATTGCCAGTGTCTGGCCAGCGCTGATTCTTATCACTCGGCACTACAAGCTAGCCTAAAACTGGGGACCAGCCAAGGCCAGGTCCCATCACTTAAGCTGAGGCCAAGGCCAGGGCCCAGCTGAGACACATCTCATCACTGAAGCCTAGGTCTATTCTTCTCTTCTCTTCAAAATAATGCCATTCGGTTGAAGGATGCACCTCAGTGATGTCATTGTGACACCTTTTTCCCCGAGCAGATGGCACCATATTATTGTACGGCCATTGAAATATAAAGCCATTCATCAATATCTTTTTCCCCAAGCAGATGGCACCATATTATTGTACGGCCATTGAAATATAAAGCCATTCATCAATATCTTTCTATCTGTTCGGGAGGAAGACACCACAGTGATGTCACATTTTTCTACAACACTGTGACATTTTGAAGAGGATTGAAGAAGAAAGAAGACATCAGAAGGCCTGGTCCTAAGCCTCTGGGCCTAGGCTTGGGCCTCAGGGATGGGACCCAGTCCCTGCATCAGGCCTGGTCCTGGGTCAAGGCCTTGGAACCAGACCTTGGCAATAGTACTGTCCTCACCCAGGCCTCTGCATTGGGTCTGCACCTGGGCCTGGTCCTAGGCCTTGGGATCAGGCCTTGGCAATCGGACCCAGCCTTGGCCAGACCCCAGCATTGTTTCTAGTCTGAGGCTTGGGCCTCAATGACAGGACCCAGTCTCATCCAGGCACTGGTATCTGGCCTGAAACTAGACCCAGGCCTCGGGCTTACACCTAAGTCTCAATGATGGTACCTAACCTTGGGTCACATATAAGGCTTGGCCTATGCCTTTGCAAAGAGACCCAGCTTGAGCCAGGTACTGGTGTTGAGCCTGTGCCTGCACCTGGGTTTAGGACTTGGAACTGGAACCCAACCTTGTCTGAGCCCAGGCTTCGATGACAGAACCCAGCCTCAGCCAGGTCCTGGCATCAGGCTTGGGACTTGGCTTAGGCCTTGGTAATGGGACTCAGCCTTGGCTGGTCCAGACCTTGGGCCTATGCAAAGGCCTTGGTAATGGGACTAGACCTTGGGTTGGGCCAAGACTTCAGGCCTAGCCTAGGCTCGAGCCTTAGCTGTAGGACCACTGGTCAGGCCCTACTGTCAGACCTAGGCTTAGGCCTGAGGCTCAGTGATGGGACCTAGCCTATGGCCATGTTTGTTGCTAGACCTGGTTTTTCTTTAACAGTGAAGTCATTAGGGCCTATGGATTGCTTCCCTCATTGATTTTAATGTAAAATGAAAAAATGAATGACATGAACCAATAATTTTTTTCGCTTTTGAGATGAACCTGATGAATGACCGTGCCCTATGAAACAAATAAATGTACCAAACTGAATGTTTCCCCTGTGGATCCCTATATTACAGTAGATGAGATAGACTTCAGAAAACAAAAATGAGAAAAGTGGTTATTGAAGGATCATTGTAAAAATAAGAACATCTGCTATTTATAGATGAATTGCAGGTGCATTGTTAGTATCTGAAAGACAGGAGTGGATCCAAGTATGACATAGAATAACAAATGGAGAATTTTGAAATCAGGTATCAGTTACTTTCCAGTATTCTGGTAGCATGTAAACCAACTGATGGTTTATCCTACTGTGACCTGAACCCCTCTATTTAGCTTTCACACTGAAGTTGATGATTCCCTATCAATTGCTCTGTATGATGAACTCACATGGTTCTGTCCTGCTTTGCATCTTGCAAGTATCTAATTTTGCCTGAGTTACGAGTGAAATTAATGGAGTGCCTAGAAGATACAGTGACTCACTTTTATATTTCAACAGGCCCAATGCAGAAGCTGCTCTTGCAAGCAAAGAGAAACCAGTTGGTATGTATTCACTAGCCTTCAAGGTACTAATGGACATTCATTAACAGTGATTTTATAATTGCAAGATAATGTTGTTGGGAAAGGAAAGAGGAACGATAGGAGAAGTGATGAAAAATTCTGTGATTTTGTCACATCTGCTTATTATGCTAAATCTGGCAAGAATTGATGTTTCTTATAGTTGCTCACGGTGATACTTTTTAATTACTGCCTGCAGTACCACTGTTATGGGGAATATAGCATAATAAAAGAAGCCACCTCTAACCTTGTACATAAAAATGTGGATTCATTCTGATTAGAAAATTTAGAAGAATTATCATTGTTTTGGACATCAGATAATATATTGTTAAACAAACTTGATAACAGATGACAAATTAATAAACATTATCTTATTATTAATTACAGTTTATATAATTTATACTGTATAAGTAACTTCTATCATAATACTTTCTAGGGATCTTTAAGGGGAAAAAAGTAGTAATGTAGTACAATTTTAAATTCCTGTCTTTCATCACTACATTGACACTTACTCCAAATCATCCTGATGGGTCAAGTCAGGGTAAGCAGGGAGACAGGCTGCTGAGATATCTTCCTCTGATTTTATTCTTCTCCAAGGATTGCAATATAAATAGAACCCTTTTATAATTTCTCAACACATTGAAAATATAATTTAGAGTAAATGCCTTTTTCTGATTGGATGTATGTTCCAGTCCTTTTTCTCATGAAAGGACTTCGTGTACAAGTCCTATATAAACAGTCACGCTATATGATGCTATCAGCCATATACAGTCATAGCTATTTTGTTCTACATGGCAACAAATGTCCATCTGCAGTATTTTTAAATTAATCAGTCACTGCAGCTGAAAAGAGCATATTGTATGCTATTTCAGACCCTCAGCAGTTCTTGTCAATCTTCTAACATATCACTGTCCATTGTAGTGTATTTAAAGAAATGCAGAAGTCTTCAGCACTTTTTATGATTAAACAATCATTTTCAATATTTGTGTGTCAATGCAACAAACAAACACAAGAATCAATTACTCCTTCGTCATGCTACACCATGACATACTTTGCTGCAGGAGATCGGATGTAGATCTCTGGATCATTTTTGTTAATGGAATTCAGACACATTCTTGACAGAAGCATGCAACAATGTTAACCTTTAGTATTGCTTCACTTTCAAACAGATTCCTTTCTCCAGCCTTCACCCCTCAGCCCCCTCCCCAATGAACTAGCTAGTAGTAAGGTGGAGAATAACATAAAAAGAAATTTAAAAATATTTATCACAGTAAACTGTGATAAATTCAGGTTCCCATGTCATCTTGCTACACCAATCCAAATGAGTGTATGTTTGCCTACCAGCAGATGGAAAAAGAGCGCACAGTTATTCCTCTGTGACCTAATTTTCACTACCTACCGTAGAAGACCAGAGAGAAACCAGTATCTTTGCCTTCAGCAAATGATAGGACTCATTGGTCGTGCAGCATGATTTCTAATATGGCACTGCATAGCTAGGGCCAGGCCCAGGTCCATTCAGCCTACCTAGAGCAGAGGTTCTCAGTTCTAGAGGGAACTTAATGGAGCAAAAGGGGGTAGAGGTTTTTCTTACATTGAGAAAAAAAGGGAATAGAGCAGGGCAAGGAGGATCCATTGCTCTGATCTTCAAGCACTGCTGAGAAAAATTCTTATGTCAGCTCCCCCCTCCCCCACCCTGCAACCTTATTAAAAAAAAAAAAAAAAAGAGAGAGCGAGAGAGAGAATGAGGAGACAGCTAAGATGCAAAGGAGAACCTGTCATACATCACTTCAGGAGACTTTCCTGTTGTCAGGCAGCTCTTTCAGGTAAGTACCTGTAGGGGTGGTAGATGGATCACAGCAGCTTTTGTATACATCATGCTGAGGGTGACTGAAGCCTACTGCATAGCTGCCGCTGTGGAGTAAGAGCTCCAAGAGGCGAATTCAATATCAGGACTTCTCTGTGCTTCAGGTGTGCATGCAGGGGAGGTTCCAGGTGAATGTTCCAGGGCTTCTGGGTAAGCAACTATGGCCCCCACGTAAACAGGAACCAAGACTGGTGCTCACCCTGTAGGAGGCTTCAGGCTCTGCAGTTTTGGTGGAAGCATCATCAATCTTCAGCCTTTCTCTCGCCTTCAGGCTCACAGCAGAATTGCGCTGATTAAGCCCTGAGTTTGGGAGGACACCCCTCCACTCTCTGGTGATGGAGTCTATTGATATCCCTCAGAATCAGGATATTGTAAGCCAATCTAAAAAGAGAATTTTTAAAAGGTCACTCACGTTAAAAGGCCCATATATGCGAGTATCTGAGCTGAGTGCAAGCAATTCATATTTTAAAATGGCCCAATTATGCAATCATATATGTGTGTGCATGAGCAACCTAATGCATGGGAAAAGGGGCAGAGTTAGGGCATTTCAGGGGGTGTTCCGAGGTGGGGCCAACATTTACATGTGTAAATATGTATTTTAAAACCCACATCCACAGTGTGCATCAGGCTCTTACCCACACTTATTTACTTCTGCTCTTGATGAGCTGAAAGTCTGAAGGAAACTCATTTTAGGCCTAAACCAACTGGGTGAGGGGTCTGAATAAACAGGGGGGAGTGCAGGCTGAAGAACCGGACATAATACTGAGTACAGTTCTGGTCGCCGCATCTCAAAAAAGATATAATTGCACTGGAGAAAGTGCAGAGAAGAGCAACCAAAATGAAAAGGGGCATGGAATGGCTGCCCTATGAGAAAAGGCTGTTCAGTTTGGAGAAGAGTCGACTGAGGGGGGATATGATAGAGGTCTACAAAATCATGAAAGGACTTGAACACATTAATATAAATCGGTTATTTACTCTCTCAGATAATAGAAGGACTAGGGAGGATTCCATGAAGTTAGCAAGTAGCACATTTAAAACAAATTGAAGAAAATTCTTTTTTCACTCAGTGCATAGTTAAGCTCTGGAATTAATTGCTAGAGGATGTAGTTACGGCAGTTAGCGTAACTGGATTTACAAAAGTTTTGGATAAGTTCCTAGAGCAAAAATCCATAAACTACTATTAATTAATAAGCAATAGTAGCTTGAGATTTATTTAATGTTTGGTACTTACCAGGTACTTGTGACTTGGATTGGCCACTGTTGGTCACAGGATACTGGGCTTGATGGATCCTTGGCTTGACCCAGTATGGCATATCTTATGTTTTTATGTTCTTAAACTGGTGAACTAATGGATCAAAATGGCTATTTCCTTCATACACACATTTTAAAATCTGCCTAGCTGCGTGAGTTAAAGCTGACAAATCCCTAAGGAAGATATGCAAAGAACATTTCCTTGCATAACCACTTAATATTAGGATACATATGTGTGTTAGACGTACTTTAAATCATTCACACACACTTGCGTGGATGATTTAAAGTTCCAGCTTATGTACACTTGCTTGCTCATACACACATATATGGGCACAAGTGCACTTATTTTAAAGTTAACATCCCTGGGTTTGGATGAGCTATCCCAGGAGTTTTTCTGTTTCCTGCATAAAGCCTATTGTGTATCAAGAAATTGGAAGAGAAGCTAAAGACCTCTCCTGAGACCAGTAAGTTGTTTTCTGGGGAACTAGGGTCAAGCAAGCATCCCATGAGGGTTACAGAACCTTCCTTCCCTGATTTGGAAGAGCTGCAGAAAGATCCTGAGGAACATTTGGACTCTGCTAGCTGTACTTCACTGGAATTGGAGGAAATTTTAGTATAAAGAGAAGATGATTCCATTATTCACCTATTTCACAGGGACAAGGTCCTGGCTTTTTTATTGACCAGGTGGTTTCCTGTCTCTGGATCACAGATTCAAAGGTAGAGGACATTATATTCATATGTTACACTTATGCGTTCTATGTAACAGCTTTGCCTTTTTCTGGCCTGCTGCCTGTTCCCTGTAAACCGGTACGATGTGCATTCGGCTATCAGTATATAAAAAATGTTAAATAAATAAATAAATTCCAGTTTGAGACTATCCACCAAGTCTTTTCCTTTACACTTCAAGGTGGAGGAGATAGTGTTGGCACAGGAGACTCCCAAGAGTGGCCTCAAGAGAGTAAAGAATCTTCTTAAGCTGAATCCCCTTCCACTGGATAGGGTGCAATATTTGTTTCAGATCCTTTGGGTGGATGCTGTGGTGATCACAGTTACCAAGTGTACGACTATCCCTGTAGAGGGTAGCTCTTCACTTAAAGATTCTCAGGATAAAAAGATTGAACTACCTGTACGGATCTAGCTCTGCAAATGTCTATTTGCATCAGCTTTATGTTGCAGGTGTTCTTGTGCTAGATTCAACAGCTTCTAGAGAGGGAGGAAGCAGCCGAATGGAATCAGCTGCAGCCTTCCTGGCTTATGCTTTATATGACCTGCTGCAGGTTTCTTTTCATTCAATAGCCTTAGCTATGGTGGCCAGGAGATCCATCTTGCTTTGCAACTGGGTGGCAGATTCCTAGTTGAAATGATATTTGGGGAAGCTTCCCTACAAAGGGATAGACCTGTTTGGACAGGATCTAGAACAACTGATTAAGAATCTGTAGGATCCAAAGCTACAGAGGCTCCCTGAAGACAAAGGTCCATCTCTCTATTATTCCAATAGAGTTCAGGACAGTTTCTGGAAGCTAGATGCTACAGACCGAAGAAAATCACATTTTTCTACTTTTGGGGCTCCCATGCTTCCAGGGGAAAAGGTCTGATGCTTTGCAGGTTCCACAAGCAAAGATTTGACCCAGCTAGCTCCTCCAGAACCTGTTGGGGTTCTCAGTGAGGCAAGGTGGGTTCATTCCCTGGTACTTGCAGTAGGCAGTCACTTACAGATGTTTTTATCAGGAGTGGTCCCGAAACACCAGAACAATGGGTCTCAGACGTGATCTTCCATGGTTATGCCTTGGAACTAGTCACATTATTACCCAATACCTGTATGAAATCTCTGTGTGCCTCTGTCACAAAGTAGCAGGTGGTTTGAGATACTCTTAAAACTTCAGTTTTTATAAACTGTGGTTACAGTTCCCCATGCAGAAATTGGTCTGGGTCATTATTCAATTTACTGTTGCATCTGTGGAGCCTTAGGCTGAGGCAAGATTGGCTGTACTGTAGCCAGGTTGACCTAAGTGAAGCAGAATCAGGTCAGCACCTTCATCTATACCAATTCATGTTCTCCTTATGCTGAGCTTTTGGGTGCCAGGGCTGGCAGGACTTAAGTGGGATCTCTGCTAAAGGTGGAAGAGGAGGTCTGTAGTTAGCTAGGGTCATAAGCAGGTGGTGGTCAGACATATCTGGCATCCAGGCAATGGTCAGAGGCAGCTGATGATCAGGCGTATCCAAGGCCCAGACAATATTTAGAGGCAGGCGGCGGTCAAGCATATCCAAGTTCCAAGCTGAGGTCAAAACCAGGTATCTGACCAAAGGAGGAGAAGAGGGACAGATAGACAGGTAAAGGCAAGGACAAGTGGGCAACAAAGATGCAGGCAAGCTGGATGAAGACTGAAGACAAGCTGGATGAAGACTGAAGACAAGTTGGAACGCAGAGAAGCAACACACACTACTAGAGTAGCTGGACCTGTTGCCCAGACAAATTGTGTCTGGAACACTGCTTTCTTATAGAGCCATGGGGCTGACATCATCATTAGAGGCCACAGGGATTTTCCCACCACAATCCCTTTAATTGCCGACGAGAGGCACATGTATGCACCAACAAAGATGCAGCGAGTTGGTGACCGCAGTTTTCTGCCACATACATGGCTAATGGAATTCTCTGCACCAGGAGGCAGCATGGCATGCTGATGGTGCTTCTCCGCATTGAGATATGGTGCAGTCACCTGGGACTAGAGGTAAGAGTGGCAGTTTGCAGGGCAGCCCATGGACCGCCGAGTATAACATTTACTTTAATAGGTCCCAAGACTGATGGGATTTTCAGACCTATTCTCGATCTGAAAGGGATGAACAGAAATCTTCAAATATCTCATTTAAAAATGTAGACTCTGCATTTTCAGTTCAGAGCTGGGGAGGAGTATGGGCTTACATGCATACTTGTAAAAATTCAAATATACATGCAAAATTTTCCTAAAAAGTTTATGTGCTCCAAATAATAGGTTTGTGTGTGGATAGGATCATTTTATGCAAGTCCATTTTGAACAGTGGTGTACCGGTAATTTACATGTGATGCTACAAAACAACCTCCTAAAAGTCTGCAACTGCAAAACCAACATGTGGTAAAAAAAACAAACAAAAAAAAAAAAATATATATATAATGCTATTAGTAACCTCCCCAAATCCTTCTAACAAACTTAGGGCTGGATTTTCTATTGTCACACAGCTTTGTGAATCCCGTGGTAACGGGGGCAGGTGGGGTGAAGCAGGGGGCAGGCATGCGAAAGCTGACAGCGATCGCACCACCACTGTGTTATCGCTGCCGGCTTTCGCATCCAATAGCACCACCGTGAAAGGTGGTGCTATTGGGCGTGCTACTGGCGGTGATAATGGGGTCTTACCTTATCGCTGCCAGCAAAGTTACCACCGTGTCCGCCCCGACGCTGCCCCGACTCCTCCTCTTCCGGTCCTGACTCCGCCCCTATCAAGGTATCGCACACGAAAAGGGACTTAGCTGTGTTAGATGTTTACTGTGTGGTAAACACCTTAATATAGCGATAATGCGCGCACATTATTTAACCATTTATATCATAGGTAATATAATGAGTTGCTTTGCATGCAAATGCTTTTCAAAAGCATGCAAAGCAGCTCCTTACTAGGTAATTATATGCTAGTAAAATAATACCAGTCATACTTTTTGATATATATAGATTATTACCCCTACTAGGAGGAATGTCTTCCAAATAGTCAATTAGTGATTTAGAATAATATTCAATAATCCTGATTTTTACTGATCAACTAGTTATCAAATTTAAAAACCACAGATTTAAAGAGCATCATATTTAGCAACACTTAGACTGAGACACTCCTTAATCAGCTTTTAAGACTTTAACAACTCAACAAATTAAGATGCAGACAGAAACCCAGACGTGAGATGGGGGCTATCCAGTCTGCTGCACTGAATGCCACATATATGATTATCCTCTTGTCTTATGTGTGCACCCAGTTGACAGAGCTCCTGGCTCTCAGAGAACCAGTCCAATCTAAGGAGGCCAGAGTAGCAGACCTGGAGCTCCCTTTGTGGACATAGTAGAGCAGTCCCAACTCCAGTCTAGCAGCCAATGTGCTGCTTTTGAAGAGTAAGATCACCTGATAGGAGACCATCACCTTGGTGTGGTAGGAAGTAATCCTATAGCTAGGACCTGCGCTCCAAGTGATACTTTATCCTCTTGCACCAAGGATGTGTCTCCGGGGGTCCGTGCCCAGGAGGAAAGGAATAAAACAGCCTTTGTATTGGGTGATTCGATCATTAGGAAAGTAGATAGCTATATGGCTGGTGGGAGTGAGGATTGCTTGGTAACTTCACTGACTGATGCAAAGGTAGCGACCTCACGTGCTACCTAGATAAGATTTTAGAGAAAGCTGTGGAGGAACCAGCTGTCATGGTACACGTGGGTTTCAGTGACATAGGAAGGTACATGAGTGAGATACATTTAGACTCTTAGGTAGGAAATTAAAATCGAGAACATCCAAGATTGCATTCTCAGAAATGGTCCCCATTCCACATGGAGACCATCTAGAGGCTAAGTGAGCTCCAGAGTCTCAATGTATGGATGAGACAATGGTATAGGGAAAAAGGGGTTTAGATTTTTTAGGACTGGGGAAATTCTGAGGAAGGAGGAGTCTGTCAACAGAATGGGATTCATCTTAACCAGAGTGGAACCAGGCTACTAGCACTACCTTTAAAATGGAAATAGAGCAGCTAGAACATGGGTGAAAGCTGACAGTTTGGATTAATGTATCTTCAAAGGATATTAGCAAACTAAGGCCCAGATTTACTAAGGCTTTTCTCCCATTCTGTGCCTATGGGAAAAATGCTTAGTAAATGAAGTCCCAAGTAAGTTAGAATGTCCTGATAGAGAAGTGGTTGTAAAAGCTGAGAAAGCCCAGATGTATGTAAATACAGAGCTTGCAGATAAAAATGACTCCAAATAATAAGCAGTTTATGGATACATATAAAATAGAAATACAAATAATCTATTTTAAAATGTTTGTATTTGAATGCCAGAAAACTGAAAAACAAGACTGGAGAGCTAGAATATATGTTGAGAAAGGAAGTAGTAGAATTAGTAGTAGTCTATGAACCCCACATCACAACTAGCATATTGATAACACTATGTATGATAAATTTACCCGTAAAAGTACTTTCAGTACACTTGGTCATGACCCACTTCTCTAAAAATTATTTTGTCTAATGATATATTGTAACCGAACCTTTGACGGCACCTGTTAGAATGTACTATAGTACACTTTCACCTACATTAAATATGTGCCTACATGTAAACCATTGCGATGGTATATAACTTAGCGACGGTATAGAAAAGATTTTAAATAAATAAATAAATATAGACAAAATAAGCACCTTGGAGACTAGGTAGAAGGAGGATAACTATTGGGACACTATGATACTGGGGTATAAGTTATGTTAATATGGGAGGGCGATAAAATTAGTGGAGGGGTGGCACTATATGTTAAGGATGGCAGAGTCAAGCAGGATAGAATTTTGCAGGAAACAAACTGTACTCTTGAATCCTTATGGACTGAAATTCCAAAAGTTAAAAGGGAAAGTATAGTAATGAGGATATAGTACCATGCTCCTTACCAGAATGAGGAAACAAATTGCAAAATGCTAACAGAAATTAGACAGACTACTAAAATGGGCAACACGGTATTACTGAAAGACGTCACAAGTATTGATTTGGTAAATTTCACATCAGGACTTACAAGGGAGGTAAAGTACCTGGATGCCATCAATGACTGCTTCATGTAGCAGTTGGTCATGGAACCAATGAGAGGGGGAAAGATGGCTTTCCATTACTGCAGAAGTCTGATCACTTAATGACCATAAACTCAAACTGAACTTCTCCAAATCAGAACTTCTGTGGATCAGCCATCAAGGTCACTCCCCTATGATTGTTACCTTTCCTGTCAAGAACCCCCCTGCATCCCAAGGAATCAGGTCAATGCCTAGGGGTTCAACTTTCTAGTCAATGGCATTTCACAATATAGTATGAAGTACCTCCAGGTCCTAGAGCAGGGCTTCCCAAACCTGTCCTGGGGATCCCACAGCCAGTTGGGTTTTCAGGATATCCTCAATGAATATACATGAGATAAATTTGCATATACTGAGTCTCCATGGTATGCAAATGTATCTCATGCATATTCATTGTGGATATCCTGAAAACACGACTGGATGTGGAGTCCCCAGGACAGGTTTGGGAAGCCCTGTCCTAGAGAATACAGCTGCCATTGACCACATAAAACTGGTGCTACATCAACTGCACTGGCTCCCAATTAAAAGCAGTATAAAATTCAAAACTCTCTGCTTCATCTTCAAGTGCATGAACAGACAGGCCCCAAACCATCTATGTCAAATTCTTCTCTCTTACACTCCCAAAAGAGAACTCCAATTCTCACAGCCCTACCTCTTGCCTCTTCCAGACTATCCTGCCTAGACTTTGGGCCTTCAGTTGCTACACACCAAGACGTAGATTTTCAAAGACGCGCACGGTTCCCAGTGCGCACACATGGACACGTCAATTTTATAACATGCACTCATCACTGCTCATATGTTATAAAATATGATACCCACACTCACATGCGCGCGCTGATTTTATATCGGCGCGTTCATGTGTGGGCGTGTCGCGACGCACGTGCAAGGGGGAATTTTCTAAAAAAAAATGCACAGCAATGTAATTAGGCCATTCCCAGTTCCCTCCCAGTCCGCTTTTAGGAGCGGACTGGGAGGGAACTTCCCTATCCCCCTACCTACTCTTTCTCCCTTTTCCCCTCTCCTCTCCAACCCTTAATCTCCCCCCAAATAGTCAAATTTTTTTTATTTTAAAACTTACTTCCTCTTCAGAGGTGAAATAAGTTCTGCGCACCAGCTGGTGCTTCACTGGGACAGGGCCTAATGGTCGCTGTCCTGGCCGGCCCCCGCACCACCCCTGGCCCACCCCTTTTACAGACCCCAGCGCTTCTGCGCGTACCGGGAGATATGTGCATGGCCAGGCCACTTCAAAAATGCACTTGACACACACATGGCCCGGCCCAGCCCAGCCACATGCATATCTCCCGGTATTTGTGTGCGCCAGACTTTAAAGATTTACCCTCAAATATTGTGAATAAGTTACCTCTGGCCCTACACCTTGAACCCAACCATCCCACTTTCAAGAAAAAAAGCTAAAGCATGGCTTTTCACCTAGGCCTTCCCAGCAGAAACCTCCAGCCCACTGACCTACCTAACATGAATAAAGACTATAAGTTACACACCACTGACTCTTAGTGCTATAATAACTATTAATTGACATTATTTGAATAGTTAATTTAAAGAATTGTCTTTTCTAATTTTGTTATAATCCATCTTGAGGCCATCCCTGGTAAAATGTGGAATATCAAATATCTATAAATAAATAAAAATATTAAATCTAGTTCTCAGTGGAATGCAAGACCCGATGCAAGAGATAAAGGTAATGGAGCTACTTGGCAACATTCATCAAAATGTAATAAAATTTGACGTAATCACTGGAGGACAAATACTAAGGAAAACTACTATAGTAGTATTTAATTATGAAAAAGAAGACTATAATAAAATGAGGACATTTGTTAGAAAAAAAATTAAAAGAAGCAATTCACAAGTTAAAAACTTGTAGGACACTGTTTAAAATTACCATCCTTGAGGCCTAGACAAAATGGGTTCTATGTATTAAAAAAGCCTGAAGAAAAATCAAACAACTGATACATAGTATGTGGTGAAAGAGGCAAATAAAACCAAAAGGGCATCATTCAAATAATGGAAAGCAGGCCTAAATGAGGAAAATAGGGATGAGCAAAGCATTGGCAAGTTAGATGTATAAAAGTAAGTAAGCAGACAAAGAGAAAATTTGAAAAGAAGCTTACCTTAGTCGGAAAAACAAGTAATAAAAATGTTCAAGTCCATTCAAAGCAAAAAGCCTTTGAGGGAGTCAGTTGGACCATTAGATGACCAAAGAATAAAAAGGTCAGGGAGAACAAGGAAACAGAAAAACTAAATTAATTATTTGCCTCTATTTTTACTGAGAAACATGTTGGGGTTATACCCATACCGTAAACATTTTTTTATATTAATAATTCTAAGTGACTAAAGTGAAACTGGAGGATGTAATAAAACAGATTGAAAGACTAATGCATAATAAATTACCAGGACCTGATGGTATTCTCCTGAGAATCTTGAACAAACTCAAACATAAAACTGCAGAATTTATTCTAGCAATTTGCAACCTATAATAAAAAACAGTCATGGTACCAGAAGACTGGAGGATGACCAATAAGATGCCAATTTTTAAAAAGGGCTCCAGAAGTGATCCTGAAAACTATTGACCAGTGAGCCTGATTTGAGTGCCAGGCAAAATGGTAGGAGCTATTTTTAAAAACAAAATTACTAACCACATAGATAGACATGATGTAATGGAGGAGAGACAACATGATATTTGAAAGGGAAGTCTTGCTTTCTCAATCTACTAGATTTTTTGAAGGTGTAAACAACCAGACAGGTAAAGATGAGCCAGCTTATATAGTGTATTTAGATTTTCAAAATGCAAAGTCCCTCCTGAGAGACTTCTCAGGAATTTGGGAAGTCATGGGATCTGATTAGGTGACCTATTCTGTATTGATAACTGGATAAAAGGATATAAAAGGTAGGACTAAATGATCAGTTTTCCAAATAGAGAAAGTTTATTAGTGGAGTGCCCCAGGGCGTCTGTATTGTGACTTGTGCAATTTAACATATTCATAAATGATCTGGAGAAAGGAACAAGTGAAGTGGCCAGATTTGCAGATGACAAAAAATTGTTTTGAGTCATTAAAACAGCAGCAGATTAGGAAGAGATGCAGAAGGATCTTGTGAGACTAACATCTAAATGGCAAATGCAATTCACTGTGGACAAGTGTAAAGGAATGCATATAGAGAAAAATAATCCCAATACAGGTAACACAATGCTGGTTTTTGTGTTAGGAGCAAGCACCTAGGTAAAGGACCTCAGAGACCTTGTGGACAATACCTTGAAATCTTGAGCTCAGTATGCGGCAGTGGTCAAAAAGGCAAATAGAATGTTAAGAATTATTTGTAAAGGAATTGAGTTTATGCTTTCATATAGATTCATGGTGCACACCTTGGGAGTAGTGTGCGGATCTGATTGCCCTATCTCAAAAAAGACATAGTGGCCATAGAAAAGCCTCTTCTGGTGGGAAGGTGGCATAGCAGGCTGGATCAGGGCACAGTGAGGCCTCATGGCAGGTGAAATCGTGACACATTAATGCCTCTTGGCTTGATCTACAGTTACGTCCTGGCTGTTAATAGCTCACCCTGTTTGAGAAATAGCAGAACTGTTAGCCCTCACGGTTCCACAGACCATGGTATATAGTTTAAACCTTTCGTGATCCTCTATGGGGATCCAATATAGTTTAAACAGCAAAGTGGCAGCACTAGTCTTCCTTGAACATCTAAAGAAAGCTCTATCCACCATATTCTGGTTTACTTGAAGTCAAAGCATTCATCTCAACTGGTAGACCCATGTAAGGAATATTACAGCAATCCAGCAGAGCAATGACCATCAACTGCATTACAAGGCTGATATTCAGTGCCACTTAGCTGGATAAATAAGGATTTATCCGGCTAAGTGGCGATGGCTGAATATCTGGCCAAGTTTAGCAGCTGCCACATATCTGGATATGTACTTATCTGGCTAAATGGTAGGCAGGAAATGCGAATGTCGGAGAGCAACTACTTATACAGTAAACTTAGCCAGATAAACAGTGATATTCAAACTTATCCGGTTAAGTTAACTGGATAAGTTAGACCTGCTACTGAGCAGGTCTAAAGTTAGCTGGATAAGACTTATTCAGCTACATAGTGATTTCTAAGGGGATATGCAGCAGCCAGCCATGCTGTTGAATATCCCTTGGAAGTTAGTCGGATAAGCATTATCCAGTTAACTTACTTAGATGGATTTTTTTTTTAATATTGACTTCTTTGTTTTTAAAAGATGTGCGGTTCAGAAGGGGACCAAGCTTCAGCACCTATCTAAGCTTTAAACAAAAGTGTTGCAAGCAGTCAAAGCAATATGAGACTCTGTTCCTGGGATGTTGTTATCTGTGACTTTCTCTTTATCGTCTTTTGTATTGCCTGGTACCACAACCCATTTTGTGTTAGAAAATGTTTTGCACAATCGTAGTTTGTTTACATAAGAGAATGCCTTCTAAACAAAATCAAACAAGCCAGGGAGATGTCCTCTTTATAACAGCAGTAGTAAAAGTACTGTTTTAATAGCAAAGAGATAAGAAGAACCTCTAGTTTCCTACACAGATATTTCAAAATTCTCTGGCAATTATGTGGCAAATTTGCATAATTTTGCATAAAGAATTATAACTCTGAACAGGCAAAAATTCAAGATTTTATTGGAAACAGTCACATTTTTAAACAATATTTAGATTATAAATAAACAATATTTAAACTATATAAAAATACAAAACTCACCAGCTCAAAACAACTCAGTATTTGGGGAGGGAGGGGGGGGGGGTCATGTGATACACTTGCCCTGAGCAGTCAGTGAAGCTCCCTAACACTAGTTTGCATCTTTTTCACTGTCACTCTTGAGAAAAACTAGTGCAGGGGTGGACAACATGTGGCTCAGGAGCCACATGTGACTCTTTCCTATTCAAAATGTGGCTTTTGTCTCCTTGTCGCCATGGTGACCGGGAAGCACTGCAGAGGAAGTAGATGATGGGCTGAAGCAGAAAGCACACACAGCAGAATAGAAAAGAGCAGTTCTGCTTCCTGGTCCAGCCCCTCTCTAACTGTCCTTGCAGTTAGGTAGAAGCTATATCATCTGTTATGGGCCAGCTAGGTGACAAAATTCATAAAAGCCTTCTAAACTGGAATCACTTGTTGATAAGAGTCTCGCAGCTGGTCTCTGTTGTAGGAGAAAACTATTGCCTGACTAGATTCTGTCTCTGAACGGGTAGAGGAACTAGAGATGTTCCTCACAAAACACACAACAGAAATTAGAGGTCCTGGAGTGCTCCCACATACGGGTGGTAGAGAGGCAAGATGATCTAGAAAACAGGAATCAGCAAAATAATATTAGAACAGTCAGGCACTCGGAGAAAGTAGAGGGGACCAATCCAGTGGAGTACTTTACTACATGGCTGCCAACTCTCCTAAATATACCCTGCAAGAACAGAAGAATAGAAATGGATTGGGCACACAGATCCCTAGCACCGGCTCTTAAGAAAAATGGCCAAGAGTGGTGATTGTCTGCCATCACAATTATGGAGACAAGTGCAGAGTTATGGATGCAAGTCAGAAGGCTAGAGAGCTTAATATACGAGACAAGAAGGTCTTTATATTTCAAGATGTCTTGACTGATCTGCAGAAGAAATGACTCAAATTCAATGAAGTGAAGAAAGGACTATATCAAAAAGGGATTCCATTTGCCATGCTTTACCCTGCACGGTTGTGGGTCAGGCATGCAGATAAAACCATTATCTTCAACTCAGCAAAAGAAGTGCAAGTGTTTTTGCAGAGGACTGGATTGGCTGAAGAAGCTTTTAGATTTTCATATTCTTTTTGTGTCATCAAGAGAAAAATAAACAGGCTGAGCTATTACTTCCATCGAATATGATACGAAATGCTGTTGTTCACATGATTTCATACAGGGGGGCACAATGGAGTTGTGGGGTAAGAGTTTGTTGGGCATTGAGGAGGCTGAGGTTTGGGTGGGCATTGTTTTGGGTCTTGCATTTAATTTCCTCAACCTGTTGCTGCAGCCAGAGCTGACCATGGTGGAGCCGCCACTGCACATGTCCTGGCAATGGCCTGTATGATTGGGCATTCCCTCTGGCTTGAGTCACATGTGTGGGAGCTTCTGGGATACATGATCACTACCGAGAAGTCCATCTTTAGCCATGAAGAATGACAACAGCGATCTTCTATACAGAAAGGGATGATTTTTGATTGTAAGTTAGTGGACATGCTCTGAGCTACTGGAGGTCTTGAGGGATTACAGACTTATTATGGACCTTCTGGGTGATAGTTATCAGGAGGAGGGGGTGGAGGTGGTAGGTTCTGGGATGTTATCAATGTTCAGGGAGTGTGAAATTTGGAAGGAAGCATTCTTATATAGTACAGCTCCTAGGTCTCAGGCCGTCCCCACCTGAATGGAGCTCTGTTTGAAAGGTGAGTTAGGATGTTTGGTTCTTTGGGGCATAATGGGCTTGGGGGAGGTTCACTTCCTGTGTTACTGATTCTCTTCCCTGGACAACCGCCAAAAGTGGGGATGATAGGTTAATGGAACAAGTCAAGTTTTGGTTCTGTTTTTAAGCTGCAAAACTTCATAAGCGTATAGAACTACTATATACAAAGTTTTCTTCTTAGTTATCCTGCCAGTAATTGGTTTCACATGGGAGATCTGCTTATCTTACTCTGGAGACATAAAGATTATGGCTAGATCCACAATCAACATTATCTCGTTCCTACTAAAAGAAGCAGAATTTGTATTTTTCTTAACAGACAGGAGACATATAGCACTCCTGCAAGAAACACACCTCATAAGAACCTAAGAAGTTGCAATACTGGATCAGATCAAGAGTCCATCAAGCTCAGTTTCCTGTTTTCAACAGTGGCTAATCCAGGATACAAGTTCCTGGCAACTACCCAAACAGTAAATAAATTCCATGCTACTAATGCCAGTAAGGAGCAATGGCTATTCCCTAAGTCACCACACTGTAACAGAAACTGATTTGGGAGGTTTGTGTTCCTATACACAAATCTCTTGACTAGTGATTGATAAAACATTAATAGATCCAGCGGAGAGATATACGCTTATGGAAATTTTTCTGTTTGATACCCAATTTGCTCTTTCTTGTGTATATGGGCCCATTGGTACTCTGAGGGAATGCTACAGAGAGCCATCTGATATGCTTGATTCCTTTTCATCATTACCCTACATTATCGGTGGTGAGTGGAACACATCTTGATCTTGCCAAGGACAGGTCCTCCTGTGCTTAGCCCCTGGGACAGACAGAGATCCTCCATGTAATAATGAAAAGATGGGGCCTGATAGTTGTCTGGCAAGAACAGAATGCAGCTGGGAGGGATTTTTCCTGTTTCTCTCAACAACATACCTCATACTGCCAGATGGATTTCTTTATTTGCTCAAAGGCCATCTGACATTCTGGTTAGTCACATTTCAGATCATAGCCTCATCCTACCATGTATCAAATTATCACAGTCCCTGGCTTCGGAGAGGTGCTAGCAACTGAATTTATCTTTGCTACATCAACAACCATTTTGTACATTGATATCTGATGCTGTGAAGGAATTTTTGGATGTTCGCAAGGGAGGCGATTACAGCCCTTTCCTGTTATGGGAAACCCTAAATACAGTCCTCAGGGAAAAACTTATTAGTTATGCTAATCTCTTCCAGAATAGGAAGGGATTTAAAAAAGAGAAGTCCTTATGTAATCCTCTCTTGCTTTAGAGACCGAATAAAGAGGCCACACAGTTCCCAGGATGCTATGAATGCCCTGAACCTCGGATTCTCTCTGCCATGACACTGCTCCAGTAGCTCCTCGGATGTCGAGGTTCACTGTGGGGAGGAGGTCTAAACCTCTGGGGCCCTTAGTGCAGTGATGGGTATTTTCAAACAGCCACTCATTTTCAACCACTTCTCAGTCACTGACCAAAATGCTCACTGTAACTGGGTTCACTTGGCAGTGCAGGTACCCAAAAACACAGTGTGGAGGTAATGATGGTGTTAAACACAAAAGAATTTACTTTATCTTAAAAAAAATAATATCTGGTCCAATACTACAAAAATCATAAACAGCAAAAGAAAGATCATAACTACAAATGCCACAGTCTTTTTATCCATGATTTAAACTCTTGTAGCTATTTTTCCTCTCACTGAATCAGTGTCCAATACTCCTTCCCCATAGAGGGTAGGAAATAATTTCACCAGCATGAAATAGGAGGAGGAAAAAAACAAAAAACCCTTCTGACTCCAATCTGTTACCCAACCGATCTTCAAAATCCAGATATATCTATCCACACTATATATTTATTTATTTATTTATTTATCCAGGCACTTCAAAGCTGTGGTCACAGGATAGATTTGCAGGAACTCCAGCCCGTCAGACAGGGGGGGGGGGGGGGAACAGCCTTCCTGTAGGAACTGGTCAAAAAAATTAAAAAACTCTCAAAACCTTTTAAAGACTACCTCTGGTCAACCGTGAGGCCTTCCGAAACCCCACCTCAAACGCCTTCCCCTCAGTCTTCAACCCAAGTGGGTCTAAGAGGAGCTGCTCCTGCTGAGCACGCCCAGCCCAACTATATTTAGAAGCATGACCCCTTCCCAAAGAGAGAGGATGGGCTCAAAAAGGAGGCGGCCCTTCCAATGCAAAACCCCAAAAGGAGGGCAGGGTCACAATTTTTAGTGATAGTTGCAAAGCCACCGAGTTAAATTAGCCAGCTGGAAACAAAACATAAGTTTTTTGGCTCTCTTAAAGTATATAGAGCATTGGTACAGTGGCAGCAGAAACATAAAGTGCTATAATTTTATAATTTAGAATGGGCATCTAGATACTTTTGACAGCAGTTTTACAAGCATGGTGATAAGGTAGGAACAGTGGGTAGTGCATATTTGGGTCGCTAGGTTGGGGGGTGTCTAAGTCTATACCTGGCTTAACAAGGACACTTCTCTATTGCTTGGTTTTCACTGGAGAGTGCCTTGGCTGAAGAAGTGGATTTTTCCTCATTGTTAGTGCAGCCCCATCAGTCAATGCAAAAAAAGAAGGACCTGCTGGGTGTGTCCTCTTATATCCTGTACTGTTAAGATTTGGAAAGTGATGGGAAAAAGTCCAAAGATTGTTCTGTGCTGTTCATCGCCCCTTTCTCCAGTCTGGAGAAATCCTCATGCATTGGTACATGCTTTTAATCCAGAAGCTAAGGAATGGTGGGACACAGGCCTTAGATTCCTGTGACAACTATATGAGAGGGATGTCTTAAAGTCTTTTAACAAGTTATGTTCAGAATTCACAGTGTCAGAGAGGTGCAATAATCATTATGATTATCTGATCAGGGAAATGCAAAGACATAGATTGGGTGGCTGGGAATTGCTAAGCCCCTCACCAGTTGAGATGGTCTTTATGCAAGAAGACTCACTTTGGAAAGTCAGCTCGCTAATATGCAAGGCTATTGAACAGACCGGCCTAGCAACTGAACCCTAGGTTGTGGCTGAAGAGCAATGGAATACAGATCTTGTTCTATAAGTGAGAGCAGAATGCTGAAAATAGAAATGGCAGGAAGCCAATAGTGTTTCAATGTGCACTCAGTGCTCTTAGCTCATGATTAAACATTCCTTTATGTGTTTACAGACCCCTTTTGTACTTTTTACATTTTTTTCGTTATTGTCCAAATTCTGTTGGCAGAGTTGTGGTCAAGTGGCCACATGCATGCATGTTTGGTGGCAGTGCCCCTTTGTGTCTACTTTTTGGGGCAGAGTGAAGCAAGTGGCTTGTGCAATTCATGATAATAATGTGGATTTTGTGCCAGAACTTTGTCTGTTGGGATGATGGTGGGGTCAAGTCTTTGCTAAATACAAGTGCCCCCCACATTAGAACACTGGCATAGGCAAGTTCATGATTTTGTATTCATAGAAAAGTTAACATACATGCTAAGAAATAACACTGCTCTGTATGACAAAATATGGGAGAGCAAATGGAAGTTTTACATCTCCAGTTTTAGTGATCTGTGCTTATTCTTTGTTTATCTAGAGAGTCCTGTGTGGGTGAACTATTATGTTTTTAAATATATGAGAGCTATTATAAGGGATGGATTTAGGGGTTTTGCCATTTCTAAGCACTTTAGGGCCCAATATTCAGTGCTGGCCACGTAAGTAACTTAGCTGGATATGACTTGCACTTTCACTATTGGGCCCTTGATGTTTTTACTCCCCCATCATCTATAAGAATCTATTACAGGATAGCAGAAGGCTGCTCTCTGCTGAATGAGCTTCTGCAGAGCTGGAAGGCAGAAAATCTTAATCAGCCTGCTGCTCCTAAATGTTTGCCACTCTTGGCACAAACATAAGGGTAGATTTTAATAGCTGTGCTCGCATGTCCATCTGCGTGCGCTTGCTGGCATGTGCACATGGATGCGCCGATTTTATAACATGCGTGTGCAGGTGCGCGCATGTTATAAAATCAATGGGCCGTGCACAAGGGGGAGGACTTTTGCATACCTCGCGTGGTGTCACATTTGGCCTTCCCCAGTTCCCTCCCAAGAGGCTCGGCACTTGAGCGAGTACCAGCCTTTACGTGCATGGTGGGCCTCTTGGGAGATTTGCCCGGCACGCATAAATGCCAGAATTTACACATGTTGAGCATTTAAAATCTGCCTGAAAATGAGTACCTAATGACAAATCCAGCGCTGAACAGTATATTTGGGGAAAGGGAGGGAGAGAGAGAGAGAGAGAGAACCTAGCCATAATGCCTTCACACTAGATAGGTATTTATATCTCTATGGGAGGCCCACCTAGTAACTCGAGGTGGGGTTTAGGTATTAGTGTAGGGGTTAGGGGCCACTTTGACCTTCAAAGTGAGACATACGAACAGAACAGTGCTCTCTTGTGAAGATTTGATGACCTTCAGAGATGAGATTTGTGCAGTGTTCTCTCAACCTAGCTTGATGTTACCCAGGTAGAGAGTCCATCAAGCTAGGTTGAGAGAACATTGCACAAATCTCATCTTTGGGTGAGTTTCCTCACTCCAAAGGTCATCAAATCTTCACAAGAGAGCACTGTTCTGTTCCTATGTCTCACTTTGAATGTCAAAGTGGTTATTGCAAAGTGTGAAAACTTTATCTCAATTTGTGCTAAGATAGCGCTTTGCATAGGTATTAGCGCAATAAACTGCCTATTACCATAAAACACACCCCTTTTCCTATCACATGCAATATTTAGTGCATTTTGATAAATCCAGGCCTTAGTCAGATAAGTGCCAATATTCAGCCGTATCCATCATAACCAAACACCAAATATAGGGCCAGATTCATTAAGGCTTTTCTCCCATTTTGTGTCTATGGAAAAAACTCTTAGTGAATCAGGCACATAGTTAGCTAGGTAAACTTATCTGGCACTTGCTCAGCCAGATAGTGGCTGAATATTGACCTCCACATGTTCAACCTTTGTCAAAAAATTTGCATTTTCATGCAACACTTCAAGATATGTTAGGTTACTATGTGGCAGTGCCTACTGTTGTTATTCTTGCTGATTCCTGTTTTAGTGAAAATGTACATAGACAAGCACTGACTCTGACCAGAATGCAAGAGTTCATGAAAACATATATAAATGCAAAATACTGAAAATTTCACTAGCTCTCTCAAAAATATAGGCAGATACTATATAATGGGGAGCCTTGTCTAAAAATCTTTGGAGTTTCTTTTTCCTTTGGCCAGTAACTTTTTATAGGGAAAAGAACATTTTCAATATTTTATTTCTCTTGTAACTTCTCTACAAATGCCTCTTATCTTACTTATCTTACAATTTCTTTTAATTCAGGTAAAACAAAGGGTGAGATCTACTTTTCTGATGTATCCGAAAACAGTGTTAAGGTCCATTGGGTGAACCCTGAGCCCCAGAACGTTTACACGTATAATCTTACCATCACCTCAGCCAGCGACCCTGCTCTGATTCTCAAGCAGAGCATCAGTGGGACAGAAAGTGTCATTGGAGGACTCAAGAGCGGGCATCAGTACCATGTGACCATCACAGGCTACCATAATGCACAAGCAAAAGTTACCTACTTTGCCACATTCAGCACAAGTAAGAACTCATCCTGCTCTACTGTTCTCCCGATATGCTTTTTTAAAACTTTCATATGTTCCTGCTATTTAGTTTCTTAAAGAGAAAATTTTTCAAATGGTCCACATTGGGACAAAGTCTGTGGGTACTTTTTACATACAAACTTTAGACTGATTCTCAAAAGGGAAAGTATGCACCTACTTTCTCTTAGAAACTTGCCCTGGGTACAAATACCCGTAGACATTTTCTGCTGCTTTTTTGTGCATAGATTTTGATTGGGAAAGTGCATAGACTTGAAAATACAGTCTAAGTGCATTACTTTCTGAACCCACCAAAACACACCTCAGTAGTTCCTCCTCTAAATGCATCTTAAACTATGCACGTTGATCACCACATATACTTTGCCTTCGCCCTATACACCACAAAATAAATATGTGGAACATTACACATATTTTTAGCTATTTAGGGGGAGACAGGCAATTTATGCCTCGTAAATTGCTGTTCACTTGCATGAATGGCTTTGAAATTGCCCTCTCTATGTTTTATCATCTATAGTATCAATTTGAAGCAGGTTTGGCCTTGATTTATTATGGGCAGTGCTCCCTAGGTGTTGATGGGGAGTTATCCCTGAATGGTCTAAGGCTAACTCTCACATTTGCTCTCCTGACACTGCTGGTGAAACATGAGAAACCTTGAAAAAAACTGAATTTGGGAAGGGAGGAATTTTTAATACTCCTTGTCTTTCTTCTTGCAAGGGAAACTGAAGCCAAATTTCAAAGAAATTAGTTTTAGAAGAAATGTATTTCCTTTCTATAGTATTTCCCGCTTGCTTCCCCAATGCCAAGGATCATTTGTGTTCATTAGGTGCTTTCTCAAATTCCATTACATACATCGACTGTCTTTTCCATTAAGAAATGCTCCCTTACACTACTCCAAATTCTACTCAGTCCCACTTTATATTGTGATTCCTAGAGCTCCTTTCCAATAAAAAATGATTGGTACTGTATATGTGCATTATGACTTGCATGGAATTATAGCTTCCACAGTCTTGATGAGCTGCTGTGAATTTTATTAGATCTGTCATCATTTTTCCACTCTTCCTTATATATCAGTCAGCCCTGTTGCAGATTTTAATTTTATCTGGAAAAATGAACTGGCACCAAGATTGATCCCTGATGTTCTTTCTGGAATGAACCAATTAACTGTCAACCCATACCCAGGCTGTCCAACTTGTTTACGAGCCTTCAGTATGAAACAATATTAAAAGTCTTAGTGAAATCTAAGTGTTCCATATCCAGCACTCTCCTTTGATATAATTCTTTTGTCAGCAAGCCAAATAAATCAATGGAATTTGATTTCTGTGATCTCCCCCCTGGTGAATCCATGCTGGCTCAGGTCCTTCAATCCATGGATTCCAAAATCTTTTCCTTTGCTAGTTAATCCATTAATTTCCCCGTATCAAGGTCAGACTTGCCTGCTTTCCCCACTCCAGCTTTTGTGGAGAGTGCTGCATCTGCCCAGCTCAATTCCTCTAGAACCATTCCTGTCCCCAGTGAGTGACTGAACTGGATTGTCAGTGCTGCTGCCTGCCTTAACTTCCTATGACGTTTCTTAACTAGCTCCACTCTTAATAGACTGGAGCCTCCCTCTGTGTTGCTAGTACTGCTCCTGCACTTCTTACATCCTTCATTAATCCCTGCTGTGAACAATGCACAAAAACTTGTATGTAATATTTCTCCTTTTTCCCAGTCCTCCTCAATTTCACTCTTCCCCTTCCCCATTCAGTTCTAGAATCCTAACTCTGTCTGTTTGCTAGAATATCTAGAAAAGGTTTGTTCCTTGCTTTACCGGCTTCTTTTCTTCTCTTTGTGCCTTTGTTCTCCTGGCTATCTTCCTTCCCCTATTCTTTCCATATACGCTTTCCTGTCTTTCTACGCTGCGATTCCATGTACCTGTTTTGCCCTTTTTGTTTAGACATCCTTTTCAAAAGCTAAATTAGTTTGTTTATTTCTCTTGCTGTACCTCCTTTCATGAATAAATCAAAATGACTATCTTTGGAGGTATATTCAATAGTGTAGTTGCACTATTGAATAAAACCGGCTATCCTAAATTTAGCCAGCTAACTATAGCCGGCTAACTTTAGGGCACTTTTTGGTCCAACCAGGCCTGATTTTACTAAAACTTTTCTTCCATTCTGTGTCTATGGGACAAGTGCTTAGTAAATAAGGCCCTTAGCCGGCTAAGTCATTCATCGAACTCTGAATATCGGAATTAGCTGCTTAACTTGGCCGGCTAACTCAGCTCTTTCAAGTTACACCCCCAGAATGGCCCTAACTTATCCTTTTAAATTCTAGCCCCCTAACTTATTAGCCAGCTAAAATTTAGCCGGTTACGTGTCCAAATATTCATTTAGCTAGCTAATTTCTGAGTTAGCAGGCTAAATGCTTTTGAATAAGGACCTCCTTTTGTTTTTGTATACTTTCCTTATGTGAACTTTTGTTTTCCTTAGAATGATTTCATTTAATTATGCCTACTGTCTATTCACCTTGCAAAAGTTCCATTGAAGTTTCTTTACAAAATATACACACTGAGGTAAAAACCGGGAGATACGAGCACGACTCGGACGCCACAGGCTGCGCAAATTTTAAAAGGCCCGCGGCGACGCACATATCTCCCAGGATGCGGATAATAAAGTTTTGGCAAAAAGGGGGCGGGACCTGGGTGTGGTCTAGGCAGGGCATAGGTGGGGCATGGGCGGGAAATGGGCGGGCTGAGACTGCACCACACAGTCAGTAACGCACACTAGTGTGCACCGGGATCCTAAAACCGCATAGCTTGCTTCTACTATGGGCTGCATGTAAGTAGGAAAATTTAAAAAAAAAAAAGGGTAGTTAGCGGGGTTTTAAGGGTTGGGATTAGTAGGGTAAAAGGGAGGCTAGTTAGGTAGGGGGTTTAGGAAGTCCTTTCTTTTACTGGTGCAAACTGAGAGGGAACTGGGAAATAGGCTTAATGCGTCGCCGCATGCATCTACTAAAATCCCCCCCACTTACAGGCTCGAGATGGCATTCGTGCGCACATGCGCGTGTTGATATAAAATCATCTGCGCTTGTATGCGCTTGTTATAAAATCGGAGCATCCATGTGCGCGTGCCGGCAAACGTGCACAAATGTGCATATTTGTGTCACTTTGAAAGTTACTGCTATCTTTTGGGAAATTTTTCTCCAATCCCTTATTGACAAGCAAAAGTGGATACTGTTGGAGCTGCATAACTTTAATGAGTTTTCTAAGAGAACCTACCCTGCTATATCTGCAACTGGGATTACACAGGGAAAGCTATGCATATATATATGTATTTGAACATCTGGGGCAGATATTTGAAAAATGAGTTCCTAAATTTAGGCTCATAAATTAGGTTCCTAAGCTAGGAACTTATTTTCTGCAGAGTTTATTTTGAAAAACCATTAAAAAAAAATGTTCAGTGGCTCCCTGGCTTCCCAGAGCCACCACCACTGCTTCTGAGGTTTCCTGGGACCTCACCAGACTCCATAGTCTAGCTGGCTGAGTTGAGTCAAGCCCAGCCTGGGCCTTCACAGACCCCTCCATCTTCCCTATCATCCCCCACAAATAAGCCAGGAACAGGGGCCCCTTGCTAGCCTTTACATAATCATTCATTTTGGGACTTCCATGGCCAAAGTGGTAGGAGCAAGCCTCAGTTACTCCTGCCATGCCATTGTACCTTTAACAAGGACACCAGCCAGCCTTGAGAACTGTACCAAGGAGACATCAACAAAATGGTTGGTGCTGGACTCAGAGCCCCCCCCCCCCCTATTTTTGGTATAGCTGTTTGTTTGGCTATACAAGAAAATGGCACTGACTGGCCCTGAGACTGGTGCTATTTGGTTGGGATACTCTAAGGGCAGTCACAATTGAGAATCACTCCTTACCCTTTCTTCATGAGACCCTCACAGAAGGGGAAAGAAGGGGAGGCTGAGCTGTCTCATTTGAAAGGGATGGTACTGGGATCAGAAGGGGTCTTGGGAGGCCCTGCCTGGGCTTGGCTCAGCCCATCTACGTACGCCCAGGAACTGGCTTATTGTCAGAGGATGGGATAATAAGAAGGGAGTGGAGAGGTCCCAGGTGACTCAAAGATCCTAGGAAGTAGCCCAGGGAATCCCCATTTTTTTGTTTTGTTTTGGGAGGGTTAATATTCATTTCAGTTCAGCAGACAAACCAATAAGGATGGGTATTTGTTTATAGCAAATGCAAAAATACAACACATGACCGTTTCAAATGGAACAAACCAAATGGAATGAACTGGCACTTGTCAAGGTCCTGACCCCAGGTCGCTCTGGGCATTTTTCAGTTTAGGACCTGGAGCCAATTCATTCTAGAGCAAAGTGTCAGCTCTAAGGCTAGGTCTCAGTACCAGGCTAAGCCTCAGTGACAAACCTAGGCCTGGCTAGGCCTTGGTGCCGGGCCCAGCCCAGTTAGCACTTAGACTAGGCCTTGGCATTAGGCTTGAGCCTTAGTGCCAGGCTTGGTCTGGTGCTAGACTTCAGTATAAGGCCTAGCTTGGACTTAAGCCTGGTGTTGTCCTAGGGCTAGGCCTCGACACTAGGCCCTGTCCATGGCTAAGCTTCAGCTCTGGGCCAAGCTTGGGACAGAGTTTTGGCCTGAGAAGGTCAGCCAGGGCCACCAAAGGACCATTTTTTAAAGTTGTTTGTTTTCTTTTTTTTGTTTCATGTTGTTTTTAGTTTGGTAAATGAAATGATCTGAAAGAAAATGTAACAATCCAAATAAAATTGGGAAAAAAACCCCCAAACTCCAAAACAAAAAAAATAACCAAACCAAAAATTTTGGGACTGCACATCCCTATAAACCAAACTTGAAACAAAAAAATTAAAATAAACCAAAAAATGAACACTGGCACCCTACCCCTATCATCTGGAAACAAATACATAAATCAAAACAACATTTTTGATCTGCACATCTCTAATATCTCAATCATGGTTCTGATTACACCATGCCTCAGTTATAACAGCAATATCCATACTAATATCTGCAATTAAAATTCTGTAGCTAAAGAACCTATTACCTGGACTATGCACATTCATGCACATCACCATATAAGTCAATTTCTAGATTTCTACTCTTATGTCATTAATTTGTAAGTGGGGGCAAGAACAAATTTATGGCAGCTTGGTTCTTTTTGATTCTTCAATCATCTCCTTCCCTATCCAACAGGTTTAAACTCTCTCCATTGTAGAATTGAAATTGTTCTATGGGAAGGGAAACTCAGTGAATGTAAGACCTCTGTTCTATATAGTCCTACGGCCCTCCAGATCCTGAGGGTCCTGGTGTAATAGTATTCTGCTCTTTCCCTTGCCATAGATAGATAGCAGTCAAGATATTACCATTTGCCTCAAACCTTTTCTTTTCTTTCTGAATTCCACCTGCACCACTATAATTTGATTCTTAGCCAGGTTTTTTTTGTTCTCTGATAGTGCTCATGTAATAGCAGCTCCAGTGGTCCAAAATTCCCCCACCCCCAGGCAACTCCAGCCGGAAATGCCTTACCACGGTGCTTAGGCTTGCTTGCTGACAGCAGATTGGTCCCTCCACTGTCAGTTGTCAGTGAAAGGACAAATCCCTTTTTAGAAGGCTGAAAATACAGCCTTTTGAAAGGAGATTGATGCTGACCTGAGCCTGACCCGGCCCGAGCCAGCTGCTCTGCTCTTGCTTGGCCCTCTCTTCACTGCTAGCATGGATATGCGCCTGTGGTTCTATTAGGCTTGCAAATGCCTCTAAGTAAGAAAAGCGTGCTTTTTACTTCTTGTATACTTTTTTTTAACTCATGGGGCATTTGCACACCATTAGCTTACTGCATCCGGCGGGGACACCATGTTTTACTGCCAGTGTAAAGAAAAACCCACGCTAAAATTTAAATCCAGTTTTATTATACCAGCTCCTTCATGAGCTGAGATTTTACATTTTGCACTTAGGGATGTAGAAGACTTGAATATTGTGATGAAAACTTTGTGGGAAATGTTAGTTCCTTCCGTTTTGTGGAATTTTGGTTTTCCCTGATCCAGTTGTTTTAGCATGCACTCACTGTTAATGCGCACTGTACAAGAACACTACTCCCACACACACAATCTTACAGGGAGTACACTCTCTATACTCTTCAGAAATGACTTGTGGTCAATACCTGAATAAACTGAATGTGAACTAGCAAACCAGAAGATAAAGGATCTCTCTTTACCAATCTACTCAGTTATTCAATCTTTCCCGGGGAGATACATTTTCAGTAGTTACCAATAGAACATAATCAAAGATAGTAACTTTCAAATAGACTCGTAGGCGCACATTCCCGCATGTGCGTCAGCGCATGCCCAGGGATGCGGCGATTTTATAACATACGCGCACATCGTGCGAGTAAATGGGGGAATTTTAAAAGGGGCGCATGCTGAAGCCATGGCCATTTTTACCAGTTCATTCACCAGTTCATCCAGTTACCAGCTAGGTCCTGCCAATCCCCTAATTAGATAGCCTGCATTTCCCCCATGTGGTCCAGACCCTTTAAACCCCTCAGATCTCTCAAGTCCCTAGCAGAAGTAAAGATATGCAGTACTAGACCTGGGTGCGTGCCCAGGCACATGAAAAAGATACGCGCTCCTCTTTTGGACTGTCCCGGAACACCCACACCCCGCCCAGATCACACCTGCTCCCCGCCCCTTTTTGAGATCCAGGGAGATGTGCATGCCACAGGAGATACGCGCCTATGTAGGCACCTTTTAAAATATGCTCTGCGTGCCCCAGCCCGGCATAGGCGCATATCTCCTGGTTTTGGCATGTGCTGGGCTTTTAAAATTCACCTTAAAAAGAAAATAGTAAATTAAGGTGAAAATCATTTTATTTTCATTTAAACGAGTTCCTCTTCATGTTGCTTTTTCTTAACATAAAAGTTCTTTTTTGGAGAGCTAAAACCTCTTCTACAAAATACACACAGAGGCCATGAAGTTCACCCGATTGGCTTCTTAAAAAAATGTCCATCAACAAATCTGCAGTAAATGAAAAGCCAAAAGTAACCAGAATTTTCTGAAAGTGTTTTGTGCATTTTGCTAATGACAGACACATGGATGTATCACTTGAAACTATGAGAAACAAGACTATCACAGTTGTAAAACTTTAACATCTGGTTCCATAAATACATCAATAAGTGACACATATTTAGAGTTGTTTTGCATTAAAATAAATTGGGAGAACGCCACATGTTGCTTAGCTTTCCCAAACCAGCTATTTGTTTATTCACTAAAACTTAGCCAATTTAAATGCTTTATTGCTTTGCAAAGTCATATCTGAATGTTCAGTTTCCTTTAAATTCTTTCCCCCCATCTTATTGGATTAACCTTTGAAACTGGGTTATTTGTCTCCATCATATACATAAAAAGCATTCCCTAAATATTTACACAGTAAGGCATAACAGAAAATATATGGGGTGATTATGAAACTAATCACAAGGTTCTCGGTCCCATGGATAGTGCAAGCATATTTTCAAAGGGATTTCTCTTTAAAACTCACGGTGGTTGCAAACAGCAGATCCAATGTAGGAGCAAATGTACCTGTAGAAAGTACACAGGGCTTTCAGAATGCAAGTCCATGCATTCTTTCCTTCCCCAACCTCTCCCTGTCCCGACTCTGCCCCTTCTTTGCTGGTAGATAAAAGTACCAATACTGTTACCAGCATGGATAATTTTATCTGCAAAGGGAGGTGAGCAATTTTCAGTCAGACTTTTTACTTAGATAAACAGCAGTTTGCCTGTGTACAAAATTTTGAAAATTGTCCGCAGGGAGGCTAACTTTTAAAGGGACTTTTTTGGGTAAAGTATCACTTTACTTGTAGAAATGGCCTTTTAAAAATTGTGCAACCAATAAACAGATGAAATTGCACACATACACACTGTACATTTTCATTCATAGAGGAGAGGTGTTTCAGGGGATAGGGGCTAAAGTCTGGAAGAGGGTTGAGACTTACAGTATGTTTTTTTCATTTTATGATTTTGAAAAGTATAGGGTGAATTTTAAATGACCAGCACACGCCAAAATCGGGAGATGCGTGCACAAGTTGGGCTGACGCACACCCACTGTATTTTAAAAGCCGCCTAGATATGTGTGTATCGACTCACTCTGATTCAAAAAGGGGTGTGGTGTGGGCGTGGTTTGGCCAGGGGAAAGGCATTTCCAGATAGGGCATGGACGGGGCTAAATGATGTGTGGGTACACACTTACACGCCTAGGCGGCACGTCCAGGTCCAGTGCCGCGTAAGTTTACGTATGCTAAGAACTAGGTATAGGTTTCGAGGATCTGGGGTAACTGGGGGGGGAGTCATGGCTATTCAACCAGAGGGGTTTGGAGGATTTAGCTCTTAACTGAGCAAACTGGTGGATGAACTGGTGAAACTGACTAAGGCATGAGTGCGCCCCTTTCAAAATCCCCTGAGCTATGTGGTAGAAGTGGGATTTGCGCACCTAGACACGCGCCTATTTAAAATTAGGTGTGCATGTGCGCGTGTCCAGGCAAACTGTATACATGTGCGCATATGTGCGTGCAAGTTATAAAATTGCCGTGTCCCTGGGTGTGCACCAGTGTACACGTGCCAATGTGCACCAGTCTAAAGGTTACCTTCTGAGTGTGCAAATTCTGTCAGCAAAACTACATGCACCAAATAGCAGATGTGACTGTGTGCACATAGTTATGTCTGGACAATTTTCAAAGCAAACTTACATGGGTAAATTCACTTTGAATACTGGTGTAACATGAGTGCATAACACCTGCAGATTTATGTGGGCTGTTATAAAAGTACCCCATATTGTTGAAGAATATCCAGCTTATCTTCACTTTGTACCTATCCTTAGTAATGTAGACAAAAATTGCTGGGCAGATTGGATGGATCAATTAATATTTATCTGCCAGTGTCTACTTTGTTATTATGCATACTACCCTCCTGAGAGGTGCTGATGCACTACGCCAATCCGTATTATTTTTACAGCACTTGCATTTAACCAATAGCTATACAGTGCCGGTGCAAGGGTCTGCCGCCACCCCAGGCGCTGCTCACGTGATCACCTGATCTCTCTCTCTCTCTGCACTGACCTGCTCGCCCATGCTCAGCACATATCACACGCTTACCATCAACAATTTTTCAGACCACATCAATGTTTGCATATGCAATTTGATGGGGACTATTAAGCACATGCCAATTCCGCAATATGGCTTGTTTCACTTGTGTATATAGTTCATGCAATTCATGTAATTCAAATAACTTAGCTTGTAAGCATCGCTGAAGCCATGGATTGTCAACACACCTGACATGGGTCCATGTTACGAACGCTTGCTGTTCTTTATCAAGGGCTGGAGTTCAGCATTGTATTTGTAGTCCGTCTGGATTCAAGAATTCAACAATGGCGTTTCCGCGTACATTTCCTGTGACATATTTGTATTCTGCCACTGTACTTCAATTTACTACAATTGGGTTTCATGTGAGTTATTGTTGATCCATTTAAATATGCCCATATGACTGGAACCAACATATCAGATTCACATAGGCAGAAAACATAGCCAATGAAATGTTTACAAATATCAACCAATACTGTGAGACTCACACAAGTGCCGACCAATCTAATTCTTCCTTCATCCCCACCAGAGCCACAGTATTAAGCATAAAAATCCAAAAAGACTCTCTGTGATTCAAAAAGGAATTTAAATCACCTCCTCATGCTGACGTATGAACTTGTTCAATCACAGTCCAATGGAGTTGTTCAAAAGGCTGGATAACTTGAAAACCCTAAACAGCTATATTCAAACATAAATGGTTATGTTTTTAAGTTATCTGGCTGCGTGTACTGAATATTGGCCTCTAAATGGCTACTTTTAGTCACCTAACCACAGTGCTCAAAAGGCAGGTTGCAGCTGAAAATTAGTTTAAACCTAGCCAGCCAAAATTTCTCTGGCTGGTTAGTGTACTCAGCTAGTGCTGACAATTTACCCCTAAGTATTCATAACCTAGAGGAGAGGAGGAGGCAAAAGAGCTTATGATGGAGACATTCTAAATACCTTTATTTTTAGCTATTGTTTTGTTCTAACTCATGTATTTGATTTTACTTTTACAGAGATAGCCCAGTCCAGATCAGCTGCTTTCGCAGCTGCCAATCTATTTATCAACTCAGATCCCTTGGACACCCCAGACACAGGTGAGTCACTATATGAAAAAAAAGGTATTGCAGCTGCAGGTAAATCTTACTCTGGTTTGATTACATTTTACTTGTACAGGAGATTAAAATATAAGCAACATTTTCTTCACTTCAGAAGACAGACATATACAATCTCCAATTAATACTAGAAGTTGTCTATAGAGGTTATCCTCAGGAACAGTGGCGTACTTAAAGTATGAAGCACCCCCCCTCCCTACCACAGCAACCTCCGGTTCACTCTCTCTCTCTCTGTTTCCTCTGAATCCCCTCACTCAAAACTAGTAAGATCATACTAATAAGAATATTTCCAATGAGCTGATGAATAGATTAACATCCAATAATTGAGAGCTCATACATTATTTTAAAATTTTTCTAACCAAAATAAAATATTTCAAATGGGAGATACACCAGACACTCAATAATTAAAATTAATAAGGACAGAAAATTCCCCACTCTTCATACCTGAAATCTTTTGATTTCCAGTCACCCTGAGCTTATCTTGGATTAGTGGGGCAGCACAAACTTTCTTCACACATACACAACACAGGCAGAATCCCGTTGACACACACAAACAAACCAGGCAGGCTCCCATTCATACGCACACTCAACCCAGGAGGAAAGAGGTGGGATGCTCATGGGGGGAGTAGAGAAGCCCTATATATAGAAAACCTCCCATATCAAAACAGAACCAACGGCCAGCATTGAATCCTACCATTGAAAAGGCAACACTGCAAATGTTACACTGGACCCTAAAACACCAATACACTTCCTATTAGGAAAACACAAAAAGCCAGGCTGCTATAGAGCCCTACACAGAAACTACATGCTAGCAGAATACCTCACATCTGTCACACATGCAGAACACACACAGACCCTCACCAGATACACAACAAAGAGACCACAAAGTATAAATAAAAATATGCAGACAAAAATTGAACTGGAGACCGCTACAAGCAAGACTCTGTATGCAGAGCAATAATGGAAAAATAGAATCTCCATTCCTCATAAAACTAACAAAATTACTCTCATATATGCTCTCTCTCTCACACATATGCACTCATACATGCTCTGTCTGTCTCTCACACACTCTTTCTCATTCATGCTCTCACTTTCTCATATACATACACTCTCGCTCTTTTATACATACTCTGTCACATTCAACTCACATACTCTATATCAGGGCTTCACAAACCTATCCTGGGGACCCCACAGCCAGTCGAGTTTTCAGGATATTTATATGCAATTGTATCTCATTACATTCAATGTGGATATCCTGAAAACCCGACTGGCTGTGGGGTCCTCAGGACATGCTTGGGAAGCCCTGCTCTCTATCATTCATGGTCTCATTGTCTCACATCACCTCACTCTCACTTTCTCTCCCATGCCCTCTTGCTCACACATACTCTGTGACTCACGTCGGGTCTCTCCCTCTCTTCATTGATTGTCGAAAGAACCCCTGAGGGCTTGTTCCACTCTTTGGCTGCTAGTGGGATAAACTACATCAGGGATGACCTTAGAGGGGTGGGGGGCCCATGGTGAATCAGCCAGAAAGAAGCTCTTTACCCATGATTGAAGGGCAAGAGGGGTTCCCTTCTTCAAAATTGAGATTCTACTCTGCACTTCCACAAAAGACTCCATAACACCCTTTCCCCTTCTCCCAAGACACCTCATACAGCCTCCCCCCATGGCCTGTTCAAGTAATCTCTCCAGAGTCTATGCCCCCCCCCAAAAAAAAATACCCCTTGAAGCCCTTTCCCTTCCAATCCAGATTCTATTGTATCAACAAGCACTCTCCCCTCCTCCCAGGCACCAAGACCTCAGGAAACACTTCCTCCTCTTCCTAACCCTCCCAGGCACCTTGTTGATGGTGACAGTCATCTCTTCCCATCTGCCACTGATTGCTCTGCACAGCGCAGGAAGATACCAATAAATGGCACCGCCCCTTCCTCTGTGCCAGCAGATGCACACTGATGACACTTTCCGCCGACATGCAGCAGATACTGCTTGGGGCTATTGGAGTCCTTCCTGCAGCGCGCAAGATGTCTACTGGGGGATCGCGAAAGCGCAGATTTCGGCACACTCACCCCAGTTTTACCACTCCTTCACATCAGCATTCCCTCTAAGGATTAAGTTGCAGTATGCAAAAACATCTGTTCATGAGCAAAAGTTTTTGATTTCATTACCCTGTGAGCACTACTTTCTTTGATGCAAAAAGCTTATCAATTTTATGCTCACAGCAACTCCGTCCTTAGAGGAAACATTGGTAACAGCATGCACACAAACTTTCTCACATACATACACACACACTAACACACTTGTGTATTCACTCTCATACTCTCTCATGCATACATGCTAATTCTCGCAAATACACACACACACTCACTCACATGCCTCTCATGCACAATCACTGAGTTCTCCTCCGCCTCCACACAAACACTCATCTCACTAACAGTAAACCCTTCACTACCAAGCACTTTAAAAACATAAACCCTTGCAAAACAAAAAAAGAAGACACCTAGATCCTTGCCATACCATATACCATACCAGCACTATCTCAGGACTCAAACAGCAGCAGCCTTATCTATGACACAGCAGCAATACAAATATTATACCATGCCTTGCTTTATTAACCATCTACAGGGGTTAACAGAACAAGCCGTGCTGCTACAAAGCCCTACAGAAAAACTCTATGCCAGCAGAAATACTGCACCCTAGTTACACAGGCAGAACACAGACAGACCCTTACTTAATACAGAATAAAGGTCTACAAATTAGAAACAGAAACATGCAGTTAAAATAAAATGGAAAGCCCAAAAGAACAAAATACAAATATGTAATGTAGTGCACATTCCCATAGATAACATATGCCAATCACTAAAAGTTCAATTTTTTTTTCCTTTGCGGTCTGATCTTATTTTTCTAATCAGTTGGTCTCAGGCTTTTTTTTTTTTTTACATGCTTCCTTTCCTGGTCTATTCCCAATTCCTTTGTTTTCTTTCTGTTTCTTCTATCTCCATCTGTCTTCTTCCCTTCCTTCCTCAAACCCACACTCAGGCTCTCATTCCCATATACTGTCTCTCTTTATCTCACATGCTGTCTCTCTCACACACACACACAGATCATATTTTCACATGCTGTCTCTCTCTCATATTCACACACTGGCTCTCTCTTTTACCTGCTGGCTCACCCACACACTACTCTCACTTTCACATTCACATGCTGTTGGTGCAGGTAGGGTGGGGTCTCCTGATGATACCTCCCTCCTAGCTGTCACCCGGGGCAGACCCCCCCCCCCCCACACACACACACACACACACAATCAACACTGATCAGGTGGCTATCATTGCTCCAGTAATTAGGTTAGGAACAGTAAGAATACTATGCAGCTTTGCAACTGCAGTAGCATACATGAACAATCAAGAGAGCACTGGAGCAAAAGAACTTCAGAGGAAGCAGAGCTACTATTCACATGTTTGGAGGAAAATCTGCTACAGCTTTCAGCATTACACATTGCAGGGTCAGGAGAAAATGCAAGCAGATTTTCTTGGCTGAAACATGATAGATCCAGAAGCTAGACTATTGGGCCCTCAAGCAGAAAATACAAAAATGGTGTGTACCACAGATGGTTCTAATGGAAACTGTTGCACTTCTGCTATGGATGACATGCAAGTTATAAAATAAAGACAAAAACACAAATCAGCAGGGTTTTAAAGCTTGGGGCTAACAGAGGAGACAGGAGGCTATTAAACTAGGGGGGTTTAGAAGTCCTATCCCTTACCTGGGCAAACTGAGAACAAACTGTTAAAACCGGTAAAGGCATTGGCGCGCATCTTTAAAATCCCCCCCTTTACTCAGTAGAAGTGGCATTTGTGCGCATAGGCACGGGTGCACTTTTGCACATATGCGTGCGTTCAGGCTATTTTATAAGATATGCACGTATGTTATAAAATGGCCACATCCCTGGGCGTGGGCCGATGAACACTTGTGCGCCCATGTGCACTTGTGCGCCCATGTGCCTGTTTAAAAGTTATCATCTAAGGTAGGAAATTGTCTCTTTTCATTTTGATTTTAATGACCCTGGTTACATTTTATATTTTAATATTTATGTTCCATTGTGATTTTTCTCCATCCATTTTTGTGAGTGCTTGTAAGTGTTATAAAATGAGTATGTCGTAGTTCCATCATTCCATTTCACTTCTGTCTCATAACTCTGCAATCAAAACATTATTTTAAATAAGGAGTGTGTTAAAGTAGGGGCTATCTCTCCAATATTATTGCGCCCATGAATTACCTGATTAAGGAGTTTCTTTAATTTGTATGTAGTCTTCTTTGTTTTCAATTGAAAAGATTTGCTTTGTTTGTTTCCCAAAATATATTGCTATGCCTCAGAACACCATGAGGTGTGCACTACAGGAGACTTGGAGATTTGTGTTGCACTAATACCTCCATACAACACCCATGAATAATCAGGAAATGAAAACAGAGATGGCAGCTACACATTGCGTTATTTATTGACTTCCTGCCATTCGGAGAGGCTAAGATAGTCCCGGTTTTATGCCCAATGCATTCACAGACCTCTAATTCTGCTTTTTTACATATCCATAGATGGAGCAGGTTAAAACCGGGACTACCTTAGCCTGTTCGGATGGCACGGAGTCAACTGGAAACCTTAGCTACAAGGAACCTCAATGTAGAAAGAATGGTTACAAAGTGAAAAATGTGAACAGTACTTTATAAAATCCTTCATTTGCTTTCAGCTGCTGACTACTCTTCTCATATACTTAGGAATATAAATACTTTGAGCATACCACAGCACCGTTGCAGGGGCCATTTCCAGATCTTAAAAACAGCACTGCACAATCATTTACTGACTGATTTGTTTTTGAAATATAAAATAGATGAAATAAAATTATAATCTCTTTGAGGCAAAGAAATACCTTACCTGCTGTTCGTGTGTTAAGAATGTGCTGTGCTATCTTTGTACAGTATGTGTTGCATAGATGCACAAAATAAAATAGATTCAGAAAGACAACAAATATTTTGGGCAGGCTTTGGTTAATTGGATGACAGTGAATCTTAGGGAGAAATACTGCAGTTAGACGGCCTGCTCTCCAGCCAACCCCTTACTGCTCAAATTTTCTGCTTTGGCATTTGCATATGATGAAATCCTGATTCTCCGCATGAAGAGGGAGTTATAATTTTAAACGTTTTTTTCTTTTTTTTTCCTTCTCTGCCACGTTTTTTGTCATTATAATAAGCTGCCTGCATTTATAAAATGATAACTTTTTCACGCATTTTGAAATTCAGATTTGACAGATCCTTGTTTGTTGGATTTTGACATGGGCACGCAGTGCAAGGACTATCAGGTTAAGTGGTTCTTTGACCGCAAAAGCAAGATCTGCACCCAGGTGTGGTACGGTGGGTGTGGTGGCAATGCCAATAGATTTGAGACAGAAGCTGAGTGCATCAGCAAATGTATGAAGCTATGTAAGTACCACATGGAACTACCGCTTTTTAACTTTTATAACATTTACAGCTTTTGTCATTGCTGTGTGAATTGAGCAGAAAAACCCTGCTGCAAAGCAGTGCTCTCTCCCCAGCTCTGGACCACGTGAGTTGCTGACAGATGTCATTTTCAGAATATCCACAATAAACAAATATATATTTGAATATACTTGGGCCAAAAGGTTGTTCATTTACATAGTTTGGTTATCCTGAAAAGCCCTATCAGTTGGCAGCTCATATGATTTGGAGTTGCAGACCACTGCTTTGGGGTATTGGAGCTGTGCAAGAATGAGGCAATGCCAGATAATGTCATCACATCTTTAGGAGACAATATTATTAACAACAATCATCATCTTCTCTTCCTGTCTCCCTTTTCTTATCCTTTGTTTTTACTGCTGTTATGCTGTTAGTGCCAACTATTCACTTCATTTTGTTTGTGTCATATCATGTACTGTGCGCTTAGAAAGGAGTGGTGTAAAAGAATTTACATCAAACAGACATTTTTATTCCTGAAATTTCTTAAGCAAAAACTTTGCCATTTCCCTGCATCTCACTGAAATAGCAATGCCTGCAAGATTCACAATTAGGTATCACAAATACTTGGATTGGACTTTACAGTCTCATTTATGATAAATTATCCAAACATGGACCAGTCAAACTTCAGCCTGTCCTAATAAGATTGCTATGGAATCACTTTGGGTGACTGTTACATTTTGTTGGGTGTATTTTTGAAATATGGACTAGCATATGACAAGCAGAGCAGAGTTCTTTTTTAAACACCATCTGTAGTTGTGGTTCATCTCTTTCCCTATGAATTGATCAGTGAGAGCTCTTCAAATCACTTTACCCATTAAGTAGCTAATAAAGTAGTTCTAGTTTCACACAGTACATGATATCTTTGATCAATCAGATGCATTTTCTTTCATGTTATAATGTACTCTACTTGTAAAGCTATAGTTCAGTATGAAATATTGCCATAATAAAACCACCATAATTTATTCCTACAGCAGCTGAAAGAGTCATGCAGCAGCCGCTCCTGGATGAAAAAATACTATCAGGTAACCGCACAGCCAGCTTCCTATAAAGGGAACCTAGCCTTTAACAATGAAACTTTTAGCAGCTGTTTGTACTGTGATGAAGGGTTTTTGTGCAGCAAGCTTTGCTTTTGCAGGAGTAGGCATGAGTTGCTAAATCAGGGTGACTTTGACTACTCCATAAACACTGGGACACTGCTTATTGGACCCTTCTTAACTCCCATTGTGAATCATTCTAGGGTTTTTATTTCTGCTGACCCTATTGAGACAAGAGAATTAAATCCTAAAATGCTTATGAAATAAAAAATGGGGATAGGAGAAATATTATCCAGTATTCATGGAGCCAAGTTATTCTCCAAAGTAAGAGCTTCTTAACAGAACACTGGCGTACCTGGCGATGTCCTTGTGCTTTGCATGAATACTGTGTCAGCATGCATACTTCATAAGCCAGGCAGCATAGTAATAAAAGGTGCAAACTACCATCACATGCAGGGATCCATACATGTAACTGCTATGTATGGCAATGGAATGTGAGGTTATACATTTGAATAAATAAATACATGTAACATATATAGCACTCTTTTAAGTGTACTATGTGTGCTATATATAAAGATTTCTATAGGGGACAACACTGCTGGGCTCAAGTTTTATGCTTTTGCATTTCTGTAACTAAAATCAAATTATGTAAATTAATAATATTGAAAACATAATAACTATTCTGCTCTTATTAAGACTTCAGTGAAATATAAATAAAGTAAATAGTATCTGCCCATTAATGTCTTTCCACACATCCATATAACAGATAATTTTTGTCAGCAAAGTTGCCAGAGTATGTTGGTAACAAGTATCTGATTTGATATTTCTGATTGGGCATATGCTAATATTTACTTAGGCTGTGCCACTACTGAAGCCTTATCTTCATTTAGAGAAAAAAAATGGTAAATCTGAACATTGTAGATTTGCTTCATAATGTATAGCACATACAACTCTATATTTTCCTGATATATAAGGGCAGATTTTCAAAGGGTTACGCGCGTAAGATACGCGCATCGGGTTGCACAAACAAATCTACTCCCGCGCGCACCTTTTAAAATCTACCCCATAATTTTTAGTCCATACTATGGGCTGTGAGAAGCTTATTATTGTTCCATTACTTTCAATAGAGCTGCATGCACGCACAGCTGTCATGGTGGACATGCAGCCAGCACTGGGAATGCAAACTCCTAATGGATAGCACCATACCGTAACAAGTTGTTTTCTTGAAATAAGGAATCATATAAAAGTAAGGGCAGTAATCAAAGGCAATTTGGTAGAAATCGGTCATAACTCAATTAAAAATAAAATCATAATACATTAAAAAAAAAACCACACGTATTCATCATCAATTAAAATAATGACAATAAAACAAGGAATAACAACATATCAATAAGTAAACAAAAACTAGATATGCCATCTTATATCTTATTAGAACCCCTAAAAATTCTTCCAAGAGCACCATGGCAGTAAAAAAAAATCCTTCCCTATAGTAAAATGTTCAAATAAAATCAATCATATAGAAACATAGAAATGACAGCAGAAAAGAACCAATGGTCCATCGAGTCTGCCCAGCAAGCTGCCCTTGGTAGTATCTGCCGTGCAGGTTACCCCCATATATCAGTCAGTGCTGCTTTACGTGCTTTGTTTATGAACTTAACCGTAGAAGCAGTCCTGTGTTTTTTTCCTTAATGTCTGAATATCAGTGCTCCAGACTGTAAAAAAGTCATGGCTTATGTGGGTTGTCCCTGAATCCAAATTCCTCTTTCCCTCCATTCCCCACCCCCCTCCTTCAAAGCACACAGCGATGTTGTAGTTGCATCAAAAGCCTCAAGGCTTATTTGTCAAGGGTAATAATCAATGCCTTCTGTTTAGGGTAGTAACCGCTAAGCTTATCAAGTTCCCAGACCGTAAAAGTCGGGGCTCTAGTTGTTGCTGTCTAAATCCAATTCCTCTTTTCCCCTGCCGTTGAAGCAGAGAGCAATGTTGGAGTTGCATCAAAAGTATCAAGGCTTATTGGTTAAGGGTAGTAACTGTCACATCAGCAAGTTACCTCCATGCACACTTTCTTTGTTTCCTTTAGGACTTTGCCGAAGAAGCAGTCCTGTACTTTTTCCCTTATATCTGTGTATCAGTATCTCAGACCATGGAAGTCAGGGCCCTTGTCTTCTGAATCCAGTTCCTGTTTACCCCTGCCATCTAAGCAAGGAGCAATGTTGCAGTTGCATGAAAAGCATCAAAGTATTATGGTTAAGGGTAGTAATCTCCATGCCTTCTGCTAAGGGTAGAAACTGCTGTACCAGCAAGATACCCCCCTGCAAACTTATCTCATTTCCAAGTGAGGCCTCACCAAGGACATGTACAAGGGCATTATCAACTCCTTTTTCTTACTGGTTATTCCTCTCTCTATGCAAGCCAGCATTCTTCTGGCTTTAGCTATCACCTTTCACATTGCTTTACAATCTTCAGATACCCAGACACTATCTCCCCAAGATCCCTCTCTTTGTCCATGCACATCAGTCTTTTTTCCCCCCATCACATACAGCTCTTTTGGATTACTGCATCCAAGATGCATGACTCTGACCTTCTTGGTATTTAATCCCCACTGCTAAATCTTTGACCATTCATCAAGCTTTCTTAAATCACTTTTCATTCGCTCTACTTTTATTTTTTCAGCCACTTCCTTTGAGAACCAGATTAGTTTCTTTTTCCTTTTGTTTTTCTAACATATAGATTTGTTTGCCTTTGTAATAGCTCCTTTCAATTTGGCTCACTGTTGTTCCACCTCACCCATTTTCTCCTAGTTTTCCAGTTCTTCCTCTAGGAACATTCCCACTTTGACAAAGTCTGTATTTGTGAAATTCAAAATTCAGATCTTAGTATGTCTTCTCTGTATCAGTTTGCGATATCAAACCATACCATCTGATGATCATTAGTGCTCAAGTGGGCACCTACTCAGACGTTTGAGACATTATCCCCATTTGTGATCCCCATTTGTAAGCACCAGGTCGAGTATCACACGCTCCCTCGTGGGTTCTATTACCATTTGTTTGAACAGAGCCCCTTCTGGTAGATTTTCCCATCCACATCCAGCAGATTAAAATCTCCAACGAGCAACACTTCTCCCTTCTTTCCCACCTTTGGGATGTCTTCGACCAGATCTCTGTCCAGTTCTCCTGTTTGAGTTAGAGGCCTATAAACCACATCGATGTAAATGGAAGCACCATCCTCTTTTTTTTTTTTTTTTTTTAGGACAGCCCATAATGCTTCTTCCCTACCCCATGTCCCTTGCATTTCAGTTGCTTGGATATTGTTTTTGACATAAAGAGCTACTCCTCCATTTTTTTGTACTCTCTGTCCTTCCAGCTCATTTTTAATGTGTTTCAAATAAATAATTTTGCTACCTTGGATACATAAATCTTATTCAAGCTGCTGGGTCTTTTGTTGAAAAGCAGCTTCGTACTTTCTCTTTTCAGCAAGGTCATGAGACAGCTGTGCACATAACGCTTGTATCTGAGCAGATTCTCTTTTTACCAAATCTTTTAGTAAATGTACCATGGAAGCCCATTCTGTCATAATATCTGACGGGATCCTTGTCTTACAAGGCACCATCTTATGCAAGAGTGAAGCATACAGAGAGCCGGAGGCAATTAAGTCTTCAGGTTTGCTTAACAAGCACTTTTTGACAGACTAGTTGCTGTTCAACATCACCACCATTAAAACAGTGCATCACAACTTTAAATAAGACCTGTTCTTCCAGAGCAGTCAACTCATCTTCATGTTTAGAAGATGTCATAATTAAAGAAGCAATAAGCCACTCAGATAGCACAATGTTTAACTAAATCTCTATCCCCAAAATCAAAGCAGTCAGATGGGCTGTAAACAGAGATTCAGAGCTGCTTTGCTGGAATTCAAAACAGAAACTGCTACTCCTAATCTCAAGGAATGACAACCTAAATTCATGACCAGCTGCAGCTGGCACAAAGCTCAGAAATTAACCCTGAAGTCTTTCTAAGCACAAAAGAGACTTCCAAAAAGCTACCGCTATTCTTTATCAGACAGCAGTGTACACAAGCTTTTAAACACTTGTCGTTATTGAGACAGCAAAGCAAATGAATCTGTTTTACAAGGATTAAACAACTCCAGTGTTATGCTGGTGGACCCTTGGACCAAGGGGGAGTTGATACTACCTGTAGGGAGGAGCCCCACAGGTCCCCACTGCCGGTAAGCAGAGCTGGTGAAAGCAGAGGCCCTGCTGGAGCTTCACCAATACCAGCCCACATTCCTCTTAGATTGAGCCCTCGGGTGCCAGGGCTGGCAGGTCTTAGGTGGGGCCTCTGCTGAGGTAGAAGTCCAAGTAGTCGGAATGTTGCGGGCAGCAGACTGAAGGGTCAGAAGAGGAACAGCCAGAGGTTTGGAGAAGTAAGTGAAGTAGATACACAGGCTGAAGTCAGGGGCAGGCAGCAAAGTTTGAGGTCAGAATCCAGACAAAGGTCGAGGCAGGCGGCGAGAAGCTCAAAGTCTGTGTCCAGTCTGGTGTCAAGCCAAAATCAGTCCAAAGGGAAGGAAGGAGAAAGGCAAAGAGCACAGAAGACAAGAACTACCCAGGAGCTCAGGAACTCAGGAACATGGCAAACCACTACTCGAAATGGAGATGACCTATTGCCAATGTGAAGACTGGAGGCAGGAGCAGGACTTAAATGGTCCTGGGGTGTTGAGGTCAATGGGTGCCAGGTCCTGTTTCCCACCGCTGCCCCTTTAAGAAGGAAAGGTTCAGTCACGCACGTGCCTAGAGGAGTGGCACATCAAAAGCAGCGAGATCCCGGCGGCAGCCACGCCAGCAGAAGGAGGCCAGAGTCTGGAGCTCCCGCTCCGCGGGTGGCCTTCCCCAGCATTGGGGGAACACCAAGGTGAGTGCGGCAGCTCGTGGGAGGCCGTGGGCCATCAGGTGCAACAGTACCACCTCCTCTAAACCCCCCTCCTGAGGATTTAGGCTTTTTGGGTAAGAGGCGTGGCATTGTGTGAGCAAGTTCTTGTCCAATGTATTGGAGGCGGGTTCCCAGGTATTTTCCTCTGGCTTGTACCCTTCCCAGGAAAGGAGGTACTCCCATCTCTTGCCACACTTCCTTACGTCCAAGACCTCTCTTACTTGGTACATGGTGTCATTTTCTGAGGCAATCTCCAGCTGTGGCGACTTCCAAGAGGGCCAAGAGAGTATCAGGAGTTTCAGGAGTGCGTAATGGAAAACGTTATGAACCCTCAAGGATTGCGGGTAACCGAAGTTGAAAAGTTACTGGCCCAAGTTGTCGCAGCACCGTAAATGGCCCAATGTACCAGGGAGCGAGCCGCATGTATAGAACTTGAAGTCTGATATGACGTGTACTGAGCCATATCCTTTCCTTTGGTTTAAACTGTGGCACAGATCTTTGGTGAAGATCCGTGAATCTTTTAGCTTTTAGACCAACTTTCTGGATTGTCCGCTGAGTATGACACCAGAATTTTTGGAGTTCTTGCGCCATCAGTTGAGTCGCCGGAGAAGGAACTGTTAGAGGAATAGGTAGAGGTAGAGGAGATAGCGGTTGTTTACCATAGACAATTTGAAAGGATGAGGAACCCATGGTGGTGCAAGGATGAGTTATCAGAGAACTCTGCCCAAGGAAGTAAAGCCGCCCAGTCATCTTGGTGGGTGATGACATAAGCCCATAAGAAGGTTTTTAATGTCCTATTGGTTCATTCAGACTGAACATTCACTTGCGGGTAATAGGCTATGGTGAAGTCCAATGTAATATTGAATGTCTTGCATAAGGATTGCCAATTAGGGATGTGATTTGGCTGAACCTTTTGGTTCAACCTTCGTTATCGGCCTGCCATGGGAAATTTCATTTCCCACGGTTCAGGCAGATTTTTTTTCGGCTGTCCCGAACCAAAAAAAAAACCAACCCACCCCAACCCTTCAAATTTAATTAATTACAATCTCCCACCTTCCTGACTCCCCCAAAATGTGCCTAAAGTCCCTGGTGGTCCAGCGGGGGTCCCGGGAGCGATCACCCACTCTCGGGCCGTCGGCTGCCACTAATCAAAATGGCGCCGATGGCCCTTTGCCCTTACCATGTGACAGGGGCTACGGTGCCATTGGCCGACCCCTGTCAAATGGTAGGAGCAATGGATGGCCCGGACCATTTTTTAAGATGGCACCGGCCATCTATTGCTCCTATCATTTGACAGGGGCCGGCCAATGGCACCGATAGCCCCTGTCACAAGGTAAGGGCAAAGGACCATTGGCACCATTTTGATTAGTGGCAGCCGATGGCCCAAGAGGGGGAGATCACTTCTGGGGCCCCGCTGCACCACCAGGGATTTCAGTAAGTCTTCAGGGGGGTTGGGCAAGTCTTGGGGGGTCGGGAGGGGGGGGTTGCAATTAATAAAATTTGAAGGGTTAGGGTGGGTTTGGGGTATTGGTTTTTTTTATGTGCCCTTCCCCCCCCAAAAAAAAAAATGATAAGAAAACCACACGAAATTTTGTGGGTTTTCCTATCGTTTTGGGGACCCCCTGAAACACGACGAAATAGGAAATATCGTCTATATTTCCTCGCAAACGAATGCACATCCCTATTGCCAATACCGTGCAGTGAACTGGGTACCATGCTCTGAGATTATGTGTTGGGAAGTCCGTGGAGTCAGAACATGTGCTGGACAAAGAGTTGAGCCAGCTCTGGAGCCGTGAGGAGACCAGGCAGTGATGTGAAGTGGGACATTTTAGAGAAACAGTCAACTACTACCCAAATGACCATATTGCCGTTAGAAAGGGGAAGATCCACAACAAAGTCAGTGGACAATATGGGTCCAGGGTTCCTTGGGGGCTGGCAATGGCTGTAACAGCCTCCAAAGTCTACCCACCAATGGTTTCTGCTGCATGCAGGTGGGACAAGAGTCCACATAAGCCCAAATATCCTTCTGCATGTGAGGCCACCAGTAGAATTGCTGGAGTGATGCAAGTGACCAGGCTCATCCAGGGTGGCCTGCGATGTGGGAATCATGGGACCATCATAACACTTTTTTATGGTGCTTGCGAGGAACAACCATCTTCCCTGGAGTGACGGTCATGGTGGAAGTGAGGAGAACCCAGGCCAGGTTGATGATGTATCAGTGGTTCAGTGGTGTCCTGAGTCAAAAATGAATGACTGAGCATCAGCCTGGATGTTTTTGGCTGCGGGCCTGTATCTGAGTTCAAAGTTGAAGCCAGTAAAATATAATGACCCACGGGCCTGCCAGAGATTCAATCGCTGGGCTTGGTGGAGGTGCTTCAAGTTCTTATGGTTAGTATAGATGGTTATATGATATTGTGCCCCCTCCAACCAGTGGTGCCATTGCTCCAGTGCTAGCTTGATTGCCAATAACTCCTTGTCGCCGATCCCATAATTATGCTCGGCCGGGGAAAATTTCTTTGAGAAAAAGGAGCAAGGGTGAAAGGTTCCAGTGGAAGAGTACTGGCTCAAGACTGCCCCTACCTCTTCGGAAGAGGCATCCACCTCGACAATAAAAGGACACTGAGGATCTGGATGACAGAGGCAGGGTTTCTGGAGGAAGGCGGTCTTTAACTTTTGAAAGGCCATCATAGCCTCCAGCGGCTACAGTTTGGGGTTGGCCCCCTTACGAGTAAGGGCTGTGAACGGAGCTGCCAACTTGGAGAAACTGTTTATAAAGTGGCAATAATAAATAGCGAAGCCCAGAAATCTGTTTTGGGCTCATAAGCCGGAGAGATGGAAGTCTCTTTCCTTCAAATAAACTCTTCTCAAGTTTGGCATAAAGCCTATTGTCACGGAGACATTGGAGGACCCAGGAGACGTCTTGGCGATGGGTAACCAGATCCTTGGAGAAAACTAAGTTGTCGCCCAGGCATACCACTATGCACTCAAAGAGAAGGTCCCAGAAGATCTCATTCATCATGTTTTGGAACATGGCTTGTGCATTGCACAAACTGAACGGCATCACTAAGTACTCATAATGGCCATCCCTGGTGTTGAAGGCCGTTTTCCATTCATCACCATGTCAGATCAAGATTAAATATTATGCCCCTTGGAGGTCTAGTTTAGAAAAGATCTTTTCTCCTTGAAGATGGTCAAATAACTCTGAGATCAGAAGCAAGGAGTAATGGTCCTTCCAGGTAATAGCGTCCAAGCCTCAATGGCACCAGGTAGCAGATCTATGGTGCAATCAAAGTCTCTATGAGGGGGCAAAGTGTTTGCTCTCTTTTTGGAGAAGCATTGGCAAACTGTGCATACTGCGGAGGAAGACCAGCCAGAACAATGGGAGCAGAAAGGCATTGCTAGATAGCTACTCTCTCTAAGCAGGTAGTATGGCAGTTGGAACCCCACCGGTACAATTGAAGTGATGTCCAATCAAATTGAGAAGAATGCTGCTAGAGCCAGGGTAATCCCAGGACCACGTGATTTATAGCTTTACGGATGACGTGGAAGGCCAGGTGCTCCACATGAAGGGAGACATTATGGAGCTTTAATGGAGCTGTGATGTGGGTAATTCTCTCCAGGACAGGATCCCCATGGATGGAGGAAAGGACCAATGGTACTGGGCAGAGAAGTGTGGAAATTTGGAGGTGTTCCATGAGAGCCTTCACAAGGAAGTTCCCTCCAGCCCTGGAATCCACTAGACCTAGTGTGATGAAGTCCTGGTTGCCCACCAAGAGCATCACTGGAAGCGTTAATGAGGGAGCCAGGGAGGTAAGGCCTAGGATCAATCCCCCAATGAGTCCTAGGCCCAAGAGTTTACCAGCCTTACCGGGCAGTGGATTATTAAGTGACCTGCCTCGCCACAGTAGAGTCAGAGTCCAGCCTGGTGGCATCTGAGGTGCTCTCTGGAGTCAGCTAGCCGTGGCCCAGTTGCATAGATTTCTCGGTCAAGGTTCCAGAGGGAAAGGAGACTTCCAGAGGAGAAGAGAGATGCCAAGGGCAGTTGGCAGGAGCTGAACACCTCTTGGAGAATTGCAGCTCTCGGTTCCACTTCTGGAGTCAAGAGTCAATCCTACCAGCCAACTCAATGAGAGAGTCTAGGGAGTCAGGAAGCTCATGAGCCACCAGTTCATCCTTAATTCAGGTTGAAAGTCCATCCAAGAGTATGGAGTGAAGACAATCCTCCCCCCAGCAGAGTTCCGTAGCCAAGGTCCGGAATTCAATGGTATAGTCAGAGAGGGAGCAACTGCCCTGACAGATGTGGAGATCTGAACCAGAGGCTGCTGATGGCCCAGGTGATCAAATACAGTTTTGAAGAGTTCTAAAAACTGCTGGAAGTCCCGAAGGATGGGGTCAGAATGCTCCCACAAGGGAGAGGCCCAGGCTAAGGCCTTGCCATCCAAAAGTGAGAGAATGTAAGTAGTCTTTGTGGCATCATCCGTAAATAGTGCAGCTTGGAGGCAAAAATGCATGTTACACTGGTTGAGAAACCCCTGACACAGTTGAGGCTTCCCAGAATAGCAGGGAGGAGCTGGAAACAGTATGACAGAGCATGGAGGGGCTGGGGTAGTGGTAGGAGCCGGTGTACTGGGGTCGGTACTCCTATGGGAATTGAGGAGTCTAGGCAGGCACTGAGATGCTCCTAGAGGCTGCCAGAGCCTCAGTAAAATGCTGCTGTTCCTGAATTTTCTGGGCCAGGCCCAGAATGGCCTGAAGAGTAGAGGCCTCTGCTAAGTCCATAGCCTTGGCAAACTGTTATGCCCGAGGGGGCGTTGACGCAACCTGTAGGGAGGAGCCCCACAGGTCCCCACCATCAGTAGGTGGAGCTGGTGGAAGCAGAGGCCCTGCTGGAGCTTCACCAATACCAGCCCATGTCGGGTGCCGAGGCCAGCTGGTCTTAGGTGGGGCCTCTGCTGAGGTGGAAGTCCAAGTAGTCGGAACATTATGGGCAGCATGCCAAAGGGTCAGAAGAGGAACAGCCAGGGGTTCAGAGAAGTAAGCAAAGTAGGTACACAGACCGAGGTCAGGGGCAGGCAGCAAAGCTCGAGGTCAAAGTCCAGGCAAAGGTCAATGCAGGTGGCAAGAAGCACAAAGTCAATGTCCAGTCCGGTGTTAAGCCAAAATCAGTCCGAAGAGAAGGAAAGAGAAAGACGAGGACCACGGAAGATAAGGAACTAACCAGGAACTCAGGAACGCAGCAAACCACTACTCCAAATGGAGATGACCTATTGCCAAGGTGAAGTCTGGAAGCAGGAGCCAGCCTTAAATGGTCCTCGGACGGTGAGGTCATCAATGGGTGCCAGGCCCCGTTTCCCACTGCTGGCCCTTTAAGAAGGGCAGGTTCAGCTGAGTAGAGGAGTGGCACATCAGATCACAGTGGCAGCCACACCAGCAGAAGGAGGCCAGAGTCTGGAACTCCCACTCCGCGGGCAACTTTCCACAGGGTTGGGGAATGCCAAGATGAGTGTGGAGGCTTGCAAGAGACCACAGGTCACCATGCGCAATATCCTGCTGCACAGAAAGAATTACTGGCAGTGGATGCTGTAACAAACAAGTCCAAAATATGTTTACATAAAACAGACAACCTCAGTGTGTGACTCTGCGTAACCCCAAAATATTTATCTCAGTGGAACCTCCTGCTCTAAATATTTCTCGGATTGGAAATCTTACAGTAGATTATCAGATTTAACCAATAATCTTATGAGATGGATTCAGTAATTTTAGGGTGCAAAGATCAACACTTTTTGTATGAGGCAGTCAATTTATTAGCAGCATACATGACAAACAAAAGTAATATAATTATTCTTTGTTTTGTTTTGTATGTTACAATTTCAGTATTAGTTTACAGTGTAAGACTGTCATATATGATAAGCAAAGAATATACCTTTCAAGCTTAACTTGAACTTAAGATTTTGCAATTGCAATCTAGATAACCCCAGCTGTGAAGCAATTTGAACCAGTGTTCTCACCCTTTGAAGTACTGCGTCCGTCCTAGGTCACTCCTGAAACAGGATACAGTCTGACATCCAAGGGAATGGATCTGTTTTCATTTTGTCCTAGATGACAGATAAAACCTCAAATTTTCACAGATGTCTCTGAGATATGAGAGCAGCAAGTATAAAAACAGTAATCGGTCAGGGTAAATCTGATAAACAGTTGCGTGCACTTCAATGAGCAACTGCACTGAGTAAATGTCAGTCTTTAGCTTGCAAGTCACAATGATAGTGGCTGACACAATCAGTTACAGAAACACAGCTCTCAGACAACTTTCCAGAGGTCCGTGAAGGAAATCACGGTAAGAAACACTTGGCCAAGGTTCTTTCAGATAAAATCTGACGAAAATGTATTCGAACACTGTCAGACATTAAAAGTCACCTGTCTGACATTAGAGCTCATCTATCCGTGTAACCCAAAATCTCTCTTGGATAAAGTCCATAGGGTTCCACTTTTGCTCTGGAAGAGCTGTTGCCACCTCCTATAGATACAGAATTGGTGGGATACAAATAATGTCACCTATGCCTCAACACATAGGAATATTCTCAGGCTCATTAGAGTTCATCAGCGAAACGCATGTGTTAGAACAATGGTCGCTTCACGGCTGGATACAAAGTCTTTACCAAAGACATGTTCTCAGATCTGGTCCAAGGTTTCTTCTTCTCATTTGGGAGATGTTGACAACTCTCTGATATTAGGAATCAAACACAGTCTTTTCCTTTCTGTGAAAAACAGGTTTTGTAAAAAGTTAGCCAAAAATATCACATGGCTGCAAACTCCATGTTATCTTGCTCTTCAGACCTATACTTTGGTTCAGGCTGTGTGCAGTAATAGGCCCAAAAGTTCATAATGCACATCCTGGTTTGGGATCACTGCTGTCTACCCCAAAGGCTGCCAAATACAATCCTCTTTTCCTGGCTCCAACTCAAGGCCATCCCTGCCCCTCACACACAGAGTCAGCCAGTTTGCGCCTTTTCTTCCTTAAATGGTATCCCAGTATTCCTTTGGCTTTCTCCTCTGCTGGTTATGTAATGCTGTTCTCTGGGCAGGCTAAATAGTACAGCCTGCCCAGGCTAAATAGTACAGCCCTTTTCCTGGTTCTTGCAGAACATTTGTCTTTCTTGGAAGAGCACACAGGGGTTTTGATATATTTGTATATTCCTTCATTGGCTGTGGTGGCTTGTAGTCTCTGCAGGGCTGAAAAGCCCTTTTTGGCAGGTCCAAACACATCTCTCAGATCCAGATGCAGCTCAGTCCATATTATTAGGGATTTGTAGTCATTTTATTTTCTTTGTGTGCATAACTTATTTGCACACATAAATTTGTTCTCATATGCAGTATATAAAATATGATTTTCTGCACACAAATATATTATTTGCATAAAGTAAAACAAATGCAAACAAATTTTTAAAACATAATGAAAAAAAGGAACAAAATGAATGAAAGAACCCAAATAAACTATTGCGTGTGCAATAGTTTATTCCTTATAAAATGATAACATGGTCATTATCAAATGATGTCAGTTCATAATCTGATCACAGCTTTAAAGTTTCTCCTCTTTTCATATTTAATTTCTTTGTGCAAGAACTGAATGTATTAAATAAATGATTTTACTAGCAATGATAGTCCTATCATATATTTATTTATTTCCAAACATTTGATATTCTGCCTTTTTCCAAAGCAGATTATAATCAATAAGGATGTTCTAACAGGTGTACAAATGATGGCATTTGTTTAAGGGTAGTTTGTAGCTGTCATAGAATCGATTTCAGGCATAGCAGATGTTGTTTCCTTATTAATGAACTATCTGGGGGAAGGCTTTGTTGAACAAAAAATGAGGTAGGATGGCTCAAGGTGAAGGGCAACAGGCCTCTCCTTTCAGATTTTGGGTGCATAGCAGTTGAAAGCCCAAAGTCTTGTGCAGGCCAATTTTGCAGAAGTCAGAGAGGAGATGGAAAGAAAGACCTTGTGGGAGGATTGGTGTTCTCTGGTGGGGGGCTTAGGAGACAAGAAGAAAGGAGAGGTGCTCTGGGGCCTGCTTATTTACACATTTAAAGACAAAGCAAAGGGTTCTGAATGTAATCCTGGTTTCTTCCGGGAACCAGTTTATATAAGGTAGGTGTTGTGTAGTCTGTTGCTTTGGCCCCTACCAAGATTCTGCCTACAGTATTTTGTACTATACCTGGAAATGCCATTCAGTAGAGAGTTACAATGGTCAATCCAACTGATGATTAGTGCATGAATTACGATGGCTAAGTTGTACTGATCAAGATAGTTGCATAATTGATGAATCCGGTATAGATACATGGAGGAATCTCTTACTACTCTAGAGATGTGGATTCCATCATAAGATTCTTGTCAAGTTGAATCCCAAGGCTTCATAATGATTCTTTGAGATGAAGGAGGTTTCCTGATAGAGAGAAAGCAGAATACAGTAGCTAAACAAAAGTCCCTTGGATAATTAATTTTTACGAAAGAATCTTTTGATATCACTGGTAAGAAATGTTAAGGTTGAAATTCTCTGGAAATCTCTGAAGCACGAATGATCATGTTACCTGTATTTTTTATTCATATATTTCTGTAATAATAGAAAGCAATGGAGAATGCAAATAAGGTAGTATAATGCACTGAATAGCATATAATGGCACTCTGGTAATGCAATGGGATCTTCTTTTTGCATCTTTTTATTACAGTCACCGATATCTGTAAACTTCAAAAAGAAGAGGGGACTTGCAGAGAATATGTACTGAAATGGTACTATGATCCACAGACCAAAAGTTGTGCTAGATTCTGGTATGGTGGTTGTGGTGGAAATGACAACAGATTCAGCACTCAAAAAGAATGTGAAAAGACTTGTATCCCTGGTAAGTTGTATTCTTTCCATATTAGACTTATATAAGAACATGAGAATTGCCATGCTTGATCAGTCTAATGGTCTATCAAGCCCAGTATCTTGTGTCCAAAAGGTAGCCAATCTGGATCACTTGGAAGTACCCAGAAAATCACTTCCCAGATGTAGTAGGTGATGATCTGTGTGTTTGCCAAGCTAATAATTTGGTTCTTTCCCATTAAGACATGTTTATCCATATGACCAATAATTTTCTTAACAATAGCCTCCACCATTTTACCCAGCACCAGTGTCAGGCTCACCAGTTTGTAATTTTCTGGGTCTGCCTTGGCACCCTTTTTGAAAATTGATGTTACATTGGTTACCCCCAACTTCTCAGGTACTGGAGAGTAGTCAACATCAGTTCTTAAAGGCTGGCCTAATCTATGACTTAGTAGAACAATAAAGCTAGAAACTCAATTAGATTCTCATTTTAAATTCTGCTTTTCAATGCAGGTGGCAGGGTAAGTATTGCACATCATCTGATGGTTGACCCAAAGGGGAATATGCTTCCATAGCTTCAACATATGTGAAAAAAGTCAGATTTTTGTCTAGTGATATAAATAACATCCATAATATTTAATTAGGGTTTAGTCTTGCCAGTGTCTATCTTTTAACAGTAAATCATGTTGCAATAGTTTAAAAGTAAAAAAACTGTATTTTCATGATCTCCTATGGAATTGAAATATAATGAATGCCAAAAATGACATTAGGATAAAGGACTTTTTAAATTTTCTGTCTATGGGGAAAATATTTAGTAAACTAACCCTAGAGGTCTTATTCAAAAAGATTTTCCCCATTCTGTTGGCAATTTGTTTTACGTAACTGGATAAAGGGGTAGATTTTCTAAATCTAAGTACGCCGGATTTTATAAGATACGCACGTAGCCGCGCATATCTTATAAAATCCGGGGTCAGCGCGCGCAAGGGGGTGCACATTTGTGCAACTTGCGGGCGCCGAGCCCTGCGCGCGCTGCCTGTTCCCTCCGAGGCCGCGCCGAAATCGGAGCGGCCTCGGAGGGAACTTTCCTTCTCCCCCCCCCCCCCCGCATCTTCTCCTCCCTTCCCCTACCTAGCCCATCCCCCTGGCCCTATCTAACCCTTCCCCCTACATTTGTTGGCAAAGTTACGCCAGCCGGAGGCAGGCGTAACTCTGCGCGCGCCAGCGGGCTGCTGGTGCGCCATCACCCGACCCGGGGGCTGGTCCGGAGGCCTCGACCACGCCCACGGGCTGGCGCCCCTCCCCCGACACGCCCCCCCCTTGCTTAGTCCCGGGACTTACGCGTGTCCCGGGGCTTGCGCACGCCACCTAGCCTATGCAAAATAGGCTCGGCGCGCGCAGGGGGCTTTTAAAAGGGTTATGCATATAACTTATGCGCGTAACCCTTTTAAAATCCGGCCGTTTAAAATGTAACAAATGAATTCATTTTCAGGTTATTCAGAATGTAAAGGTCAAAAAATTGACATATTCCAAGAAATCTTGAATGTTACTTAGATTTTTTTATTTCTGTAAATAGTGCATACTAGCAAATAGTACACACTATTTACTACAACATCTGTCCATCCCTGGTTCTCCCCACAGTGCCTGCCCTGCCCAGGCACCAAGTTAGTCCTTCAGGGTTTCGAAGGGGAAAAGGAGCAAGACCAAGCCACAGGTACTTCTGCCCACTAGCTGTGCTTTAAATATGGCAGCCTCAGGACCATTTGTTTTTCAACTGTATTGTTTTACAGCTGTATTGGTTTACAACCGTAAAACAACTAGGCCCCAGCAGGGCCTAAAACTGGTACCATGTTTAAAGTGAGGCCAGCAGGGCAGGAGTACCTGTGGCTTACTCTTGCCCCTTTTCTCTTCAGAATGTCCCGAAGGGGCAAGTAGGGATCATTAGTGGAACCAGGAAGGGTGAGGCAGGGAATGAGGGATTCATTTGTTTTGTTTTTGATTTTTGTTTTTTTTAATTTAATGGGGCTGATATTAGGCTGCTAACTGGCTGCACAAGTTAGCCGGATAAACTTATCCAGCTAACTTGGTCAAGATTTTCCGCAGCATAGCAGCTCTGCTAAATATTTATTTATGTGGCTAACTTATGAATAGCTGAATAGCGGTCATACACTTATTTGGCTAAGAGGTTATTTACTAATGGTTTTCATTTATTTTTTGTCTATGGGAAAAATCCTTAGCAAATAGAGCTATAAGCTGTATAATCCTGAATATTTGTATTAATCTGGCTAACTCGGAGATGCAGTAGGGCTCTACTGCTCATTAAACATATATTATGCAATATAGCACTATCGCGGTGATATCACACAACATACATGATATTTAGCATAGCCGTGCCCAGATTCCCACCTTTATTACAAAGAACTGTTTTGCATGTGATTTGCATGCATGAATTTTGCATGCAAAACAGTTCATTAATAAGGAATATGATGTAAATAATTTATCATAGAATCTATAGATATAAAGATCTTGGTCTTAAACTTCAATGAAATATATAAAGAAAATGTTTGTAGGACATTAATCAATTAATCACTGTATAACTTAAGGTCCACTTTTATGTAAATTTTAAGTTAATTTTTTGGATGCATGTAAAAAATATTCCTCATCGTTCATAACTCCAAGCAAGTAAAGAGAATTACTAATGTCAACGGAACCCCAATGTCATTACTTATCTCAAAATACGTCCACTCATGTGAACAAACCCCAACATGAATTCATGTTTCGGACAAAGCCTGCATCAGGGGGCGGATGCTGAGATCCCCGTTCACTTGAGAATAATCCAGTGTGGTATGTAGGACCAGACCCTCTATAAGTGAAACTCTGATGCGACGAACAGGTGAGTAAGTTTTACAGTGTATGATATATAAAAATATGCATTGTTTAATCTTGATGGTCCTACAAAAATTGTCTTTATATATTTCATTGAAGTTTAAGACTAAAATCTTTATATCTATAGGTTCTTTCATAATTGTGGATCTTGGAATACAATTGTTGGCATTGGGCTTTTTCTTGGGATAATAATTTATCACAGCCATCTTAGAAAGTTGTCAGCCACGATAGATTACTTATTCCTGAGGCGATGTAGTTAACACAGGACCCTAATGTCACATGACTGAGGTTTGGTGCCCAGACCTTGCCCCAGTCATGTGACCGGGGCAAGGTCAGGTTGGAGCCATTTTGGAAAATGGTGCCAACCAGGCTAGGGGGTGCCCCAGACACCATCATAGGATCCCTTTGGCTATTTTAAGGTTAGGGAATGTGGGAAGGGGGGTTCATAGGGGTGGGGGTGGGGGTAGGGTTTAAAATTGAAACCAATTAAATTTTGTTAACATTTGGGGGAGGGGGAGGGGGAGGTATTGAGGAGGACATTATGCATCAATGATTTTGTTTTTTAAATTGGGGGTAGTGGGGGTGGAAGAGGGGGCAACACACCATGGTGGGACATATTTGAAAGGAAAGGGAGGGAGGAACCTATTTGATTATTGAATGGGTTGGGGGAGTTTGTTATCACGCGAGCAGGGGATCAGCCTAGACCCCTCACAACTTTGTCCTATTTTGAGCTGCATTTTTTTTAGGCCTTGGCCCTTTAAGATGATGGCAGTCCCATGAGTTTGGAGCTGCCCTCATGCCTAAAGGGCCAATGCTGAGTTGTTTTGCCCTGAGGTGTTTTGCGAGACAAAACAACGCTGAGATAGAACAGTACTATTTTTAAGGGGAGAGACCCACTATAGTGGTGACACTCCCCCATGATAGTGGAACCCCTCCCGTGAAAAACAATCACGGCTTAGTGCCTCTAGGCCTAAGTTAGCTGGACATACGAATCCCCCCAGAATGCCCTCATTCTACTCCTCACTTAGGGCCTGATTCATCAAGGTTTTTTCCCATAGATACAGAATGGGAGAAAAGCCTTAGCGAATCAGGCAGTTAGCCAGTTAACTTGTTAGCCAGATAAAAAGTTAGCTGGCTAAGTGGGACCTGCTGACCATACTCGAATATTCAAATGGCACCACTTATCTGGCTAAGACCAAACTTAACTAGCTAAGTAACGCTGAATATTGGGCCCAAAGTTTATTTTAGTTCAGCAAATAAGCGAAATTTATATAAACATTAAATTACATGAATCTTGACCTTCCTCCTCCTGAAATAAAAAAAAATCAAAATGAAAACAAAAACTTTCTGCCCACTCATTCCTATGGAAAAAATCCTTAGGGGCAAATTTTCAAAGGCTTCGCGCGTAACATACACGCGTAAACTGAGGAAATCTGCCCCTGCACGCGCCGAGCCTATTTTGCATAGGCTTGGTGATGCGCGCAAGCCCCGGGACTGGCGTGTGTCCCGGGGCTTGTAAAAAGGGGCGGTCCTCAGCCTTGTAAAAAGGGGCGGTCCGGGGGCATGTCCGGGGACATGGTGGCGGATTGAGGCGTGGCTGGGGCGTGGCCAGGGCGTGGGGGCGGGGTCGAGTGCTCCGGCACAGGGGCCTGTGCCGGGTAATGGCGCGCCAGCAACTGGTCAGCGCGTGCCCAAGGCAGGCGTAACCTTTGCTGCAAAGGTAGGGGGGGATTTAGTTAGGGAATGGGGGGTGGGTTAGATAGGGGAAGGGAGGGAAAGGTTGGGGGGGGACCAAAAAAATGTTCCCTCCAAGGCCGCTCTGATTTTGGAGTGGCCTTGGAGGGAACGGGGAAAGCCATCGGGCCTCCCCTAGGGCTCGGCACGCGCAAGGTGCACAAGTGTGCACCCCTTTGCGAGCACCGACCCTGGAGTTTCTAACATGCGCGCGGCAGTGCGCGCATGTTATAAAATCGGGAGTACATTTGTGCACACAGGGTGGCGCACACAAATGTACCCTGCACGCGCATCTTTTAAAATCGGCCCCTTAGTGAATCAGGTACTAAGGAGGTCATTTTCCAAGGAGTTACCGCGGGTGATAATTCCGCAAATTGCTCTAACAGCCGTTAACGCGATTTGCGAATGCAAATTTAATTTTGTATTCAGGGGGTGGAGTAAATGTAAAGTAGGGAGGATTTATCGTGTGCCGTGAAACAGCCGCGGTGTTAGTGTGGCTCCTAATGCGGCCAATAACTACACCTCTTTCATTTGTGTTACGTTGTGCGCTAGAGGCTGGTAAAGGTTTATCGCGGTTCATGATGTTTCCAGACAGCCTGTTTCAGTATGCTGAGAGAGAGAGAGAGAGAGAGAGACTTGCTATAGTGCCTCCTCCCTAGACAGGTATTTGTATCCCTATGGGAGGCCCACCTAGTAACTCGAGGTGGGGATTAGGTATGAGTGTAGGGGGTTGGGGGCCACTTTGAAATTCAACATGAGACGTACGAACAGAACAGTGGTCTCTTGTGAAAATTTGCTGGCCTTCGGAGTGAGGAAACTCACTCCAAGATGAGATTTGTGCAATGTTCTCTCCACCTAGCTTGATGGACACTCTACCTGGGCAACAACAAGCTAGGTGGAGAGAACATTGCACAAATCTCATCTTGGAGTGAGTTTCCTCACTCCGAAGGCCAGCAAATCTTCACAAGAGACCACTGTTCTGTTCGTACGTCTCATGTTGAATTTCAAAGTGGCCCCCAACCCCCTACACTCATACCTAAACCCCACCTCGAGTTACTAGGTGGGCCTCCCATAGGGATACAAATACCTGTCTAGGGAGGAGGCACTATAGCAAGGCGCTCTCTCTCTCTCTCTAGCTCTCTAGCCTGCAGCATACTGAAACAGGCTGTCCAGAAACATCGTGAACCGCGATATGTACTGGCAATGTAGCCCAAATTGGGCTAATAGTGCAACTTGCAATAAGAGCTTTTTGCATAGCTGATATCGCAATTTGCGATACACATGCTTATTAGCATAAGGTATACCGCTTTTTGGTATCGCATGCGATACCAATGCGATATTGGAAAATGAGGCCCTAAGTTAGCTAACTTTGAATATTGGAATTAGCCGCATAATTTAGCTGGCTAACTCAGCTCCTCCCAGTTATGTCCACTGAACACCTCTAACTTAACCGGCTAACTTTTTTAGAATTTAGATGGATAAGTTCCTAAATCTTCATTTAGCCAGATAACTTCTGAGTTATCTGGCTAAATGCTTTTGAATATGGATCTCGACATTCCTATTGCCTAACTGTCTGCAGCAAGAACAACCAATATATGACTGGTCTAATAGATTGCATAAACTCATTACTGCAATAAAAATATGTTTTTGTGGTCTAGATAGTGACAGAGAATGAGATAGCATGGGCTTTAATGAAACAAAGAACATTTACTTTAGAATAGTTTATTCTTTCATGCTGGGTTGTGATGATGGAGGGATATCTTATTCAAATATTTTGATCATCCCCATAGGATAAGCAATCCCATCTTTTAAAAATGTTAAGACGTTGTCCATCATTTTTGTAGCTGTACAGAATTAAATGTAAGTACTAATGCATCATCTCAGGCATATTCCCAAACTGAGGTGACTCCAAACGCTGTGATATATGCAAACTCTACTAGTTCTTAACTGTGGACCACTTCCAAGCCATACTATTTCCATTCAAATAAGCGATTCAGATAGAATTGGGAGTTCCTTCATTTGTAGTTTGTATTTGTAGACTTGCTTTTTCTATTAAAGATGAACCAGTGATAGTTAAAAAAAAAAAAAAAAAAAAAAAAAGTTAAGAAAAATTAAAGAGAGTGACTTTGCTTTATTTGTTTCTAAATTTTTAGCACAAGTTTATCCAGGAGTTATTACAGCAATAGGAAACTAAACAACAAAACATCAACATATACCTCTTAAGGTGACTGGAGACAGCCAAAACCAGCATCCTGATTCCCAAGCAAAGGGGTATAAGAAGACCCTGCACTGTACTATTTCATGCTTTACCTTCTGAGCAAGCCTTGAAAAAAAAAAAAAGAAGTGTTTTGCTGCATGACCTATCAATATGGTGCTAATTTGTTTTTGTTAATGGGGAAAAAGAGGGTGGGAGGGTTCAAACAAGTGATAAGAGTCTGAATTTAATACTGTAAACATTGAAACATTATGTACTATTTACCCACTATGAATTTCTATTGTGTTTGAACATGTCTAGCAACTTATGTTGTTCCTCCTATGGATTCTGGCATTATGCCTATTTAAGGCAATGTAAAGTCTAGAAAACAAACAAAAAATGAATAATAAACCCCAGTGCACCTGTATATATGTGCTTCCATCTTTTTCATAATTGTGCAGATCTTTCAATTAGAAAGTCAATGTATACACCAGTAGCATATTCCGTTAATGCAGCTTTTTTCTGTTTAGTTCTGCTTTTGGGGTTTTGTTTCTCTGGATTAGATTTCAGACTTATTTGTTTTCAGACACCTGTGAACATGCACCATTTCTTGCGAAGGCTAAAGAAAATGCAAGATGTCCTTAAATGCCGATGCACTGCTGGGAACAATGCCTCAACTGAAGAATATAGAATGCTTTTCGCATTCTTTTAATATTGTGTGTTTTATACATTGAGGGGAGGGAATTTTATTTTTGTTCATTTTGTCTGGAAGGAAATCTATACTAAAAGAACTTTTTTAATAAAGTCATTTGGGGGTGTTCAGTTTCTGGGTGCCTGGTCCTTTCTTTCCTACAACACACAGCCAGTGCCACACGTCTTCTATGGAGTTCAAACATCTTCTGGCTTTCTCTTCCACTGCACTGATTTCCAGTCATTTACTGTCCAAAACTTACATACAAATTGATGGGACATAGTGTTGCAGTCGGACACTGCTGGCGAGGTAGTGGACCCTTGGGCCGGCCCACCGAGGGTCATGGGGTAGGCCGGGAGGCGGAGCCTCAGACAGGAGGTGTTCGCCCGAGAACCAGGAACCCCCCAGGAGGAGCCCGTAGGGCCCTGGGACCTCGGGACTTGGGATATAGTCAGAGTCCAGAGACAGAGGTACGCTAGGCCGGGACCAGAGTAAACTGGAAGTATAGGAAGTCCAAGGTACCCGGGAAGCAAGGGCTGGTAGTACAGGGCCGAGGGCCAGCTGATGGCAGGGCAGCGGGCGGCAGCGGAAACTGTAGCAAACCGGAGGCTGAAGCAGGCTGAAGCTGTAGCGGAGTCTGTAGCAAACCAGAGGCTGAAGCAGGCTGAAGCTGTAGCGGAGTCTGTAGCAAACCGGAGGCTGAAGCAGGCTGAAGCTGTAGCGGAGTCTGTAGCAAACCGGAGGCTGAAGCAGGCTGAAGCTGTAGCGGAGTCTGTAGCAAACCGGAGGCTGAAGCAGGGTGTAGCTGGAGCAGAGTCTGTAGCTGACCGGGACTGGAACGGACTGTAGCTGAAGCAGAGTCATAGGCAAACCAGGGTCAGAGGCAGGCAGCAGGCAGAAGCGGAGTTGTAGGCAAACCAGGGTCAGAGGCAGGCAGCAGGCTGAAGCGGAGTCGTAGGCAAACCAGGGTCAGAGGCAGGAAACCGTAGAGAACAACAAGAGCGCAACTCAGAACAACTAAGCAGTTGTGAACCTCTTTGCAAGGCGATGAGGGAGAGTTTGAGTGCCGGTTATATCGGGACTTGGGCGTGACGTCAGCAGCACGGGCGGGGCCAAGCTTCCGGGAGTTGAGCGCTCAAGACGGGCGTCCTCGCGCGCGCGACTGAGGAGAAGCAGGCTCGTAATGGCGGCCGCCACGTGGAGTGAGAGCAGGCCCCAGGGTCCGGAGTCGGCGGAACGCAGCGGTTCCTGAAGCGGAGGTATGCAGGGTTGAGCCCAAGGCGAGGGGAAGCGGTGGCGACCGCAACACATAGTCATTCACTAAAATTCATTTCTTTTAAAGTTTCCCCCCACTGATTGCTATTGTAAACATTGTTGACTTTTGTTACACCCTATGTAAGTGGGCAAACATGCCAGCCGCATTATAAAGTTTCAGGTTGCAGTCAGTGTCTTTATTAGACTAACTTATGACTGGCTTTTGAATGTTAAACTCTTTTTACTAGGTCGTGAGTTGGTCCAATAAAAAAGGTATCACCATCTACACAGTTTTTCATCCCTTATTACTAGTCCAAGCAGGGCGAGCCTGTCTTGCCCTGCGGACATAACTGTAGTCAAGAGAGAGAAGGAAAGGCGGGGACATTTGGTAAAGGGAGAAGGAGAAAAAGGGGGGGGGGAGTGAGAGCGAGGAAGGAAGCAGCCAATGGAGGGGGTAGAATTCAAATAGGAGTGTGGGATTGGAGGATAGGGAGAAAAAAGGAAAGGAGGGGGGAAATAACTGCCAGTCGGTGAGGAATGACCGAGGCAGCAGGTTGAGGCTTGTTTTGTCCGCAGGTGGGTGAGCAGAGTAATTAAAAAAATATATATATATACCACGTTAAGTCATTAAGCCCTCAGTTAAAGTATAATTAATATGGGAAGCCGTAATTAGGCTATCCTAACCCCCCCCATCCCTAGGTTGGTTTTCCAAATTGAAGTTTTACTGGTTAAAAAAAAAAAAAAAAAAATTATTATTATTGCCATAAGTCTCCTCTACAGCCAGATAGTAATACCTATTTCCTGTTAAAGTTAAACAAATTATATATCCCCTTAGTCCCCCCCCCCCCCTCCTGTCTGGCTCTTAATTTTCTTTTCCGTGGTAATCCCCTGTCAACGCCTCGGCATGCCTAAGAAGGCCAGGGATCGGGGCCGCGCCTCCGTGGCTCCTGCTTCCCGCCGGGCTGCTATCTCTCCCGCCCAGGTCTCTCACCTGCCTGCTCCGTCTCCTCCTCGCCGGCCCTCGCGGGTCCCTCAGCCGTCCGCCGGCCCGGCCCCCCCCTCGCCCGGTCCGTCGCCCCCTCCGGCGGTGCCCCCATCCTATGGCCCTTTGCTGGCTGAATCCGGCGAAAGCGGCCCTGAGACCGAGGACCCCCCTCCGCCCGGCGCCGAATCTGACGTGTACGCGGCCGAAATTTCTTTGAATGCCTCGGCCTTAGAATTTAGTTTCCTACCCGCGGCGAGCCCCCGCCCCCCCTCCGACCTTGTTGCGCGCGCCTCCTCCCTTCCCGCCTCTGCAGCCCCTCCCCCCCGCCGCCGCCTCCGCCGCCGCGTTGCTCAGCCCAGCGGCCCGCCCCCACCGAGCCGGGGCCCCTCCACCCAACTCACCCCCCCAACAGTAGATAGCACCTGCGGCCGCCTCGGCCAGTTCCCCCCCCCCCCCCGCTGCGCCCCCGCCAGCCGTGCCTTAACGCGCAGGCCAATCGCAGCTCCAGCGCGGTCCCTGGTCCCTCTCCTAGATCCCTCCCGCCGCGCCTCCATCTCCCTGGTAAGCGCAGTGTCAGCGTTTCCCACGGTCCTAAGTCGTGTCGTAGCCTGCTTAGCACCAATGCCACGGGAAAGCGCAGCGCTATCGTTGCCCCCGGCCCTATGCCGCGCCCCAGCCGGACCCGCCCTAATCCCGCGGGGAAGCGCAGCTCCAGCTCTGCTGCCTGCACTTCCTCCCTACATCGCAGCCTGCCTTCTCCAGCAGCGCCAACCGTGAGTATGGGCAGCAGGGGGCATAATGACGGCCCCAGCGTTATAGGAGAGCTCCCCCCCGGGCCCAGCATTGCTCCCTTAGCCATTCCCCGCAGTATAGGTCCTACCCCCCGAGATCGCAGCTGGAACCCTGTGCCACACGGTAGGGGGAGGTCGCGAGCCATCCGAGTTAGCACTGCAGCTGGGCACAATACACTTCCCACCCCTTCCCACTGCCCCCCTGCGCCCCCTCTGCCGGGGCCCGATCGCGCCCCTGTGCGGGAGGGGTTTGGGGGATGGCCGGCTTGGAGCGCCCGCCCATCCGCATCCGGGGTCAAGGACGCTTATACTCCCCCCGGGGCCCCGGATGTCATGTTCCCGGCCCCGCCGGGGAGCAGGGTGAGTAGGGCACCTGTGTCGCCACAACGGGGAAATCTGGGTTTACTAGGTATCGAGGGAGAGGGAGATAGAGGAGGGAGAGAGGTGTGTTTCTTTTCAGATACGGACGAGGAAGCATTTCCAGGGACATCAAGACAGGAAGCTTGGAGAGAGCGGGAGTTCCCTGCCGGATTACCCCGATCGGTGCGTAGTAGATCAGGCAGCCACAGAAGGAATCCGATGGAGGAGAAATTGAGCGGGGAGTCTGCCGATGCAGGTGAGAAGGCGCAGAAGTCTAGAAAGAGCAAAAGGGAGTCCAAACGCAAGAGACCTTGCTCACCCTCGAGTTCATCCTCCAATGACTCTGAGTCTTCAGAGTTTTCTTCTGATTCGGGTCCCACATATAGGAAAATATTGGAGGAGGGGCCGTTACATGGAGTCGGGCAGACAGCTAGTCCTACGTTGGCCGAATTATGGGTAGGGGTCCCTAGGAAGTTGCGCAAGAAAATCAGGAAACGACGGTACGTGAATATTTTTAGATTGTTGGAAGGGAGGAGGAGGGTGAAGAAGAGTAAGAAGAAAGATAAGAAGAAGCATTCTAGGTCTAAAGGTGTTAAGGTGGCCAAGAATATAGTTAACTGGGTACGTGGATTTTTGAGGCTTGCCAGTGTAGTTGGGCACTATGACGCTTCTCAATATGGGGCTTTGCTATCATACGCTGATAGTATCCTTGGAGCGTTCAGAGATTACGAAGGTTGGGCATGGCTCAACTACGACGAAAAATTTAGAGACAAGATGGCAGGCAACAAAGGGATGTCCTGGGCGGTGCAAGATATTAATTTGTGGTTAACACAAATGACGTACAAAGGGATCAGCGGGAGCAAGGCTATGAGCACAGGCAGTATAGGTAAGAGCGGTAGCGGGGGTGCAGCGTTCAGTGGTGGATTAGGTCAGTCCTTTCGCGCAGGAGGTCAAGCCACCCGCAACGCGCCAGATGGGAAACCAAAAGGGGCGGGAAATGATACCTGTTGGCGATACAACAGGGCAGTCTGCTTGTTTCCCGACTGTAAATTCAGACATGTGTGCTCAATTTCTGGAGGAGGACACTCGGCCCTTAAATGTGTTCAGGGGAGTAGTGGAACTCCAGGAAAAGGGGGAAAGGTGTAATACCTTACTTAGCGTGGCGGACTCTCCAGTGTCTGTACAGGCGATGACCCCTTGGTTGGAGAAGTATCCGAATAAACAGGTTGCGCAGTTTTTAAGGGACGGGTTTAAGACGGGTTTTGTAATTCCTTACGTAGGTCCAGGGTCCGGGGGTACCGGCAGGAATGCACAGTCGGCCAGCAAGCATGCTCACCTGGTAAGGGAAAAGATAGAGGCGGAAATTCACATGGGTAGGGTGGGAGGACCTTTTATGCATCCGCCGTTTGTTCACATGCACTTATCTCCGGTAGCAGTTATACCGAAAAAAGAACATGGGAAGTTTCGTTTTATATTGAATTTATCGCATCCCTCGGGTAGTTCAGTGAATGATTTTATCCCGCGGAGTTGTTGTTCAGTTAGCTATACTTCATTTGATACAGCGGTCAGCTTAGTGTTAGCAGCGGGGAGAGGTGCGTTGCTCGCAAAGGCAGATATTGAAGCAGCGTTTCGCCTACTACCTATTCATCCGGCTTGTTTTCCTTTACTGGGTTTCCGATTTGAAGGGCGGTATTATGTGGATAAATGCTTGCCGATGGGATGCTCGGTGTCTTGCGCCTTTTTCGAAGCATTCAGCACATTCCTGCATTGGGTTGCCGAACAATGCACGGGAGGAGGGGGTATTTTGCATTATCTGGATGATTTTTTATTTGTTGGTGCGGAAGGGACGGATAGATGTCAGAGGCTCTTGAACGGTTTCCTACAGGTAGCACGCCAGTTTGGGGTGCCAATTGCGATTCAAAAGACGGAAGGCCCGGTTTCTCGTTTAGTGTTTTTAGGGATTGAAATAGATTCCATAACCTTAGAGGCGCGTTTACCAGCGGATAAATTGGACACTTTGAAAAGGTTAGTAGGGTCGACCAAGCAGTTAAAAAAGGTGACGTTACGTCAGATGCAGTCCCTGATCGGTGTGTTAAATTTTGCTTGTAGGGTGATTCCTATGGGTAGGGCTTTTATTCGACGGTTGTCCGGTGCAACGGTTGGCATTAGAAGTGGACATCATTTCATCAGAGTGACGGCTAGAATAAAAGAAGAATTGGGAGTGTGGGAAGCGTTTCTGGCTTCGTTTAATGGAGTTTGCATTCTGCAACAGGATGAGGTTTCCAATGCAGAGTTGGAACTGTATACGGATGCAGCAGGAGGGATGGGATTTGGCGCATATTTTCGTGGACAGTGGTGCGCGGAGCAATGGCCTGAGGATTGGAAGGAGCAGGGATTGACAAAGAATATTACTTTTTTAGAATTATTTCCAATTGTGGTGGCATTATATTTATGGGGAGGGCAATTGGCGAATAAACGAGTGTTGTTTTGGTGCGATAATTTGGGAGTAGTACAGGTAATTAATCGTCAGTCTGCAAAATGCCCTAGGGTATCTGAATTATTAAGGGAATTGGTATTTCGGTGTTTACAGTTGAATCTGACCATTCGTGCGCGACATGTGCCTGGGGAATTAAATGTGATAGCCGATGCTCTCTCTCGTTGCAAGTGGCAGGAATTCCGAAGAGCGGCGCCTGGAGCGAAGGAGGTGGGAGAGAAGTTCCCAGATCAGCTGTGGCGGTTGGGTCGCAGGCTTGGACGCTGATCCGGAAGTCACTGGCGCAGTCCACTTGGAGGGCATATGTGAGAGGATACGGGGTGGTATGGGGTTATTTAAAAGGGGAAGGATGGCACAGGGGTAAGGTACGGGAAGATCAACTGGTTCAATTTATTCTGTGGGCCAAGACTAGCGGTTATTCTTTGGCGGCGGTAAGGGCGCACTTGACAGGATTTTCCTTTTTCCAGAAGTTATATGGATGGGGAAATCCGGGGAATAGTTTTTTGATTAAAAGAATCTTACGGGGCTGGAAACGGGAGCAAGGTGCTTTACCCGACATGCGTCTTCCCATCAGGTACAGGGACCTCAAGCTGATAGTTGAATGTTTGCCAGAGGTTTGCTGGTCTGAATATGAAGTGCTGTTGTTTCAGACAGCATTCATACTAGCATTTTTTGGAGCGATGCGGGTAGGAGAGTTGGTAGCATCTTCCAAATTTAATGCCGGGGATAGGGGTTTGAAGGTTCAAAATGTCTGGGTAGGTGACGGGATGGTTACCATGTGTATTCATCGGTCCAAGGTGGATCAATATGGTAGAGGCCAATTAATAAGATTAATTCCAGCAGCAGACGAGTGTGTATGTCCAGTTGAGTACGTCAAGAGGTTTATGGTAGTGAGACCTGTGGTCGATGGGTTATTCTTGGTGCATACAGATGGATGGCCGGTGACGGTCTATCAGTTCGTTCAGGTCTTAAAGAAAGCTTTGAGGTGTTTAGGATGGGAGGGACGTCATTTCACGTCACACTCGTTTAGGATAGGGGCAGCAACTTCAGCAGCTGAAGGAGGATTGCCGGATAGAGCAATACAATCCATAGGGAGATGGAAATCAGAGGCTTTTCAGTCTTACGTTAGGCAGGAGAAGTAAGGGAGGATACTTCTTGGTCAATCAGTCAAAAAAAAAAAAAAAAAAAGAAGTAAATACTAATATACGATTACCTGTGGGAATGGCGGGATGACACGGATTAACGGTTTAAGTGAATGCTGGTGTGGGTATTCATTCTAATGTGTTCTTTTCAGAAAGAAAGTCAGTGAGGGGACAGCAAGAATGTGTCTGGGTCGTGGGCCATTCTTTTATCCATTGGGCTGCGAATAGAGCGCAACGTAGACCGTATGGGCTGAACTTGGAATTGGAAGAGCGGAGTTGGAAGCTTGTATGGATCAGTCATCGAGGGATGAAATGGGACAACTTGTTATCCCTGGTAGAACAACGTGCATTAGACTTGGAACTTCCGAAAATTGTGCTTATTCATCTGGGGGGAAACGACGTGGGAGCAGGATCTTGTAAGGACTTGATCGTTAAGATTAAGAAGGACTTCGGTACTTTAATGAATGCTATGCCTGATACACATTGGGGATGGTCGGACATTATTGTTCGCTTTAAATTCCTGCAGTCTAAATTATGGTGTAGGGGGGTTAAAAAGTTAAATACACAGGTGGGTAAGTGGGTAGTTAGGCAAGGGGGTTTTTGGGTGAGACACGAGTGGGCTTGGGAGGTGATTCCGGGGTATTTTCGTTCCGATGGAGTGCATCTCTCAGATATAGGTATTGATTTGTTTAACACTACGATACAAGAGGGTTTAACACAGGTAATTGGTACTATGAGGACCGCAGTTGGGGGAAACAATGACAACTAACGTAGTTATTGTTTTATGGCGGTAAACCCGAGCCTCAAAGGTTGTTTATTGCATTGGGTTGTTAAGTTTACAGAGGGGGGGGGAATCTTGTGCAGTGCGGGGGGGGCTGCTGCACGAGATTGCCAAAGAGCAAGAGGGGGGCCGATGCTCGGAGGCTTTACAGGAGGAGGCTCTACCACTGGAAACGGTGGGGGGCGCTGTGGGACTGTTTACTTGGGTATGCTCTACCACTGGAAACGGTGGGGGGCGCTGTTGGACTGTTATATGAATGGGGGGGAAAGGGGGGGATTGTTATATGATATTATAAGTACTTGGCGAGGCTCGGGTTAATATAAGAATAAACTGCGGCCTTTATTACTCCAAAGAAAGTGTGGTGTGATTTGTGGGAAAGTGTTAAAACGAAAATGGGGTCATGAAAGGGGGGGGGAGGGGAAGGAATGAGCGAATCTTGTATCTAGCAGTTAGTCCAAGCAGGGCGAGCCTGTCTTGCCCTGCGGACATAACTGTAGTCAAGAGAGAGAAGGAAAGGCGGGGACATTTGGTAAAGGGAGAAGGAGAAAAAGGGGGGGGGGGAGTGAGAGCGAGGAAGGAAGCAGCCAATGGAGGGGGTAGAATTCAAATAGGAGTGTGGGATTGGAGGATAGGGAGAAAAAAGGAAAGGAGGGGGGAAATAACTGCCAGTCGGTGAGGAATGACCGAGGCAGCAGGTTGAGGCTTGCCCACCCTCCCACCCTGTACTTGGATAATGTGTATTTTGGGAGAAATGTTGTATTCGTCGCAGTGGCGGTAAACCCGAGCCTCAAAGGTTGTTTATTGCATTGGGTTGTTAAGTTTACAGAGGGGGGGGGAATCTTGTGCAGTGCGGGGGGGCTGCTGCACGAGATTGCCAAAGAGCAAGAGGGGGGCCGATGCTCGGAGGCTTTACAGGAGGAGGCTCTACCACTGGAAACGGTGGGGGGCGCTGTGGGACTGTTTACTTGGGTATGCTCTACCACTGGAAACGGTGGGGGGCGCTGTTGGACTGTTATATGAATGGGGGGGAAAGGGGGGGATTGTTATATGATATTATAAGTACTTGGCGAGGCTCGGGTTAATATAAGAATAAACTGCGGCCTTTATTACTCCAAAGAAAGTGTGGTGTGATTTGTGGGAAAGTGTTAAAACGAAAATGGGGTCATGAAAGGGGGGGGGAGGGGAAGGAATGAGCGAATCTTGTATCTAGCAGTTATGTATTGTGAGTGTACAATACTTATAACTCTTGAAATTCTGTATGGTAGGGAGGATAATTTCCAAAGAATTTTACCAAGAAACTAAACAGTTACCCAGGTAAAAATCAGCAGCTGAAAATTGTTCTCCCCTATGCAGGTAAAAGTACCCACACATTGTGCTACAAAGGGGAAGGGCCAGTGAGCATCATGTAAAGTAGATGCAAAGTCTGTATCCACAAAGTCAGATGGCCCAGATTTTCAACTAGAAACTCCCTGGAATATTTCCTTTTGAATATTTGCATGCAAGCCTGTGGGAACAGAATAGCCAAGGGCTAATAAGCAATGTGAGGACTTTAAAAATGTCTTCATTAAAGCATTAATTCATAGGAGACAACCTTTAAGATTTTCCTATGAGAAGGAGAATAAAATAGTCAGTGAACAAGCAGCATTGACATTGTATTTGAATAATATAAGGCTGTGCACATCTCTAAAATTTTTGAAGTCCATATTCAGACACAGTCTGGATAGCAAATTTACATGGGATTCATCATTCCGCTATAAATGCAGCTATAAATATAAATGTAGCGGAATGATGGCCCATGGGAAAAAAAGGGGCAGGGGGGGGCGATAGTGTGCGGCATAGCCGCACCACAGCGGGTGAAACCGCACCGCGGCGATGCAGCTGGCTGCACACTATCGCCTCCATAGCGCCATGGGAAAAGGTGGTATTATTTCCCACAGTGCTGCCGGGCCATAAGCCCACCCAAAACCTGCCCACACTCCTCCCCTTCCCCTGATATAAATAGTACCGCCGCAATAACAGGACCTCACAGTTTAATAAATGATCCTGTTAGCTGGATAAACTTATCTGGCTAGTTTGGAGGTATATTCAATAGTGCAGCCAAACTATTGACTATACCTCCAAAGCTAACTTTAGAACAGGTCTTTAGGACAGGACAAGATAGCCAGCTAACTTTGGGACTTAACCAGCTAAATTATCCGGCTAATTCAACTCCTCCCATTTATGTCCCCAGAATGCCCTTAACTTAGGTTATTTTGTAAGCCTATCGCACACAAAAAGGGACATTTTGCACACGAAAAGTCCCTTTTTGTGTGCGATAGGTTGCCGGGGGCGGAGTCGGGGCAGAGTCGGGGTGGGGAAGGGAGGAGTCGGAGCAGTGAGGAGGCAGACGCGGCTGTAACTTCGCTGGCGGGATAAGGTAAGACCCGTAATTGCCGCCAGTAGCACGCCCAATAGCGCCACCTTTCACGGTGATGCTATTGGGTGCGAAAGCCGGGAATGATAACACTGCAGTGGTGTGATCGCTGCCGGCTTTCGCAGGCCTGCCCCCCTTCGCCCCCCAATACTGCCAGGATTCACCATTCTCTACGAGAATGGAAAATCCCGGCCTTAACCAGCTAAATTCTATCCAGCTATCTTATTAGCCAGCTTGAATGTAGTAGGATAAGTTCCCAAATATTCATTTAGCTGCCTAACTTCTGAGTTAACTAGCTAAATGCTTTGGAATATGGACCTCAATGTGCACAAAGTACATATAACAAAAATAAGGTTTGCACAAAGTTAGAATAAAGATACCAACTTAGATTAACAGAGATATAGTTAAGTTTTAGAGAAAACTAATCCTTTGTGCAATTTCATGAGTTTTTGCTCCCACGGCAATTTTCTTTTCAAATTCTCTCTTTTCCTTCATTATCAATGCCTTGCATGTATGTTGATATATTGGAACTTAAGGGAAGGCTTGGCGGAAAAGCCAAGTTTTAAGTTTTTTTCGGAAGGTTAGAAGACAGGGTTGAAGTCTTAGGTCCGTCGGCAAGTTGTTCCAGATGAGCTATTGCGCGAACCTCGGGAGCGTCCCCCTCAAGTGACGTCACGCTATCCGGGTATATAGCCTGCACTTGTTTGCTAGCTTGTTGAGTTAGCAAGGATTGGTCTCTGCTGGTGTAAGCTACTCTGCTGCTTCCGTGCTGCCGCTGGAAACTCTCTCTGCCCTTCGGGGTAATCTCTAACCTGGGTACCCGCTCCTCGGGGCCCTCTGCTTTATTTCAGGTGCCTTACAGGGATCAGGTACTCGCCCCTCAAGGGCCTGCTCTCCCTGCCTCGGTGCCTGTATCATCGACTTCTGACTAGTGGAATCACCAACTTACAGCTACCATCTAGTGAGTAATCTAACTCTTAATCTGTCTCATCTACAGCATTTCCTTGCTGGGAAACTTACACCAGGATCCAGAGGTAGCAGTCTCGGAGGGCCCCGAGACTGCTACCTCTGGATCACCTCACTACTGCCACCTCTGGTGGTACACATCAAAGCTGTACAATAAAAAATCTAAGTCTGTGTTTGTGCATCCTGAGCCTAGCCCAGTATTGTGGCTCCCCACGGGGCTCCTCCCCGTGGATGTGGTCATCTGCCACAGTACCCAAGAATCCACCCAAACACCACTAACTATAACAGATTGCTAACTCCATGGATTCGGCTCAGCTCACCGCACTGCAGGCCATTCCAGGCCTGGCCCAGCGAATCTCCAAACAGCAGAATGCACTGGAGAATTTGACTACTGCATTCAACCAGCTGCACGCACAGATGAACTTACCCACCACCACAGTTAAAGAAGTTACACCGCCTGAAGTGACGGTCAAGACAATTGTACCTCTATCTGCTCCAACACGCTTCTCAGGGGAAGTATGGAAATGTAGAGGTTTTCTTAACCAGTGTTGTATGCACTTTTCCCTGCAACCTAGCCATTTTCCTACAGCCTATGCCAAGACCACCTACATCTTTTCTTATCTGGATGGAAGAGCGTTGGCTTGGGCCTCTTCACTGTGGGAACGCGATGATCCGATCCTACATGATCTTGCCGGATTCCTTGAACTGTTCAGATCAGTTTTTGATGACCCTCCCCGGCATACCACTGCAGGATCTTCGTTGGTTCACCTGAAGCAAGGTACTAAACCTTTATCAGACTTTGCTATAGAATTCAAGACACTGGCGTCTGAATTACATTGGGATCCTAAATGCCTGAGGACCCTCTTCTTTGAAGGACTGAACTCTCGTTTGAAAGAAGAGCTGGCAGCTCGTGAGATGCCTGAGACCTTGGCTGAACTGGTGAAACTGGCAACAAGGATTGATCACAGACTTCCTGACAAGGTTCAAGAGGCCAAGACTCCCAGAAGACCCCTGCAGGGTGAAGCTCGAGTTAAGCCCACACCCAGGCCTGTTCCCTCAGGTCCAGTTGCTGGCAAAGAAGAACCAATGCAATTAGGCTGCAGTCACCTGACGTCAAAAGAGAGAAGAATGTGGAAGAAGCTGGGGCTATGCATGTATTGTGGACAAGCTGGCCATGCTGTTCAAACATGCCCCATATGTCCGGGAAACTGGCAGACCTAAGTCCTGCGGGAGGACTCTTCTTAGGTATTACTGCACCCTCTCCTCCACTCTCTCTTCCTGTATCCTTGATCTGCGGACCCTTAGAATATCAGACTCTTGCCCTAGTGGACTCAGGGGCAGGAGGTAATTTCATTTTACAACGACTAGTGAAGCACTTGCTGATTCCCACTACCACCATGACTGCTCCACTACTTCTATCTTCAATTCATGGAGAGCCCTTACCAGGTGAAGTAACCCAGCTCACCGAACCAGTATGTCTACGGACTGATGCTCTCCATTTTGAAACTATCTCCTTCTTTGTTCTAGAGAAGGCCATGCTCCCTATAGTACTGGGGCTACCGTGGCTGCAGCAGCATATGCCTCAATTCAATTGGGCCACTCTGGAACTTTCACGTTGGGGTCCAGATTGCCATGGTAAATGTCTGATGGAGATCGCTTCTTTACCCTGCATGCCAACTACCCCATTGATGCCTGGGTTGCCACCTCAATATGCATCTTTTCAAGATGTATTTTCCAAAGAAGCTGCAGACATATTACTGCCTCACAGACCCTATGACTGCGCCATCAACTTGAAGCCTAACACTGAACCACCCAAAGGAAAGGTCTATCTTCTCTCCGTGGTAGAAAATAAAGCCATGTCAGAATATATACAGGAAAACCTTCAGAAAGGCTTCATAAGACCCTCCAAGTCTCCTGCCGGCGCAGGCTTCTTCTTTGTGGGGAAAAAGGATGGTACGTTGCGTCCATGTATAGACTACAGAGGTCTAAACGAGATCGCTGTGAAAAACTGCTAAGAAGAGTCCTCCCGTAGGACTTAGGTCTGCCAGTTTCCCGGACATATGGGGCATGTTTGAACAGCATGGCCAGCTTGTCCACAATACATGCATAGCCCCAGCTTCTTCCACGCTCTTCTCTCTTTTGACGTCAGGTGACTGCAGCCTAATTGCATTGGTTCTTCCTCGCCAGCAAATGGACCCGAGGGAACACAAACAGAAACACCCTCCCTGTCTCATATACACACCACACATACACACACACAGAAGCACCCTTCCTGTCTCACATACACACACCACACATACACACACACAGAAGTACCATCCCTGTCTCACATACACACCACACACACAGAAGCACCATCCCTGTCTCATGTACACACCACATGCACACAAAAGCCCAATCTCAAATACATACACACACGCACACACACTCACTCACCGGCCCCCAGTTGAACAACTTGTCTTTGGCCCTGCCGGCCTGGTCTTGGGCAGCAGTGGCCAGCAGTACCAGTCTTTGGGTCTTTGGCTCCGCTGGCTATGGGTAGCATGCGACACACCTGCCGGTGCATGGTGATACACTGGTATGTCGCGACACACCAGCTGAGAATCGCTGCTCTAGAATGCTTTCCTCAGGTCAGTGGTCAGTCTGCACTGCCTTCTTCAGGCCAGTCTGCAAGGCTCCATCATCAGCTCCCTTGCACTGAATTTTCCTTTCCCTGTATAGCCACCTGCAGTCAGACATCTTACAGGGTTGCTGTGCCTCTGCTATTTCTAGGGATTCCAAGTCTTTCTCTGGCCTCACTTCTGATAAGCTGGAAGTTACACCGGAGTACCCTATTCCCATCTCCTTCCTGGCACACACCCAGGCATCCCATCTCTTCTGTATATTAGTTTCACCATCTGCATAACTAGCCTTTTCAGCTGGATTTCCCTCAGGAATGTTGGGTATGATGCTACCTGTATATTCCTTCTGCACAGGTCTGTCTTTACATTCATCTGCTTCAGAATATCCTGGGTCCTGACCTGGACCTCCCACTGATGTCACTGGCATCAGATTATCCAGATTCCTGTAGCTTGTATGGTTACCATACACAGGAAGCTTGCTGCTTTTTCCAGTTTTCTTCTAGAAGTTGATGCTTGGCTACTCAGAACTGTAGAGAAATTAAACTGCAGCTGTCCCCCCAGGAAGGTTTGAAGCACGGTTTCCATACTAGCTCACTTGTGCTCTGTTGCAAACTTGGCTGGCTGCTCTGCAGGGACCACACCCTGCTGTTATGGGCCTTTGAGTCAGGGAAAGCTACCTGGGGAGTGGCACAGAAATGCAAGGCAGGTCTTGGATCAAGACAAGGGCCGGTCTTCCACCCTTCACCCACAGGTTGAGCCCTTGGGTTCTGGGGGCTAGTAGGTCTCTGCGGTGGCAGTATAACATAGTGATGAGTCCACACAGGCAAGGCTTGGACAAGGCAGACTGGAGACAAGGAGTGGACAAAGGTAGCCTGGACTCAAGACATGGACAAAGTAGGCTTGGCAAGCAGGCAGGCTTGGTTGGAAGGACAAGGCAGGCAGGCTTATGGCAAGGCTGGATACTAAACAGGAAAAAGTAATGTACATGAGGCAAAGGGTGCAATATTTTACTCAACCAAATCAGAAACAGTCGCACCCTAATATATAAATCACATCAATTATGCCTCATTTTTTGTGTGTAGGAGGAAAAGGCTTCAGATGCCAAATCTATAATGAATTACAGATTTGGTAGAAGGCAAAATCACCAATCAGAAAAATATCCTATTTTTATTTTATTTACTTAACTTGTGCTGTTGGACTAATCACATTGGAGAAACATCGTATAGCAGATTTTTTTTGCATATGAACTGTTTGAACTAAGGAAGACATTCATTTATGAGTGATTCCAAAAAGTATAGAAAAGCTTAACATTTTTAGTCATGAAAATATATATTTTTAGGACAAATCCTTTTTGAGAGAAAAATATATTACTTCTGAAAAAGGTAATCTTATACAATTTTTTTAAAGAAAAAAAGAAAAGCCATGGTAAATTAATAAATGATTAAATAGGTAGGATTCACATAAAATAAAAATAGGAGGTTTTTCTGACTGAGGATTTTGCCCTCTATCAAATCTGTAATTCATTATAGATTTGGCATCTGAAGTCTTTTCTTCCTACACAAAAAGGTTTTGGCATAATTGTTATGATTTAGATGTTAGAGAATGTGATTGTTTCTGAATTGAATACTAAACAGGACATAGAACTAGACAAGACAAGGGTAAGACAAGGCAAGGACAGGATTCTGGTACAAGCAAGACTGGAACAGACAGGACAAGACCAAGAAGACAGACTGGGGCAGGACTTAAACAAGGCAGACAAGGGAAACACAGAACAAACCACAGATGCCCAAAGGTAGCAAGGCTTGGAACAGACAGAATAAGCCCAAAGACCTCAAGGCAGGATACAAGAGAGAATAGACCAAAGGCCTCAAGACAGAGAACAAGGCAAGATAGGCACGAGGCCGTCAAGGCAACGCAAGGCAAGAGACTTAGCAGGCCTGAAGGCCACAAGGCAAGGCAAGGCAAGACAGAAGGCCCATAGGCCACAAGGCAAGACAAGAACAAGGGTTAGGTCACAGAGCCAGAAGTTACACCATGAGAAGACAAGGCTACTATGACAATATGGGTTTATATAGAGCTGGGGCTTGGGCATGGGAAGGGCAGAGACGAGGAACTGAACAAGACTAGGGATGAGGCATATTGAGGGATGAGGCTGGTGGGGAGGCATCATAAAGATAGGATAAGGCTGTATAACAGGTGAAATTCTAACATCTTCTCAGCTTTTCCTTTCTTTTAAACCAAGAGGTAAAAAAAAACCTGCTTGCTCAGGTGTGCAGGAAAAAATTCCCCCTCCTTTTTCACAAACCAAAATGAAATCCTACCTGTTTGGCATTAATTTACACACTGGTCAACTGACTACCTCAGGTTGGGCTAGCCCCTTTGGCCCCATATCAATGCAACCCCTGCACCCAGCCCCAGAGAAATTCTTTTCTTTTTCTTTCTATGCCACTCTTTTACTCTTTCCAGTGCTGGTATACACACTTACCAACACTGCTTCTGCACAAGACTGTTTCTCTGTGCAGGTATCATACAATAAAACTTTCACTTTCTTTTTTTTTTTTTTTTGCTTCTGGGCCCAGTCTGGCCCACCCTTCTTTATTCTTTCCAGTGTTCTGTGCCCAAGCAGCAGTGCTTCTGTACTGGACTGCTTCTCTGAGCAAGAAACACAGGGAAAAAATTCTCTCTTCTCTTTATTTTTTTTTTCCTATTTTCAGCACTACTCTGTGCTGCTTCATTGCCTAACTGGCCATGTGTCTTGCTTAGGTCCAGATTCTTGCAAAAAAAAAAAAAAAAGTAATACATTTGCAAACACTTCTTTTCTTCCTCAGGCATGGATTTCTGGCTGTACATTGTTTAGTGCAGAAAATCCCAAAGCTGCTACTATATGTGAGACAGCACAAGCAGTCCGTAACTTCCCAGAGGTCAGACACATGCTAGACTCTGGATTTTCTTACTAGGCATGTGCATTAGATTAAAATTAAATTAAATCAATTAAAAAGCAGAATTAAAATACAAACAAAAAACAAACTTTGAAATGTTTGTATGCTAATGCCAGAAAGTCTAAGAAGTAAGATGGGAGAATTAGAATGTATAACAGTGAATGATGACATAGACTTAATTGGCATCTCAGAGACATGTGGAAGGAGGACAACCAATGGGACAGTGCTATACCGGGGTACAAATTATATCGCAATGACAGAGGGGAGCACCCGGGAGGCGGTGTAGCATTTTATGTCCGGGATAGCATAGAGTCCAACAGGATAAACATCCTCAATGAAACTAAATGCACAATTGAATCTTTATGGGTAGAAATCCCTTGTGTGTCAGGGAAGGCTATAGTGATAGGAGTATACTAACGTTCACCTGGTCAAGATTGTGAGACTGACAGTGAAATGCTAAGAGAAATTAGGGAAGCTAACCAAATTGGTAGTGCGGTAATAATGGGAGATTTCAATTACTCCAATATTGACTGGATAAATGTATCATCGGTACATGCTAGAGATATAAAGTTCCTGGATGGAATAAATTACATTTTTATGGAGCAATTGGTTCAGGAACCAACAAAAGAGGGAGCAATTTTAGATCTAATTCTCAGTGGCGCACATGATTTGGTGAGAGGGGTAACAGTGGTGGGGAAGCTTGGCAATAGTGATCATAATATGATCAAATTTGAATTAATGACTGGAAGGAGGACTGTAAACAAATCCACAGCTCTCATGCTAAAAACTTTCAAAAGGGAAACATTGATAAAATGAGAAAAATTGTTAGAAAAAAACTGAAAGGAGCAGCTACAAAGGTAAAAGGTGTGCAAGAGGCGTGGTCATTGTTAAAGAATACCATCCTAGAAGCACAGTCCAGATGTATTCCACACATTAAAAAAGGTGGAAAGAAGGCAAAATGATTACCGGCATGGTTAAAAGGGGAGGTGAAAGAAGCTATTTTAGCCAAAAGATCTTCATTCAAAAATTGGAAGAAGGATCCAGCAGAAGAAAATAGGATAATACATAAGTGTTGGCAAGTTAAATGTAAGACATTGATAAGACAGGCTAAGAGAGAATTTAAAAAGAATTTGGATGTAGAGGCAAAAACTCACAGTAAAAACTTTTTTAAATATATCCAAAACAGAAAGACTGTGAGGGAGTCAGTTGGACCATTAGATGATCGAGGAGTTAAAGGGGCACTTAGAGAAGATAAGGCCATTTCAGAAAGATTAAATAATTTCTTTGCTTCAGTGTTTACTGAAGAGGATGTTGGGGAGGTACCCGTACTGGAGAAGTTTTTCATGGGTAATGATTCAGATGGACTGAACCAAATCACGGTGAACCTAGAAGATGTGGTAGGCCTGATTGACAAACTGAAGAGTAGTAAATCACCTGGACCAGATGGTATACACCCCAGAATTCTGAAGGAACTCAAAAATGAAATTTCAGACCTATTAGTAAAAATGTGTAACCTATCATTAAAATCATCCATTGTACCTGAAGACTGGAGGATAGCTAATGTAACCCCAATATTTAAAAAGGGCTACAGGGGCGATCCGGGAAACTACAGACTGGTTAGCCTGACTTCAGTGCCAGGAAAAATAGTGGAAAGTGTTCTAAATATCAAAATCACAGAACATATAGAAAGACATGGTTTAATGGAACAAAGTCAGCATGGCTTTAGACAAGGCAAGTCTTGCCTCACAAATCTGCTTCACTTTTTTGAAGGAGTTAATAAACATGTGGATAAAGGTGAACTGGGAGATGTAGTGTACTTGGATTTTCAGAAGGCATTTGACAAAGTTCCTCATGAGAGGCTTCTAGGAAAAATAAAAAGTCATGGGATAGGTGGCGATGTCATTTCATGGATTACAAACTGGCTAAAAGACAGGAAACAGAGAATAGGATTAAATGGACAATTTTCTCAGTGGAAGGGAGTGGGCAGTGGAGTGCCTCAGGGATCTGTTTTGGGACCCTTACTTTTCAATATATTTATAAATGTTCTGGAAAGAAATACGACGAGTGAGGTAATCAAATTTGCAGATGATACAAAAGTGTTCAGAGTAGTTAAATCACAAGCAGATTGTGATAAATTGCAGGAAGACCTTGTGAGACTGGAAAATTGGGCATCAAAATGGCAGATGAAATTTAATGTGGATAAGTGCAAGGTGATGCATATAGGGAAAAATAACCCATGCCATAGTTATACAATGTTAGGTTCCATATTAGGTGCTACCAATCAAGAAAGAGATCTAGGCGTCATAGTGGATAACACATTGAAATCGTTGGTTCAGTGTGCTGCAGCAGTCAAAAAGCAAACAGAATGTTGGGAATTATTAGAAAGGGAATGGTGAATAAAACGGAAAATGTCATAATGCCTTTGTATCCCTCCATGGTGAGACCGCACCTTAAATACTGTGTATAATTCTGGTCGCCGTATCTCAAAAAAGATATAGTTGCGATGGAGAAGCTACAGAGAAGGGCAACCAAAATGCTAAGGGGAATGGAACAGCTCCCCTATGAGGAAAGACTAAAGAGGTTAGGACTGTTCAGCTTGGAGAAGAAATGGCTGAGGGGGGATATGATAGAGGTGTTTAAAATCATGAGAGGTCTAGGACTGGTGTGTTGTGCTCAGGGGTGGACCCGTGTCCTGGGGCAGTGGAGAATGGCTCCCTGGTAGGGACCAGGAAGCACCTGCCCCCGGGGGGCAGAGCACTGGAGGAGACAGAGGCTAAGAGAAGCTTCACCACTGGAAGCCCGCGGTCCCCCCGGATGGAGCCCGTAGGGACCCGGGCTGCTTGGACTTAGGTGGGCCTTGCAGGGTCTCCTGGAGAGGTGGAAGACAGGCATGCCCACAGACAGCAAGGGAGCGTGGTTGGACTCGAGACTGAGGTCCAGATGGAGCAAGGAAGACCAGAACAGCATAGGCGATGACAAGGCAAAGGACAGAGTCAGAATCAGGAGACATAGTCAATCAGGCAGGGGTCAGAATCTGAGGGTCAGTCCGAGGAGTAGTCAGGCAAGGCAGAGGTTCCAGAGGTCAGACGAGGTCACAAGGCAGGCAGAGGTCGGGATGCAGGCAGCAGACAGGAAGGTTGAGGAACAGGCCAAGGTCAGTACCAAGAGACAGTCCAGGGGTACTACCTGGGGAGACGAATGGACAGACGCAGGAACAGAAGGACGCTGGAACAAGGCTGGAACAAGGCTTAGGATGCAGTGACAATCTAGCACACAATACTATGCTGACCCGATTGCCAAGGCAAGGAACTGCAGGCAGGCTCTTCCTTAAGTAGTTCCTTCAATCAGGGCGCGCCGCAGAGCTAGGGCCTGCCCCGGCCCTACAAGAGGCCGGGCGGTCTGCGCGCACGTAGGGGCGTGGCCAACGCCACGGGAGACGCCGAACTCCGGCATGAGGCCTGATGCGCAGTGGAAAGCCTGGCAACTGCCACCGCGAGATGCCGAGGCCTGGAGGTGCTCGCGGCTGCCACTGGGGAAGCCGACCCAGGACCTGCAGAGGCACCATAAAGGTGAGCAGGCCCATGCGCGGGCCGGGCGCAGAAGGGGCACACATCAGGGTAGATGTGAATCGGTTATTTACTCTTTCAGATAATAAAAAGACTAGGGGGCACTCCATGAAGTTAGCATGGGGCACATTTAAAACTAATCGGAGAAAGTTCTTTTTTACTCAACGCACAATTAAACTCTGGAATTTGTTGCCAGAGGATGTGGTTAGTGCAGTTAGTATATCTGTGTTTAAAAAAGGATTGGATAAGTTCTTGGAGGTGAAGTCCATTACCTGCTATTTTTTTTTTAATGTATTATTTATACCATTTTACAATTTAACTCAAGAACAATCTTGAACAGAAATATTTCAGAGATTGAAAAATTAATACATTTTAAGCAAGAAATTAAATTTAAAAAATCGTTTACTAACCTATTTTTCTATCTCCTTTTTTTTAAAGTCCACAATGCAGAGGGCGATTCCGTCTCAACCTAAAGAAAAAAAACAAACTTTAATCCTAGAAGAAAAATGCACAGAATATTAACAGCAAACCTTAACATTCTAGAAGGGACTAGAAATATCTGGACTGGGCCCTTCAGGGGCATCAGGGCTCTTCCCCACCAAAAGCTGTGTTAACTGAGGTGGGTCAAAGAAAATATAAGAATTTTGTAAATATTTAATCATGCATTTGCATGGAAATTTCAGGAAAAAACTCATACCTATTAGTAAGACCCGTGGTTTCATTAGGAGGAAAGCTTTCCTCCTTCTCTGGCTCTCATGAGAGACATCTGGAAAAGCTCTTACTTTACATCCCAAAAAAACATTGTTTCTATGTCTAAGACACAACTTCAGAACCCACTCCCTGTCTAACTCCAATGCAAAAGTTACTATAAAGGTTGCAGGAACTGCTAACTCAGAATCTGAAGTTTCCAGGACATCTGAAAGATTAAGTGGCTGCTCCTGCGTTGGTCTTAAAACAGTTGAACCAACCTGATCAGCAGCATCTCTTCTAAACTTAGGCAGGTAGAACAATTTCACGTATCGCAGCTTCTGTTACTTTAAGTCAGTGATGGCTAACCTATGACACGCGTGTCAGAGGTGACACGCCGAGACATTTTTGCTGACACGCGCAGCGTTTCAAGGACTATCGGGAATTTTTTTTTTATTGGCTGCGCCGAGCCTTTTCTTTTTCAGCTGCGCCGACCCTTTAAAATTTGTTTTTTTAGTATCCCCCTACCCTCCGGACCCCTCCACCAATGCCCCCGGGTGCAGGGAGGCTCATGCGGCTCAAGACAAAGATCGCATTTAAACGCGCTGATGCTCCTCCTCCTTCCTGCCTGTGTGGCCCGGAAGTAAACGTTGCCAGAGCCGCGTGGGCAGGAAGGAAGTGAAGCATCAGCGTGTGCAGAAGAGGAGCAGTGGCCCGAGAAGAGGAAGAGGCCCGGTAGCAGGGCTGCCACGGCCCGAGAAGATCAGGGCCGCTGCAGAGCCCATCCTGCGGTGACCCGCGAAGAGGAGGCCCAGAGGTGAGAGAGAGGCTGAGGGTCTGTAGAGTGTGCATGTGTGCGTGTTTGAGATGAGCTGAGAGATTGTGTGTGGGAGTGAAGACCTGAATGTTTGAAGAGACAGCATGTGAGAGCCTCTGTGTGTTTGTGAGAGAGAGAGCATGTGCCAGTGAGAGCCTGTGTGTATGAATGATTGTATGAGAGAGCATGTGCCATTGAGAGCCTGTGTGTATGAATGATTGTATGAGAGAGAGCATGTGCCAGTGAGAGCCTGTGTGTGTGTGAGAAAGAGAAATGCATGTGAGAATGAGAACCTGACTGTGTGTTTGAGGAAAGAAGATGGAGAGAAAAGAAACAGAAAAAAAGACAATATAAAAGGAATTGGCAAAAAAATAAGAAAGGGAAGATGGAAAAAAAAAAAGCCTGTGACCAACCAATTAGAAAACTAAGATCAGACAGCAAAGGCAAAAAAAAATAAAAATTACTTTTTAGTGATTGGCACATGTAATCTTTGGGAATGTGCAAGAATAGCACTTTCTCTACGGATCTCACAATGTACGAGATCAGCATGGAGAAAGTGGAAGCCCACGGGGCCTGCACAGAGGAGGCAGCAGAATGGGCTTCCGTGTCAGTAGCAGCAATCGGCACCTCCCCAATAGCCATGTGGCAGCAGTGACAGTGGCAGCAGAGGAATGACAGAGGTTCTGAGGTTGCTGGCAAAAGAGAGGGGGGTCTGCATTTAGTGTGTGCATGTGTATGAATGGGACTCTGCCTGGAGGTGTATGTGTGTGAATGCATGGGTGCCTGCCTGGGGGTCTGTGTGTGTGAGAATGAATGTGTGCATGCCTGGGGGATGGGGAGGGAGTGGTGTGAAAATGAATGGGAGCCAATAAAAGAAACCGACTGACAAGATGAAGTTTGTAACGCTTGCTTGGACTTGAAGTGTACGAAATACCAATCTTCAATTGAAGATTTAGCCAATGAAATTCAGTAACAAAAAAGTCACTAAGCAGGTAAGGTAAAGAATTATTTGTTTTTGCTTTATTAATAAATACAGAACATATATTAAAATTATAACTTTTTGTTATTGATTAGAGTTACAAATATCACAAAATTATGGATTTTTCTAGAAGTGACACACCACCCGAGTTATGCTCGGTTTTTTTATGAATTTTGACACACTGAGCTCAAAAGGTTGGCCATCACTGCTTTAAGTATTTCAATAAGATATTTCTTAAAAGTCTCTCTCGGAGATCTTAACAGCACTTGAGGAAAATTAATAAGTCTCAGATTCCTGCTTTTCACCTGAATTTCCAAATTTTCTATCTTCAGTAAAATATTGCTTTTATTTCTCATCATTACCGACTGTACTTTCTCAATTCCATTTGCCTGGAGTCTGATAGAAGCAATTTGCTGTTCCAAATCCTGATTTGTGTTTGTAACCACATTAATTTTCTGTTCTGTTATTTTCCCACAGAGTCTCTAATGAAAAAACACTGGGTCTTACCACTGCTGGTATTTCTGGTGTGGTAGAACTACCTGCTGCCCCTGCGGTCTCTCCCCTTGATATTTCTTCTTCCTCACCGGATTGCCCAGATCGGGCTCACTGCTAGAGCTGCAGTCCTGTCAGTCCCCGCAGAGGCCCACTCCTCCACACTTCGGTCGGGGAGTGTCTCCCTCCTTGGCAGGGCGCCTCTCAAAACCGCAGGATTCGCCGGTGGAGTACCCTCTTCAGGACTGAACGGAGATATTGAACCCAGGAGAGAGGGTAGTTCTGATTCCTCTCCCCCTCTCTCCAGCGGTGAAAGTCCTGTTCCTGTGTCGCTGCGCCGTACGTGGCCATCCATTGGTCCAGTTATGGGCGTCGTCGAGGTAACCGCGGGGTAAGGTGTCCTCGGTTTACGCTTCCTCCCCATTCAGGCAAAAAAAAAAAATATCAACAGGAAATTCAAAGTGCTTGACCCAGAATGCCAAACGCCGAGCATTATCTGGCAGCCATCTTGGAACTGCCACTACCTGCTATTAATTAAGTTGACTTAGAAAATAGCCACTGCTATTAATAGCAACAGTAACATGGAATAGACTTAGTTTTTGGGTACTTGCCAGGTTCTTTTGGCCTGGATTGGCCACTGTTGGAAAAAGGATGCTGGGCTTGATGGACCCTTGGTCTGACCCAGTAGGGCAACTTCTTATGTTCTTATGTTAAAAAATGAAACAAATAGGGCCAATTTCTTTCTTTTATGGGGTCCCAAAATGAATTGAAGGGGCCCATGGATTAAACAAATCCTATTCATTTCATTTGATTTAAATAGAATGATTTCTATAAGCCATTATAAGTCAATGGACTCATAAAAATTATAGGAAAGCAACAGGTGCATGTGTACAATTAGAAATTGATGCATTGTAGAGCAGGCAGTCAGCAGGGAAGGGGAGGATGAGCAGATTGCTGAGACAAGAGGAATGACATATCACAGCAATGCAATTTGTCAGTCTGACCTATCACTCAAGACTGGGTACAGTGATGCTGTTACAATGATCTTGAAGACTGAACATGTCAGAGATTTGTTCTTCATTGTTTCTCAAGACATTGTCTGTGTGAAACCATAGCTCTGAGCTCTCTCTGAAGTCTTCCTAAAGTTTTTTGCTGTGGCATATTTTATAGTCTCACTGTGCAAGCAGCAGTCATTCAGTCACACAAGAGAGGAAGGCAGTAAGGCAGCATTGCATCACAATATGTGTGTCTCATAGCAGAACTGTGTTGCTTCACTTGCATTTATTGTTCTGTTTTCCCTTTCTGGTGATTGAAGCCTTAGGTACACTTGAGATTAGTCATTTATTTTCTGTTAGCCTGGCAGGGGGCAGTAGGCAGTGGGTATAAGTGAGCAGTGTGGGAAGGGCAGAGAGTGCAGTTTAACAGGCTGTGTTGTGAAGCCTGACTGTTTTAGAGAAGTATTTATTTATTTATTTATTTAGCCATTTTATATACCGTCATTCCAAGTGAAGATCACAAAGGTTTACAACATGACATACATATAATAGATTGACATGTACACTGACTTGATATGAACATCTAACATACATATTATAGATCAACATATGCAGTGAATAATGTAATCAGGGTGGAATAGATCTACTATATAATATGTTTCAGTAGTGCAGAGAAGACAGTGTGACATGCACTGAAGCAGTTTCTCTGTGTTCTTCACATAGTAATGTGGTATTGACACAGTCAGTGGGCATTAGAATACCAATGCAAAATATTAAATCATTGTTGTAATTAGTGCTAAATGAAAAATCGGTCTGACACGGCCGGTGTTTCGTTTAGCACTAATTCCTGATTGTGATTCATGTCAAAGAAAGCCCATCATGGCTGGTGTTTCGCTTAGCATCAAGTTTCATCAGGGGTCTATTATAGGGAAATGATTCCGTATATCAATCGGACCAAAATGGCCTCATAAATACAGCAATGAAAATATAAATGATAGCTGATTTAAGTAAGAATTATTATTATATACAAATTGTTAATACTCATCTGTATAGCCTTGCATGGACGATGCCTTCAAATGGACCACGAAGATCTCGGCGTTTTTTCAATAGAAGTGAAGACCAGAAGGAAAGAGTCTATGATTTAAATGTCCTGCATGATGACGTCACTCAACATTAGTCGACCTAGAAGAGTGTTACGCTCCTGCCCACAAGAAGCATGGGCAGGCTCTTACCTTCCACAGACAGCCAGTCTGGCTGCTGACGCTGCTGCTTGCTTTCTCCCTGAATCAGCTGGGGCCATTTCCACAGCTGTTGCCATGCGGTCTGCTCTCTGCTACTGTTCCTGCCTTCCCCCGACGTGCTGCTTCAGCCCGGGTCCTTGCCTGGCTGGGAAGCCGTCCCTACCGGTGCCTGCTTCAGCTCTCTGCTCTGCCTGCTGTCTTCACGGCATGGAGCCGTTCCTGCAGTCAGCCCTTCCCCCGCTTCCTCTGCAGCCAGCCTTACCTCTCTCTGCTTCTGTCCTTGCAGCTGGGAGCTGCTCCAGTGACCTGCCTTCACCCAGCTCCAGTCCAGGGCTGCTCCGCGGCTTCCTTGGGCCTTCCACGTGGCTGAGGACGCCACCAGCTTCCAGCTCTTCTCTCCAGCTTCCTAGGGCGCGGGCGCGTGCCTCTCTGCTCCTCTTAAAGGGCCAGCCAGGTGTGGCCCCCTGCTGACCCCTCCCTGGGTGTTGTCCACCTCAGCCCTACTAAAGGGCTCAGCTTTCAGTCTGTCTTTGCCTTCGCAAGGAGTTGGTCACTCCTGAGATCCTTCGCTCCAGGAAGTCGTCCGTGTTCCAGCACTTCTGCAAGGTCCTGTGTTTCGTGTTACCTGTCGGAGCTCCTCGTCCAGTCCTGATGTCTGCCTGCCGTTCCAGTCCCAAGGTCTGTCTCTTGATCCAGTCCTGATGTTCCTGCTGTTCCAGATGTCCATGTTCCAGTCCTGAGGTGTGTCTCCTGTTCCAGTATCTGTGTTCCAGTCCTGATGTTCCTGCTGTTCCTGATGTCCATGTTCCAGCCCTGAGGTGTGTCTCCTGTTCCAGTATCTGTGTTCTAGTCCTGATGTTCCTGCTGTTCCAGATATCCTTGTTCCTGATCCTGATGCTTTAATCTGCCTTGTGCTGCCAGGAGAGCAGCGTATCTTTGCCTTGTGCTGCCAGGAGAGCAGCGTATCCTTGCCTTGTGCTGCCAGGAGAGCAGTGTATCCTTGCCTTGTGCTGCCAGGAGTGCAGCGAACCTGCTTCCTCTTTCCTGTGCTCTCCCGCTCTCTGCATGGTCCGCGACCAGCCTTCCAGGGCTGTGTAGGGCGCGCATGGGACAGGGTGGTCCGCGACTCAGTCCCGCGGGTGGCCTGAGTAGGGCGCCCTGAGGGTCAGTGCCCATGTCTACCTTCAGCCCTCGTTCCTGATTCCACCTCTGTGCATCCAGTCCTGAGTCCACGCCTGTGCCTGTCCACGTCTATGCATCCTACACCTCATTCCTGAGTCCACGTCTATGGATCCTGCACCTCGTTCCTGAGTCCACGTCTATGCCTGAGTCTACGTCGTTCCTGAGTCTCGTCTGAATCCATGTTCCAGTCATCGCTGTCCTGGCCTCCATCCGGCCTGCCGCTTCGTGCCGTACCCTGCGGCAGGTCCGAAAGGGCTGGGAACGGTCGGAGGACTGTTCACAAGACCAACATTGCGTTGTTGGGTCTTCCAAAGCGTGCAGGTCCGGAGGAGGGCCTGTCTTCCATGTCACTCCAGCCCTGCTTCCATCCAGCCCATGCTCGGGCATGCCACGCCTCCCGCGGCACCTCTTCAGAGCCCTCTGGGGTCGAGCCGTGGCCCAAGGACACACATCACCCAGGAGTGGGATCGCTCTCCTAGCGCTCCACAACAGAAGAGAACTGTAAATGCTGTTCCTATGGATTAATAGATGACGTGACTGGAAACATTTATTTATTTATTTTGTATACCGATGTTCGTGGTAGATTCACACCGGTTCACATCAAAAGTAAAAAATAGGACATTAATTGCAAAATAAAACAACAATACTTATGAAAAATCAAATAAACATAAAAATAATACTGCATCGCGTTCAGTCCAATAATAAACAAATCACAAAAAGATGCTGAAATCATGTTCAGTGTTTAGCCCCAGTGGTGAAATTTTTTGTGATTTATGACTCCAGCATTGTTCTGCTTATAATGATTTTAAATTTGAATCACCGCCACACTATCCAACTTGAGGTTGATAGATTGCACAAAATCGTAATTCATCAAAATTGTGAGCAAATTCCTCACAATGGGTCACTAAATGATAGTAAAATTCAAAAATTTCAACAGGAGGACTCTAATTAAATTATTATTTAAAATTATTTTTTCACTACATTAGTAGCCTTCACTCTTTAAAAAAAACATTTTTTTGGTCCCCCCCCCCCCCTTTTTGAGTATATTATATGGGTAAACTTGGTGGCTATATTTTTCATGTGCTTGGAAGTTTTACTGCCACCTTTTCTGCTTTGTTCCTCTTCATGCTGCCTTAGGATGTCTAATGTCACTTTCAGTACCAGTTTGCCACATGAGATGCCATGAAGAGTTTCTGGCACTGTTGCTGGTGCCCTCTTTTGAAGCCTTAGATTGTTCTTCCCACTTTTGTTGCTTCTTTGCTCCTCTTACACAGGCCGATACAGTAAGGAGCGGTAGGAGGAGGTGCGTTAGTGCTGGGCGCACCCGTGTTTGCCGCACGCACAGTCCGGATCACCTACCTCTCGATACTGTATTAAAATTGCATGCAAATACTAGCCGCGTCCAACGCACGTCCATGAAGCGCAATCCATTTTACTGTATAGGCGCTTATACAGCGCCTATACAGTATCCTGGGTGCGCTGGTACCTGTCATTTCAAATGACATTTGAAATGACAGGAACCAGGAAGTGGATACAGGAGAAGGGCTGACTGACCCCCTAACTCCTCCCCCTCCAGGACTCCTTCCTCTCAACAGGCCAGGCCATCCTCCCCCTGAGCCCCAGCCACCCCCTGACTCCCCCCAAACTTTCCGCCAGCCCCCGCTCACCTGCCCTGGCCGCGTCCATCTCCCGCGCTGACAGCTCCGGAGCAGCCCCGTCCTCTCTCCCCTCCTCCCGGGGGCAGCCGGCGGCGAGAGTGGCTTCGGCAGCCCGGGGCGGATCGGGAGCTCCCCATGGCTCCCTATTCTCTAAAAGGTAATGTGTGCACGCCGTGACCTCGGACGTCCAGCCGGGCGCTCAGGTCACGGTGTGCGACGTCCGAGGTCACGGCGTGCACACATTACCTTTTAGAGAATAGGGAGCCATGGGGAGCGCCCGATCCGCCCCGGGCTGCTGAAGCTGCTTGCCGCCGCCGGCTGCCCCCGGGAGGAGGGGAGAGAGGACTGGGGCTGCTCCGGAGCTGTCAGCGCGGGAGATGGACGCGGCCAGGGCAGGTGAGCGGGGGCTGGCGGAAAGTTTGGGGGGAGTCAGGGGGTGGCTGGGGCTCAGGGGGAGGATGGCTTGGCCTGTTGAGAGGAAGGAGTCCTGGAGGGGGGAGGAGTTAGGGGGTCAGTTAGGGGGTCAGTCAGCCCCTGGGGCTGCTCAGGAGCTGTCAGCGCGGGAGATCGGCATCCATGGACGCGGCCAGAACAGGTGAGCGGGGGCTGGCGGAAAGTTTGCTTGGTCTTGTCCCGGGGAGTTAGGGGGTCAGGCAGTGAAGCGGGGCTGGCTGGGGCTGCTGAGTGGCCCGTGAAATTTCATCTCGGCTTGCCTGACGCTCCACACTAACGCAGGGGTAAGGGTAGGCGGTAAATTAGCAGGTTAAACACGCGGCAAAACTGCAGGTTTAAAAAGCAATAATTGGGCCTCGCGTTACTGTATGGGAGGGAATAGCTAATCCGATCGTTTACATCTCATATGCATGCCGCGGGCGGAAAGGGTTACCCGTTGATTTAAAGAGGCGGTAAGGATGGGTTAAAAGGGATAGTGAATCGCGGGTTGGACTAACGCGGCCAAATTGTGAGTAGGAAGCGGGTTAGAAGCAGGGTAACTGCGGCCGCACTTTACTGTATTGGCCTGACAATGACTTGGTGAAATTCTGCCAATGCTGGTGCCCCTTTGCCCCTTTACGGAGTTTTAGACTATTTATGCCACTTTAGGTGCCATTTTCCAGTCTCCTCAGTCTTTCTAGGACTTTGGAATTCTTTCCCCCTTCTGTTGATTTCTTCCCACAAGTTTTAAGACAATTGATTAGAAAACCCCCTATTCTGAAGCCCAATATAGGCTGAAAATTACCTGTAATGTTTTCCCCATTGACTTTAATGACAAATGAAAACAAACAAAACTAAAACACGATTTTATTTTTATTTTGAAACTAAAACAAATTAGGGTCCCTACAAAATGAATTTTAAAACAAAACACATTTTTTTCCTGCTGCACATTCCTACTTCTTATATAAAACTTTATTTTCCATAAGCAAACTGTCCAGCAAACATGGCTTACCTTCAGCCACAGTCACATTCAACATTTTCCTTCAGTATTTACATTCTTGCAGGAGTTGCCTTTTCCTAGAGATCATGGGCCTGTCTGTTCCGTGCTAGGCCTAAACTCTTAGCCTTGCTAACTGAGGACCCATTGCGCTACCTGCATTTCTAGCTTTTAAGGTGGAACAGGCTAGACGACTGGTCCAGTGCTGGTTAAGAAAGATTTAGGTACACTACTTCAGACACCTATTATTTATGTGCTGCTGATTTTGTTAGTTTCCCTAATTTCTTTTAGCATTTCAATGTCTGTTTGTTCATTCTGGCCAGGTGGATGGTAATATGCCTTATTGCTATTTTATTCCCCTTTTCATGTGGATTTTCTATCCATAAAGATTCAACATTGAATTTTGTTTCCTGCAAAACTTTAATCCTGTTTGACTTAATGCCCTTTTAACATATAGTGCCACCCCTCCACCAATTTGATCCATCCTATCATTTTGATTCAATTTGTACTCTGGTATCACAGTGTCCCATTGGTTATCCTCCTTCCACCAGGTCTCTGAGATGCCAATTATATCTACCTCTTCTTCAGTGCTAAACATTCTAACTCTCCCATCTTAATTTTAAGACTTCTAGCATTTGTATATAGACTTTTTTTTAAACCCTGTATTTATACTTTCATGGGTAGACATATATAAGCAAAATGCTTGAAACAGATACAAGGGCTAAGCCATAAAATAACAAGTAAAAACCTTAGCATCAACATCAATAATTTAGCCCTAAAAAAAAAGTCCACAAATTATGAAGCCAAGTAAGGACTGCTGAGGAACATCAAATTATAAGAAGTGAAACCCCAAGAACAAACAAGATTACAACTGGAAAATAACAAATAAAAAAAATTAGCCATTATATTTTAGTTCTGGAGTAGATGTAGGCAAAACAGAAATTTTACTAACCACAACAGCTTTCAATTGACATGGATCAAATACATCTCTGTTATTATCCATCGAAAGTACACATTTTGCTGAATATCGTATGTTACGGTTGTGGACCCTTGAGCCGGAGTGAATGATGATGACCGCCGAGGGACTGCCCGCAATGGAACTCGGCTCCAGGAGGTGGCGCTGGTGAAGAGAAGAACTCACATGGAATGGTTCCAAGGGATCAGGCAGGACGGCCCTCCGAGGAGCGGATAGCCTATGAACGCGGAAGAGCCCCCCAGGAGCGTTCACCCAGCGAGACAGGAACCAAAACTCCACAAAGAGGCGGAATGAAGTCCAGGCAGAAGATTCGGGACAGGCAGCGACGATGCGGAATGGAGTCCAGGCAGAAGATCCAGGGCAGGCAGCGAAGATGTGGAGTGAAGACACAGGCCAAAGGTCAGGATGGGCAGCTGACAAGCAGAGGTGAGAAGACGAGCCGAGGTCAAACCTGGAGATCAAGCCGAGGACTGGGTACAGGAACGAAGGCAGGAACTCTAGTAGGGCAGGAACTTCGGAGGCAAGACAGGAACATGGAGGCAAGTCAGGAGAACAGCCAGGCAGCAACAGAGAAGACCTGTTGCGAAGGCAATGTGAGAGTGCAGCTGTGGGGTTTAAATACCCCTCCTAGCAGACTTCATCTTCTTGGGCTGGGTTGATTCTCCCACTGTGGCCCCTTTAAGAGGCGGAGCCTCCCGCTTGCGTGCATCAGGGGAGGCCCTGACACTGGCTGGGAGGAAGATGCTGCTCGAGCCGCGCGGTCCAGTGTTTGCGGCCTGCCACGGAGGGAGGGCAGTCGCACCAGGCAAACACAGGGGGGTAGATTTTATAAATCTACGCATACGCGTATTTTTGTTCGCGCACCAGGTGCAAACAAAAGTACGCTGGATTTTATAAGATACTACTGCCTCCGGGCAGTAGTAACTTACATGCGCCGGCTGTCTGCTGGCACGGCAGGCCCCGACACAGGCCGCTCTGTCGGGGCACTCGGCCATGCCCCCGGACCGCCCACACGCCCCCAAACACGCCCCCGAGCCAACACCACACCCCCTGGCCACACCCCCAACTGCCCCTTTTTGCAAGCCCCGGGACTTACGCACGTCCTGGGGCTTGCGCACGCCGCCAAGCCTATGCAAAATAGGCTCGGCGCGCGCAGGGGCGTTTTAAAAGGGTTACGCGCGTACCTTATGTGCGTAACCCTTTTAAAATCCGGCCCAGGAGGTAGTAGGGACTGGCCGGGGGCTGCCGCTGTCAGGTGCCACAACATCGTAATGCAAACTTTCCCCCCAAACTAATAACAGTTTCTCAAAATGTATACCGACTTTTCATAGTATGTTTTTTGTTTGTATTAACAACCTATCTTTCAGTTGACAGGGGTAAATTGGAATCTCTCTGCTCTGTCTGCTCTTTACCTAAAGGCACAGTTCTTCAATTGTTAATAATTTCTGAACTTGACTATTTCAACTCCATGTACTTAGGTCGTCTTAAATATACTTTAAAGGCTCTTCGGGCTATCTAGAACTCAGCCGCTCGACTTTTGTAGGATACATCTAAATACAATCATATCTCACCCATTTTGATGTCTCTACACTGGCTTCCCATTGAACAACATATTCAATTCAAAGTGCTCACAATGTTTCATAAAGCCATGAGTGGGGATTCTCTAGCAAATATGAATACACAACTTAAAATATACCAACCCACCAGAGTGCTAAGATCAGCAGGCCAAGGCGTAATATTGGGCTTCAGTCGAGACCTCAAAAACTTTGCCGGGGTCAGGAAACTTCCTGACCCCCAATTAAGGCCTAATTTTAAATCACCGGCGCATGTAAAAACCACAAGATACGCATGTGACCGGGCTGCATGTATGCTGCAGGGATTTTAGAATGCCCGCAGCCACGCGCATTTCTCGTGATATGCGTGGAAGAGCCAGCTGTGAAAAAAGGGGCGGGGCGGGGAGGACCAGGGTGGGGTCTGGGAGGAGTGGGGGCCGGTTGGGACTGTGCAATTAGGTGCTGTCCAGGTGAAGCATGTGCCAGCAGCAGGCTGACGCTCGCAATTTACTGCTGCTCAGGAGAGCAGGTAAGTTGAAAAAAAAATTAGGTTAGTTAGGGGAGTTTAGGCGTCAGGGTGCAGAGGGGAAAAGGGAGGAAGGTTAGCTAGGGGGTTTAGGAAGTTCCCTCCCAGTTTGCTTCTTTATTGGAGCAGAGACATACTTATGTTATAAAATCAGCATGTCCATGTGCACTCGCCGGGAACCACTCGCATATGGACACTCGTGCATGGCTTTTAAAATGTACCTATTATTAGGGATTTGCAGCAGGGATGGATTCGTCCCATTCGGTATTTGTATTCGTCGGGACCCAAATCCGTTGCATCCGTTCTCGAGGGACCCCAATCCGTTCATTAGTTACATATGCATTCGTTTCCCAAAACAAAACCCCATCCCAACCCTTTAAATTTAATTTACTACAACCCCCCACCCTCCTGACCCCCCAAAGTCTTGCCAAAAGTCCCTGGTGGTCCAGCAGGAGTCCTGGAGCGATCTCCTGCACTCGGGCTATCGGCTGCCGGTATTCAAAATGGCGCCGATAGCCTTTGCCCTTACCTTGTCACAGGGGCTATCGGTGCCATTGGTCGGCCCCTGTGACATAGTAAGGGCAAAGGCTATCAGTGCCATTTTGAATACCGGCAACCGACGGCCCGAGTGAAGGAGATCACTCCGTGACCCCCGCTGGACCACCAGGGAATTTGGCAAGTCTTGGGGAGGTCAGAGGTCCCCCTCAAGACTTGCCAAAAGTCCCTGGTGGTCCAGCGGGGGTCCTGGAGCGATCTCCTGCACTTGGGCCGTCGGCTGCCGGTATTCAAAATGGCGCCAATAGCCTTTGCCCTTACTATGTCACAGGGGCTACCATGCCATTTTGAATACTGGCAGCAGACAGCCCTCGTGCAGGAAATTGATCAAGGACCCCCGCTGGACCACCAGGGACTTTTGACAAGTCTTGGGGGGGTCATGAGGGTGGGGGTTTATTTGTTAGTGATACATTGTATTTGTGGGGGTTCGCCATACGTTTCGTGCCCCCCACGAATACAACGAATATGGCATATATGTTGCGGATTGCCAATATATTGCAAACGAATGCACACCCCTACCTATTACTGGGGATCCAATAAAGCAGCACAGGACCGATGCGAGGGCCCAGCCCAGAGGCAGAGTCCCAATAACTGGGCCTTGTTCTAGGCCAAGGCCTGGACCCAGGACCAATGCAGGGGCCCAGCCGGGGCTTCGGTCAGGCCCTAAGCCAGGGCTCAGCACAGAGGCCAGGTTCCGATGCTTGGGCCATTGCCTGATGCCGGTGTCCAGTTTGGAAGTCAAGTACTGACACTAGGGCCTCAGCCTAGGCAAAGGCCTGCACCCAGGCCCGACACCGGACCCTGGTCCAGAGGCCAGGTCCAGATGCTGGAGCCTTGGCTTGGACCCAGGCCCAACACCATGGCCCAGCCTGGCAGTCAGGACTCAATACCAGGGCCTCTGCCCAGATGCAGATCTGATGCTGGGGTCTTGACCCAGGCCTCATGGCATCATACTGTTCATTCTTCTTTAAATTGATGGTGTCCACTTGGGAGGTGTCGTAGTTAATTCCAGTGCCTCCCTCTTCAGCAGATATTGCTATTTTGTTATATGATAGTTCATTTAAACTGCTGTACACCAAAATGCTGAGCACCACTAAAGAGGGAGGTACCGAGTTAATTAATTCCTGTGCATCTCCAGCAGACTCCATCATTTTAAACAAGAAGAAAGAAGATGACAATGCTACAAGGTCTGGGCTCTAGCCTTGAGGCCTAGGTCAAGGCTGAGGCCCCAGCATCAGGCCAGGTTCGGGCCCAGGCCTTGAGACCTGATCTCCAGACTGGGCCCTGGTATTGGGCCTGGATCCGGGCCTTGGCCTTGTCTGGGACCCAGAAATCAGGGACAGATTTTCAGTCCAGGCCCCGGTGTCAGGCCAGGGCCTGGAGTTTTGCCTAGGCTGAATCCAAGGCTCCAGTTTCTGTTCTAGGTCCCGGTATCAAGCCTAGGCCGAGGTTTCAGGACCAAGCATCAAAGCCTGGGTTTTGCATATGTCGTAGAAACCTACTGTGGTTTAGGCCTAAGCCTCTTCCGCAGATTCCTCCCCCCCCGAAGGATCCTGGCACCAGCAGTCTTGGGCAGCTCCTTTTCTATTTTTAGTACTTTTTCAGGGTAGGGTTTTTTTTATGTTTCTTTTGTTTTACAAACAAAACAAAAAACCAAAACAAGCATTAAACAAAATGAAATTTGTGGGGAAAAAACACCCCAAAAGCAAAATTAAAACCAAATGACATTTTTACTTTTGTGCATCCCTACAACTGTAAATAATTCTCAATGTCAAAAACTGAGTCTGTGGAAGATAAAGATTCTAAATTCAACCATTTATCACAATGTATTCATGAAATGCACACCAAAATATCAGTAGTGTCAAATTAATAAAATAAGCACCAAAAGCTTGAAATTCAAGGTATTATACACAGACAAACAGCATGCAATGTTATATCACCTTCCCTCTCCTTTATTTTTCTCCCATGCCCCTCCCCTTTTCCCTTCAATTTGTCATCAAATTTTTAAGCTTTCTAACCGGTTTTTAACTTATGTTTGTTTATATTAGTTTGTGATTTCTTATTATGTTAATATATAAACCGCTTAGCCCTACCCTTCACTGATTAAGTGGTACCTAAGAGTTTTTAAATAAAAAAATTAATTAATAAATCACCTATAGCCAATACTATTGCAATCATCTACCCTTTTTGTGCTGCAAATTATTTTTTAAATTTTTATGCAGTGCCCAAAAACACACATTGCAGTTACTTTACAACAATAAATACTGATAAATAAATGATCCTATATATTTTAAAACAATTCAAAACGGTCTCATATTCAAAATGTGTGGTGAAAGCTTGCAAAAAAACATTTCAATAATTTTCTATGGAAGTATCAAAAGCTCCCCCAAGCTGCCGCTCCCCTTGTTTCTTGCTGCAACTCCTATGATTCAGCGTCAGTGGTTTTCTACCTCAACTCTGAAATCACAAATGAAATGGCAGCTCTCAACAGCAGCTGTGGTCTGCTGCTGACAAGAGCAGAAGAGGCCCTAGTATCAACCAATGTTTTAGCAATGCCTGCATTAGGGATATCAGTTCAAAAGCACTCTATAAAACTTTAGCTCCAGAGAGCACATTAACTATAATAAATATTCCAATAGTCATGCCAATAGCTATGAAGAAATCTGTGGCTAATGTTAGTCAGTGACAAGGCAAGAATTAACATGGAAGGCCTGGTTAATGCTGCTCATAACCTCAGAATTAGTTAATATAAGAGTATAAGGATTTAATTGCATCTTCCTTAGGAGGATCACTTGTTTGTTATCTTGAGACGAATGACCTATGATGCATAAAGTCAGTAAACTATGCCCTGCCACAGTAACATATCTAAACTATAACTGTGAAGCATTTGTAAGAATGATTACTGGCTGTGCTCTTTCCTATTCCAATTAAGGTTTGGCAGCCCATGGATTACCGGTACTTTTCTGATTTTGGTTGTTCATATGACTATCATATGCTGGGAGAAATCACTTTTTCCACCAGCATATGATGGTCTTATGAAAATCCAAAATCAACAAAGTAAATCACGGGTTGCCTGTTATGCTTCTGAATTATATCTTTTCATGTTCCTTGGAAGAAAAATGACAAATCAAGGAAAACCATTATTAACAGCGCTGCACATTATTTTGCAATGTGCAAAATTTTTAAAAATACAAAAACACCTTAGCGCCTCCTTGCTAACGCAACCCCAAGGTTACCGGCAGTCTGCCGGTTATGAACACCGAGTTTATTAGTGTCTGTTTTCATTACTGCAGCCGGCCGGTTATGAAAATCGACGCCAAGCTTATCTGCATCGGTCTTCAAAGTGGCCAGCAGAGGTCTTTTTCTTTTTTTTTAACTTTTAAAAAAGTACAGAAAAGCAGTTTTTCTGTACTTTTTTTCAGTGCGCTCAGCTATTAACGCCTGCTCCAGGCAAGCATTAATAGCTGAGCAATAAATGTGCGTCTGAGAGGCACATTTATTTTTTTGCATTTGGAGTGAATGAGCACTAACTCATTCATTCCGCGTCGGATGCACGTTAAATAAGTGCTAATCCCCCTATTGCATTGGGGGGTGGATTAGCGCCTATTTAACCCGCGTCCGACAGCTTCCCAACCCTCTACCCTAAACTCCCTTCCCCTTCCCCTATCCTCCCCCTATCCCTATCCTACCCCCCTCCCCCCCCCCCATTTTTAAATGAAAAAAACGTAGTTTTACTTCTGAACCAGCAAATCCTTCAGCCTGCATAATAGCCACCTCGAGTCCTGCTGCCTGACTTCCTGTGTTATCATCCCGCAACAAATCAACACCAGGATCTGGATGAGAGAGACCAGTGGCACGAAGTCGGAGGGAGTGAGGAATACCTCATCTCCAGCCAAAATGGCCTCTCCATCAGGAACAACAACAGTCAGAGACCTCTCTGTTCTGACTGACCTAGACCTTACTCCAGAAATGCATTCATCTTCCACTGAGATACCAGATTCGAGGATAATATAGGAAAACTCCTTACCCTGCCCTTTCCTCCTATCATGAGACAGGGAATACCCAATGACACCAGTAGCCTCTGTCACATGATGGGGCAAAGGGTGTCTGGTGCCATTTTAACTAATGGCAGCCACCAGCCCGGAAGCAGGTTGTCACTCCTGGACCCGTGTTAGTTGGTGAGTCTGGATGGACTAGGAAGGGGGGATTAGGTGGTTAGGTTGAACTGGTTAATAAAGGGGAAGGGTTGGGGGCAGGTTCTGGATATGTTTTTTTTTTTTTTTAATTATACAGTGCATCTTTTGGAAAAAAAAAAAAAACACACACACATGAAATGTTGTGGGTTTTTTCTTTCATTTTATTTATTTATTTTTTTTGCCCATGAAATGCAATTGTAATAAAGTAACAAAAATAGATTTTGCAATGGCTGATGAATGTGTGCTGTTTTTTTAATAGAGGAACGGATTGCTGCTGAATTCTCTGTGAAAAAGAAAAAAAAGGGCTTTTCTGTATTGCTAGGCAACAAAAGAACACAAAGGAAATAAAAGAGTTACAGTGCGGCAGTTAAGGGTCTGGGCTGAGGCAGGGAGTATGTTATTTCTTTAGGTAAACATACTTTTATTGCTTAAAGAGTCTTCCCTAAATTAGCTTAAAATTATACATAAATATATATATGTATGAAAGAAATGATTGTTGTTCTCAATAATACAAAATTTAAAAAGTTGGTTCCAGAAAGGTAAGGGTAGCATTAGATATAGCATTAGATAATTTATTTGGCAGATTTGCAGAAAGCTAATTTTCTGCCTTTTTCAGATTTTGAGTGAAAATGACTGAGAAAAAAAAATGTTAAAGGGAGATTAGTTTCAATAACTTGTAAAACACGCTCTCTATGGTGCATATAAATAAAATACTGTCTGTGGAATACTGACAGAGTTTTGGTTACTTTCCTGTTTAAGTGACTGAGTAATTGGGATTGATTGTTTAAATCTAACTGATACAGTAAGGGGTGGTAGAAAGAGGTGCGTTAGTGCCCGGCGCACCCGCATTTATAATACATTTGAAGAGAATAAGAATCGGATGGTAAAAAGAAGCCCTTTATTAAACAATGCCCGACTCTGGCCGAGTTTCGCTCTTTAACATAGAGCTGCCTCAGGGGCAATTAAATTTGGCAGGACTTAAAGAGAGCCTGCAGGGCCGATGTCGCAGTATCATACAAAGTCTTAAACTTGTACTTGTGATTGCAGTGGGAGATACACGGTCCTCAGGCAGCTTTTAAAATCCATTCGGCATGCGCCGGCCCAACTTGTGCGCCTATCTTCCAGTTCTGGCATGCACCGGGCTTTTAAAATTCACTGATATGAAGGAGTTGAAGAGATAATAAAATGCCCAGGCTATGATAGCAATGTAATAAGTGTTCAGTCAGAATGAAATGAACCACTGCAGCTAAACCCACACTTAATATTTTGAAAATAAATGTGAAAATCTGGATCTCTGTGCTTCTGTCAGTGACCTGTCAGAAGCACAGAGATCCAGATTTTCACATTTATTTTCACTGCTACACAGCCAACTGGATCGGCTTCCGCTTTGCTTTTTGGGTCCATTTATAATACATTTTACATGAAAAAGAACATTCAAAAGTACAGTCTGCTGAGGCAAAAATAACACTTACAACATGCATATTATATTTACATGCACTCCTGTGGTGCCAACCAGAGAATTCTACAAAAAAGACACTTTGAGCTCCTATGGAATTAGACTTTTTGTAATGCATATTGGGTGTGACCTTGGCCCTCAGAAAGCCATGAACAAACAGAATTACCATTACAATATAGTAAACCTCCCATACCAAAACAACCCTAACAACATCTATGAAAAGGCAACACTGCACATATTACACCAGGCCCTAGAACACCAATAACACTCTTATTAGGAAACCAAGATGCTAGAGATCCTTACTCAGAAATTACATGCCAGCAAAATAGCTCACCTAAATACTTCTTCTCAGTCACAAATGCAGAAAACAGACAGACCCTCACCAAATGCAGAATAAAGAGATCAGAAAGCATAAACAGAAATGTGCTGAGAAGAAACTGGAACCCACAACTAGCCAGCCTCTACGTGCAGAGCAACAATGGAAAAACAGAAACATTACTATTCTTCATTAAACATTAAATAATAAAATCAAGAAATATAAAACATTACTTATAACAGTAAAATCATATTCATAAAAAGAACAAATATTTCAAACCAGCTAATGAGAAGAATATCCAAAAATTTCCAAACACCAATAAAATATTTCAAAACATCTGATGAATAAAAAAATCCAATAATCAAAAAATGTTCTATTTTCCCCCCACCCCCCAAAATTAAATATTTCAAAAGAGCAGAATCATCAAATTACACCCAATAATTAGAACTAATAAGGATTAAAAAAAAATTCTGCTTTCCCTCCCTATGATCATCTGATTTCCAGTCACCCTGACATTGTGGATTGAATTTCAAAGGGGCATGGGATAAACGCTGTGGATCCCTATAGGCTAGAGGATGGGAATGAAAAAAAGAGTGCATGGGGGTAACTTGCTGGTGTGGCAATTAATACCTTTATTTATTTATTTTTATTTATTTAAAGCTTTATATATACTGGCATTCGTAGGACACATCATGTCGGTTTACAGGTAACGGTGAAAGGAAATTACAATGAACGATGATAGCAGGATAGATAGATAACAAATGAAAGTACATTTTTATAGAAGGTCAACAAGCAAAATAAAATTTGGTTGAACTAAATGGATTTTTAGGATATCCATATTAAAATTAACTAAACATATGAACTTATAATCAATATTAGGTAGATATATGAACTTATGTACAAATGATGGCGGGGGGTAAAAGGGGGTTGGGAGGGAGGGAGCGGGGAAGGAGATAGAGCTGAGGAGGGGGTGGGGAGGGGTGCGGGGATGGATGAGGGGCTTAACCATTAAGCCTTCATACTGTTGATGCATCTCCATCATTGCTCTCTGCTTCAACGGCAGAGGGAAAAGAGGAAAAGGAGAATTAGATTCAGACAGCAACCAACAAGGACATTGAATTGTACAGTCTGGGAAAACAAATAAATATGGGGGTAACTTGCTGATGCGGCGGTTACTGCCCTTAATCAATAAGCCTGATAATTTTTATGTAACTCAAACATTCCTCTCTGCTTCAACAGCAAGACGTAACGGGGAATTGGACTCAAACAGCAACCAACAAGGGCCCTGACTTTGATGGTCTGGGAAACTGATAAGTATAGGGGTGACTTGTATGGTACAGTAGTTACTAGGGATGTGAATTGTTTTTCTGAAAGATGAAAATATTGTACGATATTTTCTCATCCATCAGGAATTGGGGGGGGGGGGGTGTCCCCAAAAGCGATAGGAAAACCCCATGAAATTTTCGTGGGGTTCTCTTATTGTTTTGGGGGGGAAGGAAGAAAGGGCACACAAAAACAACCCCCAAACCCACTCCAACCCTTTAAATCTCATTATTTAGAATCCCCCACCTTCCAAACCCCCCCCCCCCAAACTTTTCTAAAGTACCTGGTGGTCCAGCGGGAGTCCCGGGAGCGATCTCCAATCAAAATGGCGCCGATGGCCCTTTGCCCTTACCATGTGACAGGGGGTATCGGTGACATTGGCCAGCCCCTGTCACATGGTAGGAGCAATGGATGGCCCACGCCATTTTTAAAGATGGCCGCAGCTGTCCATTGCTCCTGCTATGTGACAGGGGCCAGCCAATGGCACCGATAGCCCCTGTCACATGGTAAGGGCAAAGGGCCATCGGTGTCATTTTGTTTACTGGCAGACGACGGCTCGAGAGCGGGAGATCGCTCCCGGGACCCCCGCTGGACCACCAGGTACTTTAGAAAAGTTTTGGGGAGGGGTCGGGAGGGTGGGGAATTGTAAATTGTTCAGTGCTGCTCCCCCAAGGGGAGGGGCTAGTACTTGATGATACTCCATAGGCGGAGTTAGTGATCTGCTGTGGGTTGGTTCCCACAGAGTGGCAGTTGATAATACCATTCTTATTAGTGTAAAGAATGAACCCTTAGTAAAAATGGTGAATCCCTGGGCCGATGGCAGATGACAGTGCCCTCAAGTGGAGATCTTGAGAGGGACCACCGGCTAGGCTGGAGTATTGAGACAAACACAGATAGTTCTTTATTAGACTGGAAGTAAAACCACCAAAGGTGGCAGAAGAGAGTTGATATGCCTGGCAGGGCTGAAGTCCTTCTGATACTGGAACTACGATCTCTGAGTTGCTGAGCTGTAAGGAGAGACTATAGGTAGTAAATAGACAGGGTATGCTGGACATAACCAGTGGTAGATGATATACTCTCAATTGTAGATCTCTGTAGTATCCTCTTTATGCAACAAAGAGCCTTCAGTATTCTGGAACAGGAGCCGCAGGCAAGTACTGGTTCCTATAAGCAGTCTGAAATAGAACTCACAATAACTGTGTATGAAATGGCTTCTAGAATAGAAGAGAGTTTGGGAGAGTTGAGGAACATAGGCCCTCATGGAGCGAGTACCAGTTCCTATCTGCAATCTATAATAGCAATCCGTAAGATATAGGTACACGATATCTTCTGAGGAAGAAGAGAGCATGAAAAAGAAATTAGGAACATAGGCCCTCGTGGAGCGAGTACCGGTTCCTATCTGCAATCTGCAATGGTAACTCACGATCTCTGTACCTACGATAACATCATAGACTGAAGGGAGCCTTAGCGATCAGGAACAATGGCCCTCGTGGAGCGAGTACCGGTTCCTGTCTGAAATAGGATTCACTGGGATCACGTCTGCGATCGCCTCCAGGCAATAGGAGTCTTCTGAGTCTTCGGGAACATAGGCCCTCGAGGAACGAGTACCAGATCCCATCCAACAATCTGAAATAAAGAATAGAGAAAGCGGAGCACCCGAGGAGCGGGTACTCCTAATAATACAAAAGCAGAGTAGCTTGGTTGAATCGAAACTGGCAGAGATAGATTCGAGTCCTTGCTAACTCGATTAGTAGTAGCAATCAAGATCTTTTTATATTGGAAGCATGTGACGTTACTACGGGAGGACGCCCCCGAGGTTGGCGCCTTCGCCGGTACAAGTCTGGCACGCGCGCCCTTACATCATTAGGAACATGGCCGTTCTGTAGCGTCAAGCCAGCTCGGAGGTTCCAAAGAGATGTGGCAGGAGAACTCCGCGACAGCAATTGTCTGTCAGACCTGGAGGGCGTCGCCACAGAAGTAGAAAGGATGGAGCGAGGGCGAGGAACAGGCACGAACGCAACATAAATAATTAAATTTAAAGGGTCGGGGAGGGGTTTTTTTTCTTCGGCTCGGGCAGCCGAAAAAAAAAACGGTCCCGCCGGAAATGAAGATTTCCCATGGTTCTAGTACGAACACAATTGCAGAAATGATTCCAGAACCAATTCACATCCCTAGTAGTTACTACCATAAGTTTGCTGAACAGACTGGATGGACCATTTAGTCCTTTTCTGACATCATTTTTATGTTTCTGTCCTTCTATGCTTCTATGGATTGGGGTAGGTAGGGCCATACAAATTTTATTTTCTCTCTCACTCATACCCACAATAACAAATAACACATTCATTCACTCACACACTCCCTCTCTCTAACATACACAGGCTCCCTCTCCTTCACAGATACATTTTGTGTGCATGTGTGTGTGTATGTGTTTGTGTGTGTGTGCTTGCCTGTGAGAGCCTATATGTGACACATGGGCTCTCACAGGCACGCAAACATACACAAACACACAAGTACACAGGCTCACACACACACTCACACACACACACACACACAAGCTCACACACACACACACACACGCAAGCTCTCACACAGACACACACACACATGCACACAAACATAGGCTCTCATACACTAGCTCTCACACACTAGCTCTCACTCACACACATACAAGCTCACACACATACACACATTGCTATCTTCAGGCTGTGGTGGGAAGAACTTTTGTTGTCTTCGGGATGTGGTGGAATGAGCTCCACCACAGCCTCCTGACCTTCCTGCTATGGGGGGGGGCAGGAGTGGATGCTGTGCGCGGGCACATGCACAACATAAGACCAAAGCCTCTCACTTTCAGCCACAGGCAGCCTGCATCATCAATCCTTCTTCAGCCGCTGGCAGGTTAGCCTCTGCTGGCGGCCTGTGGCCTTTCTTGCTGCCGCCAGCCACTGCACCTCCAGGTTGCCGCCATGTACAACTGCATGAACATAAGAACATAAGAACATGCCATGCTGGGTCAGACCAAGGGTCCATCAAGCCCAGCATCTTGTTTCCAACAGTGGCCAATCCAGGCCATAGGAACCTGGCAAGTACTCAAAAACTAAGTCTATTCCACGCTACTGTTGCTAGTAATAGCAGACAGTGGCTATTTTCTAAGTCAACTTAATAGCAGGTAATGGACTTCTCCTCCAAGAACTTATCCAACACTTTTTTAAACACAGCTATACTAACTGCACTAAACATATCCTCTGGCAATAAATTCCAGAGTTTAATTGTGCGTTGAGTGAAAAAGAACTTTCTCCGATTAGTTTGAAATGTGCCACATGCTAACTTCATGGAGTGCCCCCTAGTCTTTCTATTATCTGAAAGAGTAAATAACCAATTCACATCTACCCGTTCTAGACCTCTCATGATTTTAAACACCTGTATCATATCCCCCCTCAGCTGTCTCTTCTTCAAGCTGAAAAGTCTTAACCTCTTTAGTCTTTCCTCAAAGGAGAGCTGTTCCATTCCCCTTATCATTTTGGTCGCCCTTCTCTGTGCCTTCTCCATCGCAATTATATCTTTTTTGAGATGTGGCGACCAGAATTGTATCGCTCCATGGTGCGGTCTCACCATGGAGCGATACAGAGGCATTATGACATTTTCCATTTTATTGATCATTCCCTTTCTAATAATTCCCAACATTCTGTTTGCTTTTTTGATTGCCGCAGCACACTGAACCGACGATTTCAATGTGTTATCCACTATGACGCCTAGATCTATTTCTTGGGTGGTAGCACCTAATATGGAACCTAACATTGTGTAACTATAGCATGGGTTATTTTTCCCTATATATTTTTCCCTATATTTTTCCATATAGGGAAAAATAACCCATGCTATAGTTACACAACGTCGGCGCCGCGTCACTCCGACGTGGCGCCGACGTCACATGATTCCCCGCGGGTTCGCTCCCGGACCCTCGTTGGGCCCAAAAGGCACTTTTGGCCAGCTTGGGGGGGCCTCCTGACCCCCCCAAGCTGGCCAAAAGTGCCTTTTGGGCACAACGAGAGGTCCGGGAGCGGACCCGCGGGGAATCACGTGACACCGCATCACTCCGACGTGGCGCCGACGTCACGTGATTCCCCTCGGGTCCGCTCCCGGACCCTCGTTGGGCCCAAAAGGAACTTTTGGCCCAACGAGGGTCCCGGAGCAGACCCGAGTGGAATCACGTGACGCCGCGTCACTCCGACGTGACGCCGACCTCACGTGCTCCTTGCAAAGGAGTTCAGAAATGGCGTCCTGACCCCGCTGGACCACCAGGGAGTTTTGGTAAGTCTTGGGGGGGGGGGGAGAATTAAGGCGGGTGAGGGGTTTAAATTTTTATTTGCACATATGGACATAGACTCAACTTATGGAATACTCCATATGTCCATATTGACCGCAAATGACCCCCCCTTTCGACTTATGGACTTATGAACTTAAACTTTTGGTCTGCACATCCCTACTGTGACTACTGATAAAACAGTGAAAGTGAGTGTGTAACCTGGTTACTCCACCACAGCACCTAGGACCCGGGGGGCTTAGGCCTTCTCCCTGCCCTGAGGGCTGAAGTTTGACACAGAATGTTTGGAGATCTAGGAGAGTAAAGACAGTCCAGACAGTCCTGGGACTTTGCTGTATCCCCTATATCAGGGACCCTCTGCCGGTTACATATGATGTTCCTTTATTTGTATGAAAGGGCACACTAATTTTTCCATGCGCATGCTAATGTCTTTCTGGACCACTTTAATGTGCACATTAAGAGGATAATTTTGTAACATCACACTTTAGTTAGCCAAGAAGTATGACATAATTTACACTAATTTTCAAAGCACATATAATTAATTTTAAAATTATCCTATCTAGACAAAACTATGTGCACACAAATACATCTCATATTTGGTACCACAGTTTTGCAACAGAATTTATGTGCATATTTTTTAAATCTCAAACAGTACGTTCATAAGCCCCAAACTCACCAGACTCCATCCTTTCGAATGTCTCTCCCCTATGCACATAAATGTATGTGCATATATTATGTATGTGTGTCATTTTATGTGCGTATCATTCACACAATTTTCTAACAAGCCATTTCTGCAAGTAAAGCACTACTTTACTTGCAAAAAAACCTTTGAAAATTACCTAGTGAGGACTTTTGCATAGCTCACTATATTTAGTGTGCATATAAGGGCCTTAAAATGGGCCCCATATCTTTTAAAAAATGGAAAATACATTTAGTTTGGTTGCTTAGCAACAGATCCTAACATTAAAAGACACAGCATATTCCCATGAGCACCTACAGGAAATGTTATCACAAACTCCCATCAGTAATTTGCCAGTTTTAGCAATCTGCACTGTAAATATGAGTCACAAAATGTAATCTTTAGCATAATGACTATTTGTTCTTAACAGAATATGTGAAATTTTTTTTGCAGCCATAAGTGAGTGTCTCATGGAGCATGTTTATTTAACTATGTTCTGGCACTTTTGCCTTTGCTTCCTCTCTTGACTGCTGGGAATTTCTTTGCAGTTAACCCAAAGTGTGTGGGAAATTCAGCAGTAGGGAATTGTGTTAATGTAACTCCAGAGAGGACTCTATGGTTAAGTATGTGTTGGAGGTTTCTAGACCAGCTGTGTCTGTCCCTTTCTCTCTCTTACTCTCTCTTGGAGTTTAGGGTTGTATGTGTTTGGCACACAGAACAGGGATGGTCAGAGATATTTCAGTTAATTCAGAGCACTACTGAAACTCACAGGCTGTTCTAAGATATAATCTCTTTGCTGTTTTAAGATATAAGGCACTCAGATGGAAATTAATATCCCTTTCGTTGGAAGCATCACTATATTGCAATTCTCACCAAGGATAAGAAAGATTGATTTATTAAATTTGGACCCATTTTGGGAATCAGGGGTTTAGATGGTTTTCAAAAGAACCAATTTATTTTAAGGTTAATAGTAACTCTGAAAATGTTTTTCATGTCCTATTACGCTAAAGGAATTGAATTCAGTGGGTAGACTTCCTTCACAAATATTCAGGAAGAGCGTCTGCTACCAGTTTAAACCACTTTGTTGATGCCTCCATTTCATCTATGTTCAGGGTACACATGGGTATTGTCAGAAGACAGGGCGAAAATTAAAACAAAATGGAATAAAGTGTAAAAAAAAGTAAACTTACTGGCGGGAGCCGGCGGGCGCGTGTTCGAGGTAGGAGCGAGTTCATCGAGGCGGGAGCCGGCGGGCGCGCGTGCTGTCATCGAGGCGGGAGCCGGCGGGCGGGTGGGCGCGCGCTCATCCAGGCGGCGGTGGGAGCCAGCAGGCGCGTGTTCATCCAGGCGGTGGTAGGAGCCGGCGGGTGCGCGTTCATCCAGGCGTTCATCCAGGCGGCGGAGGGAGCCGGCGGGCGCGCGTTCATCCAGGCGGTGGCGGCGGGAGCCAGCAGGTGCGCGTTCATCCAGGCGCGGCGGGAGCCGACGGGAGCGCATTCATCCAGGCGGCGGCGGCAGGAGCCAGCGGGCGCACGTTCATCCAGGCGGCGGTGGCAGGAGCCGGCGGGAGCCAGCGGGCGCACGTTCATCCAGGCGGAGGGAGCCGGCAGCGAAAGCTGCCTCCAGCAGCCCCCGCCGGCAGTGAATGAATGCACACCTGTGTACGCCCGTGCAATTTCGGCGCTCAAGGCGTGACGTCACGACGTTTGACGTCACGGCATGTGACGTTGGCGTTCTCTAATGCCCTGCCTTGAGCGCCGAAATTGCACAGGCGTACAAAGGCGTGCATTCATTCACTGCCGGCGGAGGCTGCTGGAGGCCGCTTTCGCCGCCGGCTCCCTCCGCCTGGATGAACGCACGCCCGCCCGCCGGCTCCCGCCGCCGCTGCCTGGATGAACGTGCGCCCGCCGGCTCCCACCGCCGCCGCCTGGATGAACGCGCGCCTGCCGGCTCCCGCCGCCGCCACCTGAATGAACGCGCGCCCGCCGGCTCCCGCCTCGATGACCGCATGCCCGCGTGGAGATGGGGGATTCGGAAAGTGACATCCAAGGTATTTATACCTATTTTAGGTTTTTAGGTTTTTTTTTGCGGGAAAGTTTGCCGTCTACCCTTAACCCTTGCCTCTAACGCAGGGGTAGGGGTAGGCGGTAAGTTAGCAGGTTAAACGCAGGGGAAAATGGCAGGGTAAAATAGCAATAGTCAGGGCGCGCATTACTGATTGGGAGGGAATAGCTAATTCACTCGTTTACATCTGATATACATGCCGCGTGCGGAAGGGGTTACCCGGGGATTTAAAGAGGCGGTAAGAATCGGTTAAAGGGGATTGTGTATCGCAGGAAGGGCTAACGTGGCCGGAAAGTGAGTAGAAAGCAGGTTAGGAGCAGGGTAACCGCGGCCGCACTTTACAGTATTGAGCTGTAAGTAATTCTGGGATGGAGCATCACCTGAAGAAGCAGCATCCCCTTCAATATGCACCTGGGGATGATGGTAGAAGCAGTAGAAAGGGATCCCCTTCTGCAAAGCAGAGGATACTATTTGAAAAGGGGACAAGTGTTTCTCAAGCTGATTCCAAGCCTTCAGCTCCTTCTACCAGTCAGCTGGCAGGCCAGCAGCAGCAGACCCCAGTAATACCTAGGAAGCAACAGCCCATAATGGAGAAAATGGGGTGGTGTTTGGTGGCACTGTCACGGGGAGCAAGGCAGGCAGCATCCAAAGTGGTGACTAGGACTATTGGCAAGATACAGGTAGTGAAGAACATGGGTTTCAGGTGGTTACTGCACCTGTTAGCACCAAACTATATAAGAACATAAGAAAATGCCATACTGGGTCAGACCAAGGGTCCATGAAGCCCAGCATCCTGCTTCCAACAGTGGCCAATCCAGGCCATAAGAACCTGGCAAGTACCCAAAAACTAAGTCTATTCCATGTTACCATTGCTAATGACAGTGGCTATTCTCTAGGTGAACTTAATAGCAGGTAATGGACTTCTCCTCCAAGAACTTATCCAATCCTTTTTTTAAACACAGCTATACTAACTGCACTAACCACATCCTCTGGCAACAAATTCCAGAGTTTAATTGTGCATTGAGTAAAAAAGAACTTTCTCCAATTAGTTTTAAATGTGCCCCATGCTAACTTCATGGAGTGCCCCCTAGTCTTTCTACTATCCGAAAGAGTAAATAACTGATTCACATCTACCCGTTCTAGACCTCTCTTGATTTTAAACACCTCTATCATATCCCCCCTCAGTCGTCTCTTCTCCAAGCTGAAAAGTGCCCTCCAGGACGACTTTCAGGAGATAGGTCATCCCCAGTTTTAAAAGCATTGCTGTAGTCACAAAGACACCTTTGCTCTAATGAATTGGGAAGAATTCTGTGCAAATTTCTGTAGATTTGGCAGTACAATATGAACATGCAAATATAATTGCTACTCCTGAAGAAGGAAATTAATTTCTGAAACATTGCAATGTCGGGTTGAGTTAAGGATTGCACAGCGGAAGACCGTGTTGGTCAGGGTGCACAGGTGTTGACTGCCTTTCCGCTGAACTAATGCATTAAGAGAAATCTATTGTACAGCAGTTTTTAAATTGCATTACAAAATGTATTAAAAAAATAAGTAGTATGGAGCATATCTTGTGACCAATGATTATATTTAAGCACTGTATTTCACTAGGAATTCAAAAGCTTTGGTGCCCAGATTGTGCTATATGAAGGTCACTCAAATGTATGAATGAAGTATCAAAAATATATGGTTGAGTGAGATCATATAACAGGGACATATATTTTTCATTTTTTTACTATTTTGGTTACAAATTAGTACTTCAAATACCAACAATAGGGCCTACAATATATCCAGCATCCAGCAACATCCACATTCAGTGACTGACTGCATCTGCCTGCCATATCCTCAACACTGTCAGTTGGATTACACTTCCTCGATCACACTGCTGCTGCTGCCAACCAGGCCCAAGATGCCAGATCGAGGGTTGCATCTGGAGGGGGGGGGGGAGGGGCTGTGTGTGTGAGTGAGTGAGTGAGAGAGAGAGAGAGAGAGAGAGTACATATGAACATGCCATACTGGGTCAGACCAAGGGTCCATCAAACTCAGCATCCTGTTTCCAACAGTGGCCAATCCAGGCCATAAGAACCTGGCAAGTACCCAAAAACTAAGAGAGAGAGAATGAATGGGTGTATGCATGAGGTGCTATGTGTATGTGTGTGGTAATGAATAGGTACCTGCTTGGGGGTCTCTGTGTGTGTGTGTGAGAGAGAGAGAATGAATAGCTGCTTGCCTGGAGGTCTGTGTTTGTGTGTGTGTGTGTGAGAATGAATGGGTGCTTCCCTAGAGGTAGATGTGTATGTGTGTGTGTGAGAGAGAGAGAAAGTGAGAGAGAGTGAGAGAAAGAATGAATGAGTGCCTGCCTGGGAGACTATGTGAGAATGAGTGGGTGCCTGCCCAGGGGTGTGTATGTGAGAGAGAAGAGAGAGAGAGAGAGAATTAGTGGGAGCCTGACTGGGGGACTGTGTGTGTCTGTGTGTGTATGTGTATGAATGGGAGTCTGCCTAGGTGTGTATGTGAGAGAGAATGAAAGGGTGCATGTCTAGGTGTCTGTGTGAGTGTGAGAATGAATGGGTGCTTACTGCTTACCCTGGAATTTATATTTCAGCAGTGCCTTTCTTTTCATGACAGGAAAATACACTACTTCACTAAGTTCCAAATAAATCTACATTGAGATATGAACTAACAGCAGAGTAGCTCTGACACAAGTTTCTTAAAATGTACAGAACTACCCTGAAGCGGAGACTCTGGAAAAAAAATTTAAAAAGTAGGCAGCCTGCCCTAGCAGTTAACGACTTTAATTAACTCCAGCTGCACAGCAAGACTAAGAGCCTGGCTAATTTAAGGAATGCCTCAAATGAGCTGCCTACGCACACCAGGTCTGTGTATCTTGCAAACCACAGTCCTAGCAATCCATAAAGAGAGAGTATACAAGTTGCAGCCCTGCAATGTTACAATAACAGTTCACGCTTAACCGTTATTTTTTAGTTAAATTGGATTGCACAGAGAAGTTGAGAATGGGCTGGCTGTTTCTGCCTGAAGGGCAGGGAATCTCAAGTGGAAAATCAAGCTTAATCCTTCAAACTAGGGAAGAGCAATCAAGAGCAGAATCATTGATTGATCCAAAACAGAAAACCCAGGATATCTGAGGACTGTCTGGGGAAGGGAAACCTTCCTCCCATTGTAGGTATGCTGGGAGCCAGTCCCACTATGCAGCCGATGCAATATCATGCGCTCAGGCTAGCGCACAGCTTAACTAGTGATTGGACGCATGTTTTGGAAATGCTAGGCTAACACCTGATGCAATAAGGGGATTAGTACATCCAAAACGCACATCCAAACTCACACGTAGTTAATAGTGCTCATCACATGAAAATACAATGCAGATGAGACTATTAGCTATTACTCACAATGCAAAAAATTGCCATGCGCCCGACATGCATTTTTTAAAACAGCAAATTTAATGCCAGCCCCAGAGCTGGCATTGCCAGGCATCAAGGGCTCACTAAAAAGCAAAAAGTCCTGCTTTCTGTGATTCCTCCTACTTTTAGTATCATTGGGATACTAAGTAGGAGGAACTACAGAAAGCAGCAATATAAAAAGAAAAAGTCTTGATGGCAGCCAGCTTAGGAAAATGGACGCTCAATTTACCAGCTTCCCTTTTCCTAACCTGTGGCTGTGCACAAAGCCATGTCTCCTGGGCACCCGATGCCAAGGACGCACTAGAGGGGCACAGTTGATCTCCAGCGCATCCTTGTTAGTGCGGCACCTCATTTACATACTGCATTGGACACCCAGGAGACTTGAGCGTGCGCACGTTAAAAAAACAGGCACCCAGTTTGATCAAGCCTTCCCTATGAGATCCAGAGAAGGCTTATCCCCTCCAGTGGCCTGGCGGAGGGCTATAAGAATCCCTGGCAGGAAGCTGGTGTCCTAGAGCTTATAATATTGATTTACAAAGCTTATTTAGCCATGCGGCACCAATGCATTCTAATGTCTCTGGTTCCCTAAGCTATAACCTTTGCCCCCTAGGGACAGCAGCCAAAGGGCCAAGTGAAAATCCGGAGCTCCCCCTTCAAGGGGACTCTCAAGATCCCATGCCCGGGCATGCATCTCCCACACTGCCTTTACGGGTTAGTTACAGGGTAGCAGTGAGCAGTTCACTGCTGAATGAGATCCAGCAACGGTAAAAGGCAGCAAATCTTAGCCAGCCCACTACCCCTAAATGTTTTCCATCCTAGATGCAATGTTGCCCAGGGCCCTAGGGTAGCATCATGACCTGGGCATCCCAGAGCTACTTAGAGTAAAAAGAAGCGTGGACATCAACCATTATATGCCTATCCCAAAAAGAGGAGCTGACAGCCCTTATTGTCAGTATGCTGGCCCCTTTAGGTATGTAACTTACTCCCACTAAAGACTCAGTGGAAAGGGATCCTTCACTCTAGAGTACTAGGAAGCCACCAAGGATATTCCCTTTGATTAGCACCATAGGGGTATGGTTCTTATCAAATTGGATACCCTGAGAGGGGGCAAAAGAAGGGGAAGAGTGTTAAGCAAGGCTACTCCTGGTTGTAGAAGGAGAGGAATAGCTTTCTCCAAGAGGATGCTTGGTCTCAGCAATTATGCTCCAGAATGCCATTCTGGTAGAAAGAGTTTCAGCACTGAAGGACCTCTAAGACAAGAAATTAGAGGCAACCCTTAAAATGGACCTTTAGGACAAAGACAATGGTTCAGCAAGCCTCCTCTTGTGAAGGCTATGTCATCTGAACAACTTGGCATTGGGTTCAATAGTCCCCAAACAGACCAGATTTGGCCTTAATGGAATAAGCCTTAGCAGTCTTGGCTGATCATAGGCACAACCTGGTGAGAATATCCTCCAGGGTTCTGGCTTCAAGGGGTCCCTACAAGAGAGGGGTCTTGGCACCTACTCAATACATTATGTGGTTTCAAGAAAAAGAGAGAGAAAGAGATGGTCCCTTTCTCCCAGTATTGGACCAAAAAGGGGCTAGCAGTAACTACATGTACCCCATTTTTGGTTGGACAGTCTGTGGTCGTTGATAACTTTGGTGAGTCTGGGAGAGTCCTTGCGTTTTTTGTTTGTTTTTTTTGATCTAGCGGAAGTTCACTCCCATATTCCCATCTGTGTGCCCCATCAGAACCTAGTAAGGTTCTGTGTATCAAGCGAGCTTGCCCAGTTTCTGGTGTAGTTTTCACGATAGCGGCAGTCCCATGACCTTCACCAAGATCGTAGTAGCAACAGCCCCACATATGCAGGGCATTATGGCACACCGGTGTCTAGAGGTCCATCATAGAAAGGCCAAGTTGGCGTAAGGGAGCCATCAGTCCTTTGAATCAAGGCTGGATTATGCATGTTCAAACAGCAGTTTAGAAATTTTAAAGGCTCAAGAGTTCCTAGTTGCCCGCTTTGATGCACAGCAAGGGCGGGTGATATCATCATCATCAGATAATGTGTTTATTTAATAGACTAAGTACTAGCGTTAAGGCACTGCTTTCACACTGATCATGCCCCCCCCCCCCCCCCCCCCCCCCAGGACTACTAGCAGCAGTTTCAGATGCCCACAGGGATAAGAAATATCTTAATTGTGTCGGCTCAATCTTAAAAATCCTCCAGAAAAAGATGACTCTAGACTCCTTTGGGGTAATGTCCACAATGGATTCCAGCCAGAAGGGGTAAGAGGCATACTACCAAGGGCATTGCCCAGGAGAAAAGATATCTTATTCTATAAACAGGCTAGAAACAAGAGTCATCAGTCTAGCTTGGAGATGGTCCTTCCTCTAGTAAGGAGGAAAGCAGACAGGATTTTCTCAGATAATGCCATAGCGGTAACATACATCAGCAAGGGGGGTACCAGGATCTGCCCCCCTCCTACTAGGTCAGGAAACAGTCTGACTGCCCAAGTGGGTGGGAGAATATCTCCTTCCTGCAGTCTAAATAGCAGGAAGAAGAACCTGCAAGCTGATTGTCTCAGTAGGAACAGGGTTGACCCATGCGAATGGGCATTAGCTCCAAGAGCATTTCAGATGACAGTAAGTTGGTGGGGTCCCCAACATATAGACCAAATAGCAGCACATACAAATACCAAAGCAGTCACAGGACAGAGCCAGGGGCCAGAGGCATAGATACACTCATGTATTTGTAAACAAAAAGAAGTGGAACTGCGGGTCCTGGGGTGGGTGTCGGGAGAGGGAGCGAGGGAGCGAGGGACTGAATATAAACTGTGCCAGGGAACAGGGTCAGGTGGATGTGAACTCTTTCTCTCTCCTAAACATAAACTCTCTCACTCACATATAAGCAAACACATTCTTCATAATCCCTTTCTGCTAGGAGTCATTATTAATTTACACCACAAGTACTGCTCTGCTTCATCAGGTCCTGGAAAAAAGGCGGCAGAATGCCCATTCTGGGTCATTCTGCTAGAAATTAAACCTTGGGTGATGGATACAAAAAAGGTTGAATTAACAAGACTGAAGCCTTAATTGTTGGTATTGTTGCTCTCAGTTTTCAAATTAGCGCTAATCTAACTTCTTTTTGTGTCTGTTCTTCAGGATCACATTACCCTCCTCTTCCCTGCAAATTAATAGGACCAGGGGCAAATTGGCCTACTGGGGCTTCAGGCATGCCTTGGTGGGCCAGTAGGCCCAATAATGTGGTTGGTGTTGGTCTTAGCGGTCCTATCCATGCGAAACCACTATGTCCATCATCAGTCCTTATCAGACTGGAGCCACTGGCTGCCACCGGAGACCAGGCCAACGAGGCTAAAGACTGAAGCCATTGGCTGCTGCCGGAGACCAGGCTGACAGGGCTGAAAACTGGAACCACTGACCACCGAAGGAGACCAGGTCAACGGGGCCGAAGACTAGAGCTGCTGGCTGCCACTAGAGACCAGACCGGTGGGGCCGAAGACTAGAGCTGCCCAGCTGGGGGCAGGGGTGTGTGTGTGTGTGTGTGTGTGTGTGTGTGTGTGTGGTGTATATGTGAGACGCAGGGTGCTTGTTTGTATGTGATGTGTATGTGAGAGGGGAAGGGTGCTTGTGTGTGTGAGGTGTGAATGAGGGGGAGGATGCTTGTATGTGTGTGGTGTGTATGTGAGAGGGAAAGGGTGCTTGTGTGTGTGCTGTGTATGTGAGAGAGGAGGTGCTTGTGTGTGTAGTGTGTATATGAGAGGGGGAGCATGCTTCTGTATGTGTAGTGTGTATGTGAGGGGGATGAAGCTTCTATGTGTGTGTGTGGTAGGGATGTGAATCGTTTTTCAACGATTAAAATTATCGTCCGATAATTTTAATATCGTCTTAAATCATTATAGAACACAATACAATAGAAATTCTAATGATTTATCGTTAAAAATCGTTAAATCGTGTTAGTGCACACTAACTCCCGTTAGTGCGCACTAACAGAAAATGATACAAATTGACACTTTCCAGGTCAGTAAAGATCAGTTAGGAATGAATATGTATTCCTATTGGCAGGCTGCCCTCTTATCTATTGATGTTACCAAGGTTCCCACTGAGGTGATGGTTGGGGGGATGGGAAATGGAAATGGAAACTCAGGAACACTAACAGAAAATGATACAAATTATTGACACTTTCCAGGTCAGTAAAGGTCAGTTAGGAATGAATATGTATTCCTATTGGCTGGCTGCCCTCTTATCTATTGATGTTACCAAGGTTCCAACTGAGGTGATGGTTGGGGGGATGGGAAATGGAAACTGTTGGTAGTTGACAAAAAAAGTAATGTGATCAGTCAATATGACTAGAACTTGTGCCCTATTCCTGATACCAGGGGTGTTGTGATCTTCCTGCACACAGTGCCCTAACCCTGACACCAAGGGTGTTGTGATCTTCCTGCACACAGTGCCCTATCCCTATTAATACCAGGAGTGTTGTGATCTTCCTGCACACAGTGCCCTAACCCTGATACCAGGGGTGTTGTGATCTTCCTGCACACAGTGCCCTAACCCTGATACCAGGGGTGTTGTGATCTTCCTGCACACAATGCCCTAACCCTGACACCAGGGGTGTTGTGATCTTCCTGCACACAGTGCCCTATCCCTATTAATACCAGGAGTGTTGTGATCTTCCTGCACACAGTGCCCTAACCCTGACACCATGGGTGTTGTGATCTTCCTGCACACTGTGCCCTATCCTTATTAATACCAGGAGTGTTGTGATCTTCCTGCACACAGTCCCCTAACCCTGATACCAGGGGTGTTGTGATCTTCCTGCATGCAGTGCCCTATCCCGCCTGCAGTACTAGTGAGAGGCTGGCTTCACAGACAGGGGGGAGCTGCCTGACCCTCACTCCTCCGGGGTGTTGTGATCTTCCTGCACACAGTGCCCTATCCCTGATACCAGGGGTGTTGTGATCTTCCTGCATGCAGTGCCCTATCCCTAATACCAGGGGTGTTGTGATCTTCCTGCACACAGTGCCCTATCCTTGATACCAGGAGTGTTGTGATCTTCCTGCACACAGTGCCCTATTCCTGATACCGGAGGTGTTGTGATCTTCCGGCATGCAGTGCCCTATCCCGGTTACCGGGGGTGTTGTGATCTTCTTGCACACATCCTGGTATCAGGAAAAGGGCACTGTGTGCAGGAATATCACAACACCCCTGGTATTAGGGATAGGGCACTGTGTGCAGGAAGATCACAACACTCCTGGTATTAATAGAGATAGGGCACTGCATGCAGGAAGATCACAACACCCCTGGTATCAGGGATAGGCACTGTGTGCAGGAAGATCACAACACCCCGGAGGAGTTGAGGGTCAGGCAGCTCCCCCCTGTCTGTGAAGCCAGCCTCTCACTAGTAATGCAGGGAGGGAGCTGTCTCAGCCTTCACCATCCTCCCCTCACCCACACACCATTCACTGGCTGGAACATGGGCGAAGGGAGGAGTGAGGGACAGGCAGCTCCCCCCTGTCTGTGAAGCCAGCCTCTCACTAATAATGCAGGGAGGGAGCTGTCTCCGCCTTCACCATCCTCCCACACCCCTACTCACCCCACACACCATTCACTTGCTGGGACTTGGGGGAAGGGAGGAGTTGAGGGACAGGCAGCTCCCCCCTGTCTGTGAAGCCAGCCTCTCACTAATAATGCAGGGAGGGAGCTGTCTCTGCCTTCATCATCCTCCCACCCCCCACTCACCCACACACCATTCACTGGCTGGGACATGGGGATGGGAGGAGTGAGGGTCAGGAAGCTCCCCCCTGTCTGTGAAGCCAGCTTCTCACTAGTAATGCAGGCGGGAGAAGGCACTGCATGCAGGAAGATCACAACACCCCTGGTGTCAGGGATAGGGCACTGTGTGCAGGAAGATCACAACACTCCTGGTATTAATAGGGATAGGGCACTGTGTGCAGGAAGATCACAACATTCCTGGTATTAATAGGGATAGGGCACTATATGCAGGAAGATCACAACACTCCTGGTATTAATAGTGATAGGGCACTGTGTGCAGGAAGATCACAACACCCCTGGTGTCAGGGTTAGGGCACTGTGTGCAGGAAGATCACAACACTCCTGGTATTAATAGGGATAGGGCACTGTGTGCAGGAAGATCACAACACTCCTGGTATTAATAGGGATAGGGCACTGTGTGCAGGAAGATCACAACACCCCTGGTATCAGGGTTAGGGCACTGTGTGCAGGAAGATCACAATACTCCTGGTATTAATAGGGATAGGGCACTGTGTACAGGAAGATCACAACACCCCTGGTGTCAGGGTTAGGGCACTGTATGCAGGAAGATCACAACATCCCTGGTATCAGGGTTAGGGCACAAGTTCTAGTCACATTGACTGATCACATTACTTTTTTTGTCAAGCTACCAACTGTTTCCATTTCCCATCCCCCATATATTGTCAGTGGGAACCTTGGTAACATGAATAAATAAGAGGGCAGCCAATAGGAATACATATTCATTCCTAAACTGACCATAACTGACCTGAAAAGTGTCAAATTGTATCATTTTCGGTTAGTGCGCACTAACTCCCGCTAGTGCACACTAATCGGAAAAAACGATTTTTTAACGAAACAATCGTGCCAAACATGATTTTCTTCTCCTGCCAGACGATTTCAATCGTTAAGACAATAGGGGACACGATTCACATCCGTACTCATTTTTGGTTTTTACCTGCCGGTGCCAGTGCAAAAGTGCGCATTTTTGGACACATTTAAAGTTACTTCATCTGCTCTGCCTTTCCCTCTCCCTCACATCATTGATATATGTCACCGGGGATGTTAAGATTACTACAACGATTTAACATTTTTCCGTGGTATTATAATGCCCACTGCCTAGTGCCCACTGCACACACTTGCCTTCTGCCAGGCAAACAGTGAGTGCCATCCTGTCTGCTCTGTCTGCACTATTTCTCTGTCACAGACAGGCTTCACAATACAGCCTGTTATGCTGCACTTTCTGGCCTGCCTTCACTGCTTGCTTATGCCCAGTACTACCTAGCTCCCACTGCCCACAATGTGCCCACTGGCAGTCATACAGAGAATAAATAACTAATCTGAAGTATAGCTAAGGCTTCAATCACGAAAAAGGATAAACAGAACAGCAAGTGAAGCAACCACAAATCTACAATGATGCAGAGATATTGTGGATGCCATGCTGCCTCCATGGTTTGTTTCCTTGTCTGTGTTAATGGGCTGCCACAGCAAAAATCCTTACCAAGAATTCGGAAGAGACCTCAGAGCTATGCTTTCACACAGACAATGTCTAGAGAACAATGCAGAGCAAGGCTGTGACATGATCATTCTTCGAGCTCAGCATCACTGTACCCCGTCTGCGGCATTATAGGAGACTAGGAAAATGCTCCGCTGCGATACATCATAACTCTCATTGCTTGAAGGTATGCCAATCCGTCCCTTTCTCTGCAGCATGCCCGCTCCACAGTGTATGAACCTTTCTCCATACATTTGCAACTGTTGCTATGCCTATGATTTCCATGGGTCTTTTGACTATAATTGCTTATAGAAATCATTCTGTTTGACAGAAATGAAACAAGTAGGATTCCTTAGTTCACGGGTCCCCTTCAGCTCATTTGGACCCTAAGAGTTAGAGTCAGAGTTTAAAGCTTTTAAAAAAGCTCTAAAAGCATGGCTGTTCGAACAGGCTTATATTGACCATCTTGAAAAAAAGGACTAATTGGTTTAAAGAAACATTATTTTATCTTTTGTTTTATGTTCATTTATTAATAATTGATTAACAATTTTATTTTTTATCATATTTTTACTGTACCTTTTAGATATTTCAGTTTGATTTTATGATTTTGTAACATGTAAACCGTTGTGATGTATATTATGAACGATGGTATACAAGAATTTTTAATATATAAAATAAATAAATAAAAATAAACAGTTGGCTCACTGATTTCATTTTATATTTTGTTTTCAATGAATGCACTTCTCTAGCTGAGATGCTGTTCAATTAGTCCTCCTTTAGTCTGGCATCAAGAGTTCAACAGTTGCTCACAGGTTAAAAGAAGAGGTTAGTTGGTTCCCATAGTGTAGTGGGTATCACATCTGCTTTACACATGGAAGGGCCTGGGTTCAATCCCCAGTAGATCCATTTTTAACTTGCTTCAGAAACAGGCATGCGTCTGAGTGCAAGGATAACTTAGATACCGAAAAAGCAAGTTGAAGACCAATGGGTTCCATATATGTGCAGTGGAAACCCCACCTGTCAGGTTTTCAGGATATCCACAATCTATATGCGTGGGATAGATTTACAGGCCCTTCCTTCTGTGCGTGCTACTTGATCTCATGCAAATTCATAGCAGATATCGTCTTCCCCAGAAGAAGTGTGGGAATGGTTACTGGAAACGAAATAAGAAAGCTTTAGGTAAACTCCTAAGCCAACACCTTGTGTGGTAAAAAGAATTGAGTCCCTCACAGGCTTTCTGCTTCGGATATATTTAAAAAAGGTTTTACTGTGAGTTTTTGCCTCTACAGCCAACTTCTTTTCAAATTCTCTCTTAGCCTGTCTTATCAATGTCTTACATTTAACTTGCCAACATTTATGCTTTATCCTATTTCTTCTGTTGGATCCTTCTTCCAATTTTTGAATGAAGATCTTTTGGCTAAAATAGCTTCTTTCACCTCCCCTTTTAACCACGCCGGTAATCATTTTGCCTTTTTTCCCACCTTTCTTAATGTGTGGAATACATCTGGACTGTGCTTCTAGAATGGTATTTTTTTTAACAATGTCTATGCCTCTTGGACATTTTTTACTTTTGTAGCTGCTCCTTCAGGTTTTTTTTTAACAATTTTTCTCATTTTATCAAAGTTTCCCTTTTGAAAGTTTAGCACGAGAGTCTTGGATTTGCACTTTGTTCCTCTTCTAGTCATTAAATCAAATTTGATCTTATTATGATCACTATTGCCAAGCGGCCCCACCACCGTTACCTCTCTCACCAAGTCCTGTGTTCCACTGAGAATTAGATCTAAAATTGCTCCCTCTCTCGTCGGTTCCTGAACCAATTGCTCCATAAAGCTATCATTTATTCCATCCAGGAACGTTATCTCTCTAGCGTGACGTGATGATACATTACCCAGTCAATATGGGGGTAATTGAAGTCTCCCATTATTATTGCACACTACCAATTGGTTAGCTTCCTTAATTTCTCTTATCATTTCACTGTCCGTCTCACCATCTTGACCAGGTGGACGGTTGTATACCCCTATCACTATAGTCTTCCCCGACACACAAGGGATTTCTACCCATAAAGATTCAATTTTGTATTTAGTCTCATGCAGGATGTTTATCCTGTTGGACTCTATGGCATCCCGGACATAAAGCGCCACACCTCCTCCCGAGTGCTCCTCTCTGTCATTGCGCTATAATTTGTACCCCGGTATAGCACTGTCCCATTGGTTATCCTCTTTCCACCAAGTCTCTGTCTGAGATGCATAATTAAGTCTGTCATCATTCACTCCTAACCAATATCTCCCGGTTATCAACCTTACAGTTGCTGTGTGAGGTAGGGATTAATACATTAACTGTAAATATACGTGGGGGCGATCCTAACTTTCTCTTAAATTTAAAAGAGCAACAGTGGATTTTCCGTATGCACACAGTTATACCATTAGGACTTAATGCTATGATTGAATGGTATTCTTTGTAGTACCAGAAATGACGTGATCAACACGTCACTTCTTACATGGGGCTTTAAAAGGGAAGCGGGAAACTCAAACCGGAAGAGAAGTACACAAAAAACGCTGAGAGCCATGATGAGCCTGCAATAAGTGAGTAACTAATACACGTTGGACCGCTGGTAAAGCATAATAACATTTATGTTCCACTGTTAACAAACCTTTTTGTGGCGCAGATCCTTGCCCTTGAAGAAGGACGACGCACGTCCGAAACCCTGTACAGTGTCGGGCACAGACACGGAGTAGCAATGTGAAGTGGTCACATTGCTAAGGATCCTCGGTGAGGAGAGTCTCGGGCTAACAATATGCAATCTAAGCAGCAACACCATGAGAAGATAAGTATGGTGTAGTAAACATTGAAGATTTGAATTAATTTAAGAAATGTTTTAAAACACGACAGCACTTGCACAAAAAATTATAAAAAATGGACTGACCAATGATTAAACATAAGGCAGAGTGACAAAATGGTAAGGATTACCACACCATGACGCCTATTATGAAGGTCAAATACATGTATGCGCATTTAAATCTTTAATAATTGAAGTTGGGGATTTTTTTGTAATTTTACAATCATTCACTCCTATACATTCTAATTCTCCCATCTTACTTCTTAGACTTTTGCATTAGCATACAAACATTTCAAAGTTTGTTTTTTTGTTTGTATTTTCATTCTGCTTTTTAATTGATAGGGATAAGTTAGAAATTTTTAGCTCAGGAGAGGTTTTAGTTACAGGCACTTGGACTACTTTTCTAATTATTGGAACCTCACTGTCGGGATGCCCTAATTCTAATGCATCATTAGTATCCTTTAAAGATACCTCTCTCCGAACCATGCGCTGCTGAGCGATTGTCGGCTTTCCCTTTGTTCTAGTTTAAAAGCTGCTCTATCTCCTTTTAAAGGTTAGCACCAGTAGTCCTGGTTCCACCCTGGTTAAGGTGGAGCCCATCCCTTCGAAAGAGACTCCCCCTTCCCCAAAAGGTTCCCCAGTTCCTAACAAAACTGAATCCCTCTTCCTTGCACCATAGGCTCATCCACGCATTGAGACTCCGGAGCTCTGCATGCCTCTGGTGACTTGCGTGTGGAACAGGGAGCATTTCAGAGAATGCTACCCTGGAGGTTCTGGATTTAAGCTTTCTACCTAAGAGCCTAAATTTGGCTTCCAGAACCTCCCTCCCACATTTTCCTATGTCGTTGGTGCCCACATGTACCACGACAGTCGGCTCCTCCCCAGCACTGTCTAAAATCCTATCTAGGTGACGCTTGAGGTCCGCCACCTTCGCACCAGGTAGGCATGCTACCAGGCGATCCTCATGTCCACCAGCCACCCGAGCTATCTACATTCCTAATAATTGAATCACCAACTATGACGGCCGACCTAACCCTTCCCTCCTGGGCAGTAGGCCTTGGGGAGATATCCTCAGTGAGAAAGGACAATGCATCACCTGGAGAGCAGGTCCTTGCTACAGGATCCTTTCCTGCTGCACCTGGTTGGTGTTCTCCCATCATGAGACCTTCTTCCTCCAAGGCAGCACCAGGGCTGCCAGTCTGAAGTTGGGACTTGACTACTATGTCCCTGAAGGTCTCATCTATATACCTCTCTGTCTGCCTCAGCTCCTCCAGGTCTGCCACTATAGCCTCCAGAGATCGGACTCGTTCTCTGAGAGCCAGGAGCTCTTTGCATCGCATGCACATGTACAACTTCTCACCGGTGGGTAAAAAATCATACATGTGACACTCGAATGCAAAAGACTAGGGAAGCCCCCCTCTTGTGCTGGACTGCTGTCTTCATCTCAATTTTGATCAGTTCCTAGTTAAGTTTTAGGTTGCTATGGAGAGTAGGAATGTGTCTAACGTCCTTTAAATGTATTAGTGAATTCACTATGTGTCTGGTAGTGGCCTACTGGGCTCTGATCGAATTCTCAATAAAGGTTTTGTTGGGTTTTTTGTTTTTGTTTTTGTGAAAGTGGCACTTGCCTATAAATTAAGGGATGACCTGGGGGGGGGGGAGGGTTGGGAAATACAAACAGTCTTAACTTCAGTTAGTCAGCCTGAGTGACTCACTGCTCTCTTGATAACAAATGTTGGTGCCTATTCAAACCCAATCACACTACCTCAACACCTTCCAAGGTGAGTAACTGAGCTGAACTATTCAACTTTTCTACTTAGGTTATATACTGCTCCTAGCTTATTTCTAGCTTCTGGATACTTTTTGGGTTGGTTGTTTTTTTTGTGGGGTTTTTTTTTCAATACAAACACTCAGTTTGTATTGCAGACTTTTAAAAATAAACACACTACCTACTGCTACCTTATTGACTGACTATTTAAAAATACAGTCTAACTTGTTTATTCACTGCCTACCTACTGCTACCTTATTGACTGACTATTTAAAAATACAGTCTAACTTGTTTATTCACTGCCTTTCTGACTATTAAAGGCACAAACACACTAAATAATATTCCCAAATAGTTAACTTGCCCCAATACTTTAAAAAAGACAATGTCCCAAGCAAAAACTTACTGATTCCTTTCAGCCACCAGCAAGGTGATCCTCTCCTCTCAGGATTTGGTGAGACAGGTAACAGTGTGGGGGCTGCTTGGCAATAGTGATCATAATATGATCAAATTTAAATTAATGACTGAAAGGGGAACAGTATGTAAATCTATGGCTCTAGCACTAAACTTTCAAAAGGGAAACTTTGAGAAAATGAGAAAAGTAGTTAGAAAAAACAGGCGTGGGCCTTGTTTAAAAGTAGCATCCTAGAAGCACAGACCAGGTGTATTCCATGCATTAAGAAAAATGGAAGGAAGGCAAACTGATTACCAGCATGGAAATGTTCCCAAATTTAGCTTAGCCGGTTCAGCACTGAGAAGCCTCCAGAAGATCTAACCTCACTGAAGGGCCTGTCCCTTAATCTAAAAAATACCCACCTCTACCCTGACTCCCAATCGCTCGGTCATTTTGATGCAGGCTTGTCTTCGTCTGTTAAAGAAAGTTTCAGACTTAAAATGTGTAAGGCTGAATGCACATCACTATTATATACAGGGAGGACAATAATGAAAGCCATTTCTGGGGGTAAAGCGCTCTTTTATCCACAGAAATAGGCTGTTTGATTACTGTCCATCCTCTACACAAGTAAAGGTAGGAGCATATAACAAGGCATATTTCTGGTTTGGAGTTCGGACAGGGGGAAAACTATAGCCAGAGAGCAAAGTGTTAGGTCCCTTTAAGGGCTGCAGCTGGAGAGCTAAGCCAGCTCGGGATTATGATGTCTGTTTATGACATCACCATAGTAGAGGTTTGAAACCAGGCAACTCCTTTCTTTCTTGCTCTTTGCAACAGACGTCCTCTGTTGCTCCTAGGCTGTGATCCCTGTGCTTTGGTGTCGTGCCTCCAGTGTCTCCTGTGTCATCGTCCCTCCAGCGTCTCTTGGGTCTTCATGCCTCCAGCGTCTCCTGTGTCTTCATGCCTCTAGCGTCTCTTGGTCTTCATGCCTCCAGCATCTCCTGTGTCTTCATGCCTCCAGCGTCTCTTGGTCTTCATGCCTCCAGCGTCTCCTGTGTCTTCATGCCTCCAGCGTCTCTTGGGTCTTCATGCCTCCAGTGTCTCCTGTGTCTTCATGCCTCCAGTGTCTCCTGTGTCATCGTCCTCCAGCCGTCTCCTGTGTCTTCATGCCTCCAGCGTCTCTTGGGTCTTCATGCCTGCAACGTCTCCATGTTCCTTGTGACCATCACTTCGTCTCTTCCCTATCTGCCACAGACCTTCTGCCTGGACTACGCTGTGTCTTCAAGAGATTGGTTCCTATCTTGCTGGGTGAACGCTCTATATCTTCCTTCTCTTTCCTCTCTGCCCACCTGCCTTGCTGTTCTTTGCTTTTCATTCCCTTTCTCTGTCTTGTTTATGCTTCCCCTTTTCCTTTCCCTTACTTCTCCTTTTAGCAAAACAGTTTTAGTGGTTAATATTATTTCCCTCCCATGTAAAATTCCCTTTATTACCATTAGAGGGTCCCTGAGGGAGAGATAGAGCTGTGGGTTAATAGGGACAGACAGGGAGAGTTTGTAAAGCTAAAGAAGCCCAGCCAGTTGTACAGTCTGAGCTGATCCTATCAGCACCCTCAGAGCCGACTGAGACAGGTGCAGCATTCAGCTCTGCAAAAACATTCACTTAAAAACCAGTTGGAGTTACTGTGAAATTCCTTTTCTTCTTCCCCTGCTTGTAATACAGTCTTCATAACAAGCTCTGTTTATTAGCACTGTGGATCCTAGGTAAGTGAGTTTTTTCAGTGATTCTGGTATTTTTTGGATGTGCCTTCTTTATTTGTCTGGATACTGTGAAACCCCAGGTTTAGGGAGTCACAATGTCCTCAGAAAGCCCTCATGAAGGAGCAGGTGGTAGGGTACTTGGGAAACCCAGTTGGTGGGTGGGAGGTTGTCAGGAGAGAGGCACAAGTGCAGGAGCAGGCAAGGCCTCTGCAGTGCTTGCTAGGATCTTCAAGGTCCAAGCAAGTGAGCAAGTGTTTAACCTCCGAGTGTCAGGTGAAGCAGCTTTTGCTTTACTTCTGCTAAGAATGTTTTATTCCAGGGAGGTAAAGGAAGAGATGTGATGTGTGCTCTTCATTCCTGCCATGAATATTCATTCTGTGTGGCAGGGGCAGAGCCAGAAGCAGCACAGCTCTTGCTCTGTTTTCCCTGTGAACATTTAAGTGAAGGCTAAGCAATCTTGTATTGCTTAGCAGATAATAACGGGGGTTAGCGAGCGGTAGGATAGGGTTAAATTATAAGTTAGGAGGGAAAGGGGAGGGGGAGAAAGTAAAGCTAAGGGGCCAATGAAAAGGAAGTATTTTGAATTGAGGAGCTGGGAGGGGTTGGGGGAATAGTTAGTTAGGGCAAGAGCCCTTGCGCGCCTCAGTTGGGGTGCGAGAGGGCTGAGGGAGCAGGCTGGAATAATTTTCCCTCCTCCCTCCCTTACGGGAGAAATCATTGGATGTTTTCAATGTGTGTTGTCTTTATTGATTGTCACAGTGGCGGGTAACCCCAGCCCAATATGGTTGATTTTGTGATGTGTTGTTAAAAGGCATTGGGGGGGGGGAGGTTAATCTCGTGTAGCAGTGGGGCTGCTACATGAGGTGGCCAATGAACAAGAGGGGGGCCGAAGCTCAGAGGCCGGGGGTACTTACCCACGCTGGTGCGAGGGCGTGGGTAAGGAAATGGACTCTATGGGTGTAGCTCTACCACTGGGTCGAGGTGGGAGCAAGTTGTTAAGAAGGGGATGAAAGGGGGGGGTGAGTGTATGTTGAATAGTGTATTAAGTGTTAGGGGCTCGGGTCATGTTATAATAAACTGCGGCCTTTATTTAACCAAAACAAACATTGTGTGGGATTATAAAGGGGGAGGGGGAAGCAATTGAAAGCGAGTCTTGCCTCTCTCAGTTTTTTCTTGGGGGGGAGGCTGCAAGGAGAGCCAAGGATGAGGCAGGGAAGCTCTCGTGCCACTCTCCAGTCCTTATGATATTTCATTCAAGGACAAGGTGGGGAGATGAACCCAAGCTGTGGCAGCCGAATCATGCTCGCTCCTGCCGTGAACATTTTGATTATGGGGGGAGGGGGAGGAGGGAGTCAGAGACACGGAGCAAAAGCTCCCTCCATGAACCTCTGGTTTGGGGCTCTGGCAGTGGCTGCCTGGGACTGAGCTGTGGGTCTCATCTGGGTCTGGATGTTTCCCAGCCTTGACCTAAATAATCAAAGTATGCAAGGTCTGGCCAATCCCATCTGAATTTTAACCTGAGGTGATAAGGAATGCAAAAGTACACATCTAGATTTGCTTTGTTTATTGCCCCCTCAAAAATACCCTGCCTGCTTTTTGTGAGGGCACGGTGTTAAAGGAAAGCTCTGCATATAGTTTTCCCCCTGTCCGAACTCCAAACCAGAAATATGCCTTGTATATGCTCCTACCTTTACTTGTGTAGAGGATGGACAGTAATCAAACAGCCTATTTCTGTGGATAAAAGAGCGCTTTACCCCCAGAAATGGCTTTCATTATTGTCCTCCCTGTATATAATGGTGATGTGCATTCAGCCTTGCACATTTTAAAGTCTGAACCTTTCTTTAACAGACGAAGACAAGCCTGCATCAAAAATGACCGAGCGATTGGGAGTCAGGATAGAGGTGGGTATTTTTTTAGATTAAGGGACAGGCCCTTCAGCGAGGTTAGATCCTCTGGAACTGCTCAGGCTAAGTTTTCAGGAGGCTCCTCAGTGCTGAACTGGCTAAGCTAAATTCCCTGTACGTACCCGGATCAGTCCAGACTCCTGGGTTTTGCCCCCCCTCTAGCAGTTGGAGACAGAAGTTTATCAAACAAACCTATGCCTTATCTAGGCTGGTGCCACCTACAGTCTGGCAGTCTCCTCTGTCTCCTAGCAGGTGGAGGAGGTGCAAACCTACAGTCTGTGCTGAGGCCTAGTTTTTCAGTTCTAGATAGTATTGTTAGCTGGGTAAAAGAAGGATAAAGTTAGAATAAGGTATAGGAGCGCAGTGGTTTGCCTGCAGGTCCAGTCTCCCGCCTCCCGGGGGTTGTGAGGTCCGGAGGGGACCATCCCCCCTGGTTTCCGAGGCCGCTGAGGTGTGGGGTGCTTTGCCCTCCTGCCAGCGTGAATTCGTGACTGGGGGTGATACCGGGGAGCCCGGCTCACTCCCCCCAGTAGGTCCAGGACCCGGAGACTATTGGGCGAGTATATTTAAAAAAAAAAAAAAGTTAAAATTTTTTTTGTGTGTTCTGTCGGGGCTTCATTCTCCTTCCCTTCCGGTCGCATTTGGGTGCTTGCGCGCCATTTTCGCCACCTTCCGAGCGATTTTCGGGGCTGTTTTTTGCTGCAGCATGCCGCATCGGGCCGCTTGTAGGGCCTGCGGCACCGCGCGGGCGCAACTGTCCTGGGACAATTTGTGTTCCGATTGCCTCTCCGGAGGCAAGGGGTCTCTGCGGCCACGGGCAGGGACCTGGTGAGGGTCCAAACAGTGACCGGAGCATTTGGGACTTACATTCTTCAGGTGCCGACCCGTTCCCGTGGGAACGCCCCAAGGCGCCAGCGGCACGGGGGGAGACGACCTCCACCGCGATTGTCACCACAACGCAGAGTCCCTGAGGGGGACAGACCTGCGAGACCCAGCTGTGCTGCCAATCCAGAGGTCCCTGAGGGGGATCAGACAGATTTGCCTTCAGACTCTTCTTTTTCGTCTGATTTCGTGTTGCTTATGCATAAAGCCTTCAAGACACGCAAAGATTGCCATTTAAATACAGTCTCGAGCGTTATGTGATCCGAACTGTGCGTGCGGCAAACGCAGGTGCGCCCGGCACTAATGCACCTCTTTCTACCGCACCTTACTGTATTGGCCTGTTTGTGATAACCAAGATCAATGCCTGTAGCTCAGATGGAAAGTAGGACATCAGGAAATGCTTACATATCTCCTTTCTTTCTCTTTCCGGTTCCGCTCATCCTGCAAACTTCAGCACCGGTGCAACTATTCCCACCCCTCTTTCCACTGCTCCCTCTGCTCTCCCCTACCCCAAGCCTCTCCCTCTCTATCTTCCCTCCACCCTCTCCCATCAATCTCCCTGCCTTATCTCCTGTTCTCCCCTTCCATCTTTTTCTCCTTTGCTCCTTCCTATTATTGTATCGACTCCTCCCACCCTCCTTCCAATGCTCTCTCTGCTCTCACTCCTCTCCCCTAGCCCATGCCTCCCTTCTCTATATCTTCCTTCCTTCCTCTCTGCCCACCTGCCTTTGCTGTTCTCTACTTTTCCTCCCCTTTCTCTGTCTTGTTTATGCTTCCCCTTTCCCCTTTTCCTTTCCCTTACTTCTCCTTGACATCCCGTGTGTATTTGGTCTGATTGCAGTGCATGCGCTTCGAAGAAAAAAAAACGGTAAGGAGACTTTGCAAACATCGCTTCGTGCCCTATAATACTTTTAAAGGTCCTTGGTCAGCGGATTTGTCCGGCTGAGTTCGGAATTTAGCTGGACAAACCGCAAAGTGTTAAAATTGTGGGCCAATGAATGGCTAACTTACCTGGATAAAACGGGATGACTGGGTGTGGGGCTTATGTTTAGCTGGGTAGCATATAGTTTTCCCCCTGTCTGAACTCCAAACCAGAAATATACCTTGTTATATGCTCCTACCTTTACTTGTGTAGAGGATGGACAGTAATCAAACAGCCTATTTCTGTGGATAAAAGAGCACTTTATCCCCAGAAATGGCTTTCATTATTGTCCTCCCTGTATATAATGGTCATGTGCATTCAGCCTTACACAATTTAAAGTTTGAACCTTTCTTTAACAGACGAAGACAAGCCTGCATCAAAAATGACCGAGCGATTGGGAGTCAGGGTAGAGGTGGGTATTTTTTTTAGATTAAGGGACAGGCCCTTCAGTGAGGTTAGATCCTCTGGAGCTGCTCAGGGTAAGTATTCAGGAGGCTTCTCAGTGCTGAACCGGCTAAGCTAAATTTGGGAATATTTCCAGCCGCCAAGCTGTGATTGAAAATTTATCCAGTAAACGGAATCAACTCTTGTGGTCACTTAGCAGCTCTTCTGAAAACTTACCCCTTACTTTGAATACAGAAATGGGCACAATTAACTTTGTGATAACCAATATCAATGCCTGTACCTCAGATGGAAAGTAGGACATCAGGAAATGCTCACATATCTCCTTTCTTTCTCTTTCCGGTTCCGCTCGTCCTGCAAACTTCAGCACCGGTGCAGCTACTCCCATCCCTCTTTCCACTGCTCCCTCTGCTCTCTCTCCTCTCTTCTACCCCATGCCTCCCCTCTGCATCTCCCCTCCTCCCTCTCCCATCAATCTCCCGGCCTTATCTCCTGTTCCCCCCTTCCATCTTTTTCTCCTTTGCTCCTTCCTGTTATTGTATCAACTCCTCCCACCCTCCTTCCAATGCTCTCCCTGCTCTCCCTCCTCTCCCCTAGCCCATGCCTCCCTTCTCTATATCTCCCTCCTCCTTCCTCTCTGCCCACCTGCCTTTGCTGTTCTCTACTTTTCCTCCCCTTTCTCTGTCTTGTTTATGCTTCCCCTTTCCCCTTTTCCTTTCCCTTACTTCTCCTTGACATCCCGTGTGTGTTTGGTCTGATTGCAGTGCATGCGCTTCGAAGAAAAAAAACCGGTAAGGAGACTTTGAAAACATCGCTTCGTGCCCTGTAATACTTTTAAAGGTGCTTGGTCAGCGGATTTGTCCGGCTGAGTTTGGAATTTAGCTGGACAAACCGCAAAGTGTTAAAATTGTGGGCCAATGAATGGCTAACTTACCTGGATAAAAAGAGATGACCGGGTGTGGGGCTTATGTTTAGCTGGGTAGCAGCCCTGAAGTGAGATAGATAAACTTACTCCACTGTCTTTGGGTCTATACAGCGGGAACCCGTACCTGGGTAAGTCCAGCTAACTTCCTGCTCTCAGCACCGCTGAATGGACCTATTAGTTTATAAATATAAATGAAGAAACATTTTGTTGGTATTCAGGGATTTCACAGTGCTAATCAGTGATTTCTCAGAGACGAGGAGTCCCTCAGATCACAGGGAACTGTCTGCCCTCTATAGTTACTCCAGTGAGCCATAGCAAATGGTTTAGTCCACTCACTACCCTAAACTAGGTCCTCCTCTGGGAGGTGCTTAGACCTTAGAAAAGGGACCCAGAAAAGACAAAACAATAAATATAACAATGAGGAATCACTATAGCAGTCAAATGTTTATTTATTAGCACAATCTGTGGTCAGAAGACCTCCTCACTGATTCAGATGCTTGTTGGTTACTCCAGCTCTACCTGACACAAAAACCTGAAAGAAGTGTGAGACTTGGTGCAGGACCCTGCTGATACTCAGTAATACCTGTCACTAATCATTCACAGAAACAGTGCTAATAAATGAATGTTATAATATATAAGAAAAGGATTTACAGTTAACTCAAAAGGCTTGGAAAACTGCAAACAGCAAAGAGGAAAAAAGGAAAGGAGCAGTAACTGCTGGTACTTAACAGTTTGTCTGCAGAGTGAAATGCTGCTTCCTTCCCAGTCAGATAAGGGTCTGTGTAACCTTTTCCTGTCACCCCACAGCTGTACTTCCCAGCTGAAACAGGTCTCTCTCTCTCTTTCTGCTAATTCCAACTCTCATTCTCTCAGCCCGTTCTATCCTCTAACAGATCCTCAGCAGCAGTGCAATGTCTGCTGAAACGAGCATCTCTCTCTCAGTGTTACAGTCTCTCTCTCTCAGAACTTAGCAGCAGGGTGAAGACATCGGTCCTGGGATTCATCCCCTCAGCTCCAGCTCCTGGTGCCAGTGGAACTCTGCGCTCTTATACTGCTGCCCGGCTGAAGATCATCTGAATAAAAAAACCTTCTCTCAATATACCAGGCAAATAACAAGTAAAACTCCTGCTCATCACCAACAATAATTTTCCAAGTGCGTGGCTCGACTTTTGTGCTGTACCAGAGAGACATTTGAAATTCTGCTGTCTCTGCCCCTCCAGCTCTGCCTCAGCCCGATCCCTGAAACACCTCTGCTCGCTGGCTATAAAAGACTAGGGTTAAATACCAGGGTCAAACCACTCCTTGTGGCCTCAGGGTCAGATTGTGAGCCCACTATGAATAGAGAAATAACTACAGTACCTGAATGTCATCCACTTTGAAGTGCTGAAAGTTGGAATATAAATAAAATTAAATTAAAAAAAAAAACTCAGGCTCCTGATTGATTTACCCCATGTAACCTCTACAGTACCGGGGGGCAGGGTTAGGTTGGCCATAATAAATGTAGATAGTTGGGTGGCTGATGAACGGAAGGACTGCCTGGTAACCTGCCTGCCTGGTGCGACGGTGGCACACCTCACACATCACCCGGTGCTGCCTTGGATCAGAAAAGTCTCACGGTTGGAGAACATCATCTTGGTGTAGCAGGAAGTGATGATCCTGTAGCAAGGACCTTCTCTCCAGGTGATGCATTGTCCTCTTGCACTGAGTACAAGACTCCTAGGGCTACTGCCCAGGAGGGAAGGGTTAGGTCGGCCATCATAAATGTAGCTAGCTGGGTGGCTGGTGGACATGAGGACTGCCTGGTAACTTGCCTGCCTGGTGCGAAGGCGGCACACCTCACGCGTCACCCAGATAGGATTATAGACAGTGCTAGGAAGGAGCTGGCTGCCGAGGTACATATGGGCACCAACGACATAGGAAAATGTGGGAGAGAAGTTCTGGAAGCCAAATTTAGGATTTCAGGTAGAAAGCTGAAATCTGGAGCCTCCAGGGTGGCATTCTCTGAAATGTTGCCCATTCCAGGTGCAGGTCCTCAGAGGCAGGCAAAGCTCTCGGGTTTCAATTCATGGATGAGACGATGATGCAGGGAGCAGGGATTCAGTTTTGTAAGAAACTGGGAAACCAGAATGAAATCAGGCTGCTGGCACTAACTTTTAAAAAGGAGATAGAGCAGCTTTTAAACGTTCGGAGGAATGTATCTTTGAAGGATACAAATGAAATAGGAGAGCTATGGCATCCCAACAGAGAGGTTCCAATAAATGCAAACGTAGTCCATGTGCCTGTAAGTAAAGAATCCAAATTATCCCTATCATCTGAAAGCAGGTTGTTAATACAAATAAAAAACACACTTTGAAATGTCTGTATGCCATTGCCAGAAATCTAAGAAGTAAGATGGGAGAGTCAGAGTGTATAGCGGTGAATGATGAGATAGACATAATTGGCATCACAGAGACTTGGTAGAAGAAGGATAACTAACGGGACAGTGCTATATCAGGATACAAATTATATCGCAATGATAGGATCAACTTGGAGGGTGTGGCACTTTATATCCAGGAGGCTATAGAGTCCAACAGTATAAAGATCATACAAGAGACTAAATACTCATTAGAATCTATATGGGTTGAAATCGCATGTGTGTTGGGTATGAGTACGGTGATAGGAGTATACTACCGTCCACCTGGCCAAAATGGTCAGATGATGAAATGCTAAGAGAAATCAGGGAAGCTAATAAATTTGGCAGTGCAGTAATAGGAGATTTCAATTACCCCAATATTGACTGAGTAAATGTAACATCAGGACTTGCTAGAGACAAAGTTCCTGGATGGAATAAACTACTGCTTCATGGAGCAATTGGTTCAGGAACCAACGATAGAGGGAGCAATTTTAGATTTAATTCTTGGTAGAATGCAAGATTTGGTGAGAGAGGTAATCGTGGTAGTGGTGGGGCCACTTGGCAATGGTGATCATAACGTGATAAAATTTGAACTAATGACTGGAAGGGGTCAGTATGTAAATCTACAGCTCTAACACTAAATTTTCAAAAGGGAAACTTTGATAAAATGAGCGAAATAGAAAAAAACTGAAAGGTGCAGCTGCAGAGGTTAAAAGTGTACAACAGGTGTAGACATTGTTTAAAAATAGAATCTTATGGTGGCCCCAATTTCTCTGCTTGAAATTCAGGCAGCTATCAAGTTGTTACCGGAGGGTAAATGTCCTGGCCCTGATGGGTTCCCTACTGGTGGAGGGGGGCATTCCCTGGGCACTATGGCTGATGCTACAATCACTCTCATTCATAAAAAAAAGTCACCCCTAGTATGCCTCACTGGCGCTCACAAATACAGGCTATTGCTGATCTGGAACAGCTACGATACAGTCTTAAGGGTAAGCATGCTAAATTTACCAGTACTTGGGGGCCATATCTTGATTATTTGAATGATACTTAAGCTAATTTGTGGTGCCACTTAGGGTTATTTTTTTATTTCCACTTCTATTGTCCCTCAATCGATTGCTCCCCTATGTACCTCACTGCAATATGAGTTATTGCTTCTATGTACTTTTCTCTGTTTGTTTGGAAAAATATAAATAGTTATAACAATACAATCTTAGATGCGCAGTCCAGATGTCTTCCATGCATTAAAAAAGGTGGAAGGAAGGCAAAACGATTACCAGCAAGGTTAAAAGGTGAGCTGAAAGAGGCTATTTTAGCCAAAAAAAATCCTTCAAAAATTGGAAGAAGGATCCATCTGAAGAAAATAGGAAAAAGCATAAGCATTGTCAAGTTAAGTGTAAAACACTGATAAGGCAGGCTAAGAGAGAATTTGAAATGATGTTGGCCGTAGAGGCAAAAAGTCATAATAAAAAGTTTTTAAAATACATCCGAAGCAAGAAACCTATAAGGGAGTCGGTTGGATGACTGAGGGGTTAAAGGGGCTCTTAGGGAAGTTTAGGCCATTGCAGAAAGACTAAATGAATTCTTTGCTTCTGTGTTTACCAATGATGATGCTGGGGAGATACCAGTTCCAGAGATGGTTTTCAAGGGTGATGAGTCAGATGAACTGAACCAAATCATGGTGAACCTAGAAGATGAAGTAGGCCTGATTGACAAACTGAAGAGTAGTAAATCACCTGGACTGGATGGTATATACCCCAGGGTTCTGAAGGAACTAAAAAATGAAATTTCAAATCTATTAGGTAAATTTTGTAACCTATCATTAAAATCATCCATTGTACCTGAAGACTGGAGGGTGGCTAATGTAACCCCAATATTTAAAAAGGGTTCCAGGGGCGATCCAGGAAACTATAGACCAGTGAGCCTGACTTCAGTGCCAGGAAAAATAGTGGAAAGTGTTCTAAAGATCAAAATCACAGAACATATAGAAAGACATGGTTTAATGGAACAAAGTCAGCATGGCTTTACCTAAGGGAAGTCTTGCCTCACAAATCATATTTTTGAAGGGGTTAATAAACATGTGGATAAAGGTGAACCAGTAGATGTAGTGTATTTGGATTTTCAGAAGGCATTTGACGAAGTCCCTCATGAAAGGCTTCTAAGAAAACTAAAAAGTTATGAGACAGGAGGCGATGTCCTTTTGTGGATTACAAACTGGTTAAAAGACAGGAAACAAAGCGTAGGATTAAATGGCTAATTTTCTCAGTGGAAAAGGGTAAACAACTGGACAGCCCGGGACGGGTTCCCATCAGTCCTGTCCTGGTTTCAGCGAATGGCCTCGTTTCTCCAACTTGAACGTTTAGACTTTGTACTGGGCAAGCGGAAGTCGGATAAACTGTACTGGGCCTGCTGGCAGGCTTGTGTTCTTCTGATGCCGACAGCTGTTCAAGAAGGGCTGCGGGCAAGTGGCTATGAGCTTGAATGGTGCAACCCAGGGTCTCAGTAGAGTGAGGGGGCTTAGGGGGTGGAGGGGGGAAGGGGAGGGAAGGGTAGTGTGTGGTGGTGTGAATGGCGTGTGGTGTGCATGAGGCAAAGTGAGGTGCAAATGTTAGTAGTATGAGGGGAACTGGTATGGGGAGAAAACAGAAAAAACAGATAGGCTGTAGTTATGAGGGAGGTCTCTGTTGTTGTTAGTTTGTTTAAACAACTTGTGTTGTATTGGATGTTTAGTATATTGGTTGTATCTACTGAGTGTGGGATTCACTGCCTATTCATGTATCCTCCCAATAAAAATTATTTTGAAAAAAAAAAAGGAAAAGGGTAAACAGTGGAGTGCCTCAGGGATCTGTACTTGGACCTGTGCTTTTCAATATATTTATAAATGATCTGGAAATGAATATGATGAGTGAGGTTATCAAATCTGCAGATGATACAAAATTATTCAGAGTAGTTAAATCACAAATGGATTGTGATACATTGCAGGAGGACCTTGCGATTCTGGAAGATTGGGCATCCAAATGGAAGATGAAATTTAAAGGGAAATAAACATTCCTGTAGTTACAGATGTTAGGTTCCATATTCGGAGTTACCACGCAGGAAAAAGATCTAGGCATCATAGTGGGTAATATATTGAAATCATCAGCTCAGTGTGCTGCGGCAGTCAAAAAAGCAAACAGAATATTAGGATTATTAGGAGTGAATAAAACAGAACGTCAGAATGCATCTATATCACTCCATGGTGAGACCGCACCTTGAGTACTGTGTACAACTCTGGTCGCCCGCACCCCCAAAAAAGGTATAGTTGCCATGGAGAAGGTACAGAGAAGGGTGATCAAAATGAAAAAGGGGATGGAACAGCTCCCCTATGAGGAAAGGCTGAAGAGGTTAGGCTATTCAGCTTGGAGTAGAGACAGCTGAGGGGGGATATGATAGAGGGTCTTAAAATCATGAGAGATCTTGAACGAGTAGATGTGAATCGGTTATTTACACTTTCGTTTAATAGAAGGACTAGGGGGCATACCATGAATGTTAGCAAGTAGCACATAAGACTAATCAGAGAAAGTTCTTTTTCACTCAGCTTAAGCTCTGGAATTTGTTGCCAGAGGATGTGGTTAGTGCAGTTAGTGTAGCTGGGTTTAAAAAAGGTTTGGATAAGTCTATTAACTGCTATTAATCAAGCTGACTTAGGGAATAGCCTGTCTAATCCTAGCATCAGTAGCATGGGGTCTACTTAGTGTTTGGGTACTGTGGGAAACAGGAAACAGGAATGCTGGGTTTGGTCACTGTTGGAAACAGGATGCTGGGCTTGATTGACTCTTGGTCTGATCTAGTATGACAAGTTTCTTATGTTCTTAGTGATGACATGGAACCATGGGACAGTGATTCCTAAAGGTACAAACCAGTTTCTACTACTAATTATCATTCCCATAGTGCTACTAGAAGTACATAGCACTCTACCAAAACATATAAGAGACAGTCCCTACTCAGTAGAGCTTTACAATATAATCAAGACAAACATACAGGGCAAAAGAGACATTAGGCATTTCATTTCATCTTTTAAGGAATAGGTTCCTGTTAGTACCCCAGATCAGTCCAGACGAGAGGGTTTATGCATCCCTACCAGCAGATGGAGGCAGAGAACAAACTTTGAGGCACTGCTACATAAATGGGAGTGCCACCTGCAGTCCTTCAGTATTGACCTGTATTTCTCTGTCTCCAGCAGATGGTAGAGGTTCAAACCTGCAGTCTGGAATTGTTTTAAAAAAAAAAAAAAAAAAAGATAAGAAGAGAGTTTGGCTTCCCCGAGGTGTTAGGTTCCTTCTTGGGCTATCCCTCGGTTGGAGCAGGGCGAGCGGGGACTTGGTAATCCCTGTCCAGACTCAGCCCTTCTTGACAGGGGAAGTAGATAGCCAGGGGTCTTGGGTTCTTTGCCGTGCTGCAGTTGAGGCAAGCTCGCCTTGATGCGGCCCTCGTTTTGCAGCGATGTTTTCTTCCGGGGCCGCGCATTCAGGAAGGAGGAGGAGCCCTGCACGTTGAAACGCGACTTTTTCTTCGGGCCGTGGTGAACCGTGAGCTCCGCCACGGCTCTTCCATCTGCCTGCTAGGTGTCGCTGCTCAGCCGCTCGTGGGATGAGGTCCACCGGCGGCCGCCCCAGCCTCCCTGCGCCCATGGGTATTGGCTCCCCTCGGGATAACCACTGCTCGCGGCGCCCCCTAAATACTCGGGGCCTTAGGCCCAGGCCTGGTTCGCCTAGTGCTTCCACCGGCCCTGGGAGGGGCGGGGTACAAGGGACAAAGGGAAAAGGGATTGAGGGGTAGAAAGCATATAGGGCGAGGGGGTGAGAACATTTGCAGGGAGTCAGAAGAGGGGGGGGAGATCTGAAGGGAGGGAGTTGAGAAGGAGGGAAAAGACTTGGAAGAGGGGTGAGAAAGCATAAAAGCCTTTTATGGAGGGTTAAAAGGAGGAAAAGGCTTTTGAAAGAGCGAGAGGGAGCGAGTGAGATGGAAAGACCTAAGGGGACTGGGGAGGAGCTGAAAGGGCAGTGGAAGGAGCGTTACTCTCTTCAATTTCTCACTTAGACCGCCAGCCTTCCATCTCCCTCTGTCCAGCCCCCCTCTCCAGCCCCTTCATTTCCCCCTTTGATGTCACGTTCTCTCAAGCTCTTATTCCTCCCATCTTCACCCTCTCTGCTCATCCTCTCCCCAGCCCTCTGACCTCTCTCACCGGCCCCAGTTCCGTTCCCTGTCATTCACCTCTCCCGGCATGGCCCAGCCCCTTTATGTCTCTCTGATCTCCCACCTACATTCCCATTCCCCCTTTTTACCTCCTCACTAGCCCCCATTTCCAAATTCCACCCCCCTTCACAGTCCCCTCTCTTCTGTTGTTGGTATTTTGCAGAGTGCAGGAAGGATTGCCTTTCTAGTTTCTCATCCTCCAGTATTGCACTGCTTATAGAATCTGGCTTCAGCGTTTTGTCCGCATGTTTCTGTTTCTGATTGTGGTCCCTTGCTCTGTATTAGGCGCGAGTCTGTCCATGTTCTGAATGTGTGACGGAGGGGAGGAATTCTGCTTGCGTGTCGTTCCTGTGTGGGGATCTGTAGGCAATTCAGCTTGTTCTGTTTCCCAATAGGGAGGTGCATTGGTATTTTAGGCCTGGTGTAATATTTGTAGAGCTGCCTTTTCGTAGCTAGGGTTTTGCTGTTTGAGTCTTGGAAGTTTATAGATTCTGAGGGTCTTTTTTCACAGTTTTATGTTACTTTACAAAGTGTCAGTGGAAGGGAGTGGTGTTGCTCTTCCTGAGTGACATTACAATTTGAATATAAATTTTTGTTGACTGATAAGTTGTACTGGGGAAAATGTTCTACCTGCTTTGCGGAGGGAATTTCTGTGGTTCTGGTGTGTGTTACAGAACTGGAGGTGCAGGGTGTTTACTGAGATTCTGTCCCACTCTGTGTAGACTCCAGACCTCACTCCCATCTAGAACCAATGGTTGAACGATGCTATCAAATAAAGACAATGATAGGTTTATTTGAGGGGGGGGGGACTGAAACTGACTGGGGGGGTTCTTGTGCAGAGAAAGCAAATGTTGCTTACCTGTAACAGGTGTTCTCACAGGACAGCGCAGGATGTTAGTCCTCACATATCGGTGACAATCATAGGATGGAGCCCAATCACGGAACACTTTTGTCAAAGTTTCTAGAAATTTGACTGGCCCCTACTGGGCATGCCCAGCATGGCACTAACCCTGCAGCCAGCAGGAGTCCCCCTTCAGTCTTGTTTAAAAAAGCTACAGGAAGTGCCGAAAAAATTAAATAAGAAACATAACGAACCCCAAACCGCGGGGCAGCGGGCGGGTTTTGTGAGGACTAACATCCTGCTGTCCTGTGAGAATACCTGTTACAGGTAAGCAACATTTGCTTTCTCACAGGACAAGCAGGATGGTAGTCCTCGCATATGGGTGAGTACCAAGCTGAGGATGTCAGAGTATGCACCAAATGTACCCAAGTGTGCAAGGCACTGGGACTGGGGTGAATTTTGGCCGAGGGCATCCTGAACCCTACCGGGCAGGCGGAAGGGTATTGGTACGTCAAGTTGTGAATAGGTTGCGTAGGACAGATTGGCCGAAGATGGAATCTTGTCTTCCGGCTTTGTCCAAGCAAAAGTGGGCTGTTAAGGTATGGAGAGAACTCCAGGTGGCAGCCCTGCAAATGTCAGGAAGCGGCACCGATCGTAGGTGTGCTACTGAAGTCACCATGACCCTCTCAGAGTGTGGTTTGACACGGTCTTGAAGTGGAATGCCTGCTTGCTGATAGCAAAAGGATGCAGTCCTCTAACCCCAGGATTATTAGAAACTAATATTTCACCAATTATAGAATATTTAACTCTTAATATCAACCCCGACAGGCCTTCAATTCTTTTAGGAGATTTTAATCTACACATGAATGCATCTCCTCTTTCTTCTTCATGTTGTATATTAGTCGAAGCCCTGCAAGCCTTAGGTTTAGAATTGTTAACCCCATGGGCAACTCATATTCATGGACATGCTCTGGATCGAATCTTTGTTAATCCAACACTAATTAAACATGAAAAAACACACATCTGGCCTGTCCCCTGGTTAGATCATTACTTAATTTGTTCTAAAGTTTCCTATATCAGGCCCACTCTAACTGAAGAAAAAAAGTGATGTACTTTTGAATATAGGAAACCCTATAATTCCGAAGTACTTTCAGTCAGAATTAACTGAGTACCCATCTAAATCCCAAGCATCTCTAGATCCTACCGAGATGTGGTATAAGACAACTCAAGAAATAGCTGACAGAATAAATCCACTAAGACTCAAAGCAGTGCAACTTACTAAAAGCAGAATCCTTGGTACAATAATGATCTAAGACAATTAAAACTTATATTACGTAGAAAGAAAGAATCTGGAAGAAATAAAAAAACTATTTTAGCATTAACTAATTATCGTATCTTTCTTGCCCATTATCGTAAAAAATTATTATAGCTAAGAGGATTTATTATGATAATAAGATTCCAAAGGTTTGGGTCCTGAATCTTCTGCTCCAGCGGGGTTGAGTGAACCGGGCTTCCGGTGTCACCCCCGACGTCTGCTGCCTACCTCGGCATGGTCCTCCGACCCTCAGCAGCGGTCTCAACCAGGGGGGATGGTCCTCTCAGAACCTTCCCCAACCCCCCTGGGAGACTTTACACCAGAGGAGAATTTTCTTCTCTTTCTTCTTTCTGAATGTCTTTACCCTTTTTATGTATTTCTTTCTTCTTTTTTTTTTTTTAACTATCCCTGACTAACTACGAAAACATGAACCAGGGATCCCAGAGACTGTGGGTGGACCTGCCCCATCTGCTGGAGACAGAGAAAGACTGAGGGCTGTGGGTGGCTCACTTACTATATGTAGGGAGCCCGACAGGTTTACTCTGTCTCCATCTGCTGGTGCGAGTCACAACCCAGGTTGTCTGGACTGATCTGGGTACGTACAGGGAACAAGAATGACTCTTCATCTGAATAAAAAAGCACTAGGGTCGAGTGGAATCATTTAGACTAACTGTGTTATTAAAGCATGAGCTTTCGAGGACACAGGTCCACACCATCAGATGCATGAAATGATGTACAGTTGATTGTGTACAATATATATACAGAACAGTGAGAAGACATGGAAAAGGCAGGAAACGGTGTGGAGAGAGTGTGAATAGGATTGTAGTTTAGCCTACTGACAACTGAGGTAAGTGTGAATAGACAGAATGATCAGACAACAGTTCAGTTTATGCATATTTGTAGTGAGTCATGAATCCATTGCTTCTGTTCAGCCCTTGGGTGATGGTATTTAGATTTTTAATGAGTTCCAATTCAGCAGTTTCAGGCTGGAGTGCTCCTTTGAAGTTTTCATGTAGGAGTATGGCAACCTTAAGGTCAGATAGAGAATGTCAAGGAAGGTTGAATGTTGTCATTTCTAACCTCAGGTTTAAATCCTTTTCCCTTGTCCTTATAGATTGTCCGTTTGTCCTATGTAGACAGAAGCGGGACTTTGCTGGCAGGTGTTGGCATATATTAGATTGGAAGAAAAGCAGGAGAATGTGTCCCGCATGTTGCTGATGATGTTGTGTCAGTGATGGCATTGTCTGGGATAATATGTGGAAAGTGTTGGCATCTCCTTTTCTGGCTAGGTCTTGGTCCTGGGTTGGTGTCCTTCTACTATTTGCAGCGGCTGATGAGTATCTTTTGAGGTTGAGGGGCTGCTACACCAGACTAGCACGGCTATCCCTCTGAAGATTTTTCATGTAAATCAGTGGAGGAAAATTTGGCTTTCACTGCAACCTCTGCAGCAACATTTTCTCTCTCGCTGAACACAGAAGATTGGAGAGAAAAACACTCACTGTTATCTGCACTCTGCAGCAGTGACACATCATCAAGCTCGTATGCCAGTTTCTTTAGCGTAAAGCTGGCTCCTGCTGTTGTAGTAGTCCAGAAGAAATCCCTCTTCAGTTTCAGGGCAGGACCTCATTTTTGGTTTTTACCTGCCGGTGCCAGTGCAAAAGTGCGCAATTTTGGACACATTTAAATTTACTTCATCTGCTCTGCCTTTCCCTCTCCCTCACATCATTGTATATATGTCACCGGGGATGTTAAGATTACAACAAGGATTTAACATTTTTCCGTGGTATTATAATGCCCACCGCCTAGTGCCCACTGCACACACTTTGCCTTCTGCCAGGCAAACAGTGAGTGTCATCCTGTCTGCACTATTCTCTGTCACAGACAGGCTTCACAATACAGGGTTATGCTGCACTTCTGGCCTGCCTTCAATGCTCGCTTAGGCCCAGTATACCTAGCTCCCACTGCCCACACTGTGCCCACTGGCAGTCAAACAGAGAATAAATAACTAATCTAAAGTGTAGCTAAGGCTTCAATCACGAAAAAGGATATAAACAGAACAGCAAGCGAAAGCAACACAAATCTACAATGAGCAGCAGAGATATTGTGATTGCCATGCTGCCTCCCATGGTTTGTTTTCCTGTCTTGTGTTAATGGGCTGCCACAGCAAAAATCCTTACGAAGAACTCGGAGAGAGCTCAAGAGCTATGCTTTCACCACAGACAATGTCTAGAGAAACAATTGCAGAGCAAGGCTGTTGACATGCTCATTCTTCGAGCTCAGCATCACTGTAACCCGCTCTGCGGCATTATAGGAGAGCTAGGAAAATGCTCCGCTGCGATACATCATAACTTCACATTGCTTGAAGGTATGCCAATCCGTCCCTTCTCTGCAGCCTGCCCGCTCCACAGTGTATGAACCTTTCTCCATACATTTGCAACTCTTGCTATGCCTATGATTTCCATGGGTCTTTTGACCATAATTGCTTTATAGAAATCATTCTGTTTGACAAGAAATGAAACAAGTAGGATTCCTTTAGTTCACGGGTCCCCTTCAGCTCATTTTGGACCCTAAGAGTTTAGAGTCAGAGTTTAAAGCTTTTAAAAAAGCTCTAAAAGCATGGCTTTTCGAACAGGCTTATATTGACTATCTTGAAAAAAAGGACTCATTGGTTTAAAGAAACATTATTTTTATCTTTGTTTTATGTTCTTTTATTAATAATTGATTAACAATTTTATTTTTTATGACTATTTTACTGTACCTTTTAGATATTTCAGTTTGATTTTATGATTTGTAACATGTAAACCGTTGTGATGTATATTATGAACGATGGTATACAAGAATTTTTAATAAATAAAATAAATAAAAAAGAAACAAGTTGACTCCACTGATTTCCTTTTTATATTTTGTTTTTCAATGAATGCACTTCTCTAGCTGAGATGCTTGTTCAATTAGTCCTACCTTTAGTCTGGCATCAAGGGATTCGACGGTTTTGCTCACAGATTTACAAGAAGAATTCAGTTGGTTTCGTAGTGGTAGTGGGTATCACATCTGCTTTACATGCAGAAGGTCCGGGTTTAATCCCCAGTGGAAGCCATTTTTAACTTGCTGCAGAAACAGGCATGAGTCTGAGTGCAAGGATTACTTAGATACCGAAAAAGCAAGTTGAAGACCAATGGGTTCCATATATGTGCAGTTGGAAACCCACCTGTCAGGTTTTCAGGATACCCACAATCTATATGACGTGGGATAGATTTACAGGCCCTTCCTTCTATGCTTGCTACTTGAGCTCATGCGAATTCATAGCAGATATCGTCTTCCCCAGAAGAAGTGTGGGAATGGTTACTGGAGACAAAATAAGGAAGCTTTAGGTAAACTCCTAAGCCAACATCTTGTGTGGTAAAAAGAATTTCAGCAGTGACTCTAGTAAAACAATTTTTCATGGTAGATGGGATGGCTCTTGGAAGATCTTCTTTTTTGCCAAGAGTAAAAAATGTTAGAACTGTGAATGGTGGCTGAGGCGATTATCCCATGAATTATTCAACAGTATTCTAAAATAACTGGATAGGTGTTTGAAAGTGTAATAAGAAGATATCAGTCAAGGGAATAGTTCCATGGTGTAGAGGTTATCACACTCTATTTCACACACAGAAGGTCTTGGGTTCAAGTCCCAATGGAGCCACTTTATGTTTCTAGCAATGGATGAGCATTTTATAGATGTTCAGCCATCAGCTTGTATTTGTGTCAGTGAATGCTTGCATTGTTATGGGACCTTGTTAGGAACAGCTTGGGAGCAATCCCTACAAAGATCTTGCAAGCACAGCTATCCAGGAGGGTTGAGTGCAAATAGAAGACAGTGACAATAACTGTCTTGCACTAGTCCTGTTGTCCCTGAGGTGGGTAATCCCACTGTGATGGACTGCAACAGTATATCCTTGGCAGTATGGACTGAATGACAGGGCAGAATGAATGCAAAAGTTAGTCATTTCCTTGCAGTTACTTCCTGAGAGAATTAGCATTTGTAGAAAGACCTCATGGAAAAAGGCAGGAAACGGTTGTGGAGAGAGGTTGAATAGGATTGTAGTTTAGCCTACTGACAACTGAGGTAAGTCTGAATAGACAAAATGATCAGACATCAGTTCAGTTATGCATATTTGTAGTGTCATGAATCCATGCTTCTGTTCAGCCCTTGGGTGATGGTATTTAGATTTTTAATGAGTTCCAATTCAGCAGTTTCAGGCTGGAGTGCTCCTTTGAAGTTTTCATGTAGGAGTATGGCAACCTTAAGGTCAGATAGAGAATGTCAAGGAAGGTTGAATGTTTGTCATTTCTACCTCAGGTTTAAATCCTTTTCCATTGTCCTTATAGATTGTTCCCGTTTGTCCTATGTAGACAGAAGCGGGACTTTGCTGGCAGGTGTTGGCATATATTAGATTGGAAGAAAAGCAGAGAAGTGTGCCCGCATGTTGCTGATGATGTTGTGTCCAGTGATGGCATTGTCTGGGATAATATGTGGAAAGTGTTGGCATCTCCTTTTCTGGCAAGGTCTGGGTTGGTGTCCTTGTACTATTTGCAGCGGCTGATGATATCTTTTGAGGTTGAGGGGCTGCTACAACCAGACTAGCACGGCTATCCCTCTGAAGATTTTTCATGTAAATCAGTGGAGGAAAATTGGCTTTCGCTGCAACCTCTGCAGCAACATTTTCTCTCTCGCTGAACACAGAAGACTGGAGAGAAAACGCTCACTGTTATCTATC